>NC_087375.1:28897690-29245190 GCF_031761385.1 Necator americanus
TTGAAATTTTGCAAAATTGGTTGTGAAAAGGACTAAGGATTAATTTTTAACTCATTAAAATATTCTTTGGACTATCTTCAGCCGGAGCAACTTGTTACATCTTTTGTATTCGCCATTTTTGATGAAGCAAGTGTAGCTTGTTACAAGAGCTATTGAAAATGTACAAATGACTATTGAAAACGTACTTATGTACATTTTCCTCTTTCTTTTGTTGCTCATGGAACTCTTCCCGAGAAACCGCTATTGAGATTCGAGAGTGTTCTCCTTCGGTACTTCTTTGCCCTTTGTGTTCTCTTTTTTTTCGGATTTATGTGCATATAGGAGCAGTCACAGCCGAACAAGGTCTTATTTCGTAAATTGCGTGTTTCCCTTGCATGAAGAATATGATATATGAATATGAATATGATTGCAATTCTACCCCCACGAAAATGATTATTCCTCCTGAAATATGACGTTGATGGATCGTTTGGGATATGAGAGGGTGTTCTTGATGGATCTAAAAGTATCGCTGAGCTATTACCCACCCATGACCATTTCTCACGAATGCAGAAAATTGCCGGTGTCCTACACCGACATAGAAATTCATCGCTTCATCCGCTTCTGGATTCCTCAAAGAAATTTCGGATGGATATCCAGATTTTCTGCCTGAATTAGAAGGTATGTATGTATGTAATACTAGGTAGTTGTTTAAAATTTCAAATACCACCGATTAGCAATAAGAAATCTTTGGAACATTTTGGCATATTTAACAAATACTGGTGCAGCAATTTTTCTTCGGATCATCTACGGGTTGTGTTCATACATTTGTTATTGCATGGATAACCTATGTACTCCCTTAAGGATAAAGGATAAAATCGATGGCGTATCAATCCACTTGGGATCCGCCAACGCGTTTTGCCGGAATCCGTAATCATTGAGGTTTTGGGACGCGTGTTAGCCTATACAATGACTTCCAGGGGCCACCTGATAATCAAGTTAGTGTTTTTATCCTCCCACACTCATCTGGTACCAATTTATAGATAAAATTACCCGGAGAAATGGACTTAATTTAATTCAATTTACCCCGGAGAGATGGAAGGCCCGGTTTTTTTCTTGCACGAGGGGTGCCCCGAACCCTCAAACATGTGGCTCCACAACGGACCTCTAACCAACTGCGCCTCACCCTTACATGGGCGGGATATTCGGATGAGGAATATTCGTCGCAACCGAAAAGATATTAATTTTTAGACAGCAATAGTTTTTAATTTTTTTAGAGCAATAATTTTTAGATAGCAATAACGATAATTTTGAATGAGAGCGGCTGGGGCGCAGTCGGTTGGCCACACGATCGATGGTTTGAAACCTTCCTAGTGCAAACCAATCCCTTCATCCGCTTGGAGTAGATAAGTTGTTGCCAGACCTGTCTGGGAGGATAAAAACACCGAGTTGGTTATCGAGTGGGCCCGGCACGTCATTGTATAGGCCTACACGCGTTCCAGAAACCTCAACGATTACGAATTCTAGTAAAACGCGTTGGCGCATCCCAAGTGGATTGATACGCCAGTGACTTTCTCATTTATCCTTCATGTATTCCATTATACAATAGAAAATGCGAAAAAGAAAAAGAAAATGCAAGATTATGATGGGGGATATACATCTCCATTTTTATTCATGATATACATCTTCAAAGTTCACAGAAGTAGATGTCAGATGTGATGTGTTTATGTACTTCCATGGATAACCTCGATAAACAGCACATGTGTGCAAATTTTTTGGACAACGCTAACGATGAGCAACTGAGTCTGAGGTTTTACTTTTCTCGGACTGAATCGCTTCAAACTCTTTATTTTGGATTTATTTTACATTATTGTTTCAATCATTTATTTTTATTTTGTTTATTCATTTACGTTTTTATTTTTTATTACATATTTGTTTTATTTATTTTTATTTTGGACTTTCTTAATTAAAAAGGAACTCTTTCGTGCTTGAAATGGCACGATGCCCTCGGATTTTTTCCTTCCCCTTCACGCTAATCCACTTTGATGTACCGGAGCGACCGAATGAGTATGTACCAACGTACATTTCTTCCACGAACCGCGCACATAAAATTGAACAGTTTTGTTAGCGACCACAGGTAGGGTATCCTCGCTATTGTTCCCCACCTTATCCATGATCTCAGCGTCGAAATCATTTCCAGTGATCTATTGACTTTTTTGTGATATTTTTTGAGCAATTGTGCATTTCTCAGCAATTCCCTTTTGCTCTTATTGTCCTGGTGTATTATTCCTGCAGCAATCACTCATTAATTTTTATTGCTTACTAATCGTGCCACCCTTTTCTCCCCTTCATTTCTTTCCTTTTTATTCTTTTCCTTTTTTCGATATTTGTGATGTTATGGATACTTGTGATATAATGTGGTTAATACGGGTATAAGGTAATTTTATCGCATGTGTTGGAGTCCGAAATTCGAAACTATCCCGTTTTAACGTTTCTAATATCCAGATCTGAATGGGTTCAGAGGATATCTTCATGGAATACTCTGTTTTTTTTTATGTCCTCGCACTTACTCTTCTCACCTCCAGTTTCTGATAAATTACAGGAAAACATTTGCCTATTTTCCCATCAATTTCCTCTGTTGTTGATATCTCCATTCTTTTTCTGCAACACTCTGGTTTGTCTTCCCACTGACTACTATCGTCAAGATTAAGTCTAGCCGTCTATGGGAAATTTCTTCATGTACGTCATCTGAGGATTGCGTGGGGATCATGTAGCTTATACAGTAACTCAAACAAGCTCAAATACGTAAATATGAGAAAATCCAGCTAGTTATTAGGGGAAAATTTGAAAAACAAAAGCTTTCTAGCTTTTTTCTTGTGACATCATATATAGTTAATATGTTTACATGGATATCAACTGTTTCTAGGCGATGGATTTTCTTTTTCTCGTTCGAGATGACCAATTCGAGGTTTGACGATTTGATCAGTTTTGATCAATAGAAATTTTTATTGAACATTTTGGAGTTGCCAGCAAGAAAACCCTCATCCGCTAGACTATGACGAAACAGTGAGGCACTTGCACATTTTTTGTGGGGTCTTTTTATGTTTGTGAAAGAAGAGTGGGATCGAATATGTGGATCACAAAGCAAGGATCCCAAAAAAGGCTGATAATCCATTTTTGTTTTCCACTGAGGAACATAGGCAGTCTTGTTTGTATTATTTCACCTTGATCACCTTGAATTCAGTTCTTCTACGAACTGGTCGAGCAGGCGCCAGTAATTTTTCTACTTGTCCTGTTAACGTGCCAGAATGATGCAATGGTCTGTTCTTTCGGACATGAAGAGCATCAAATTTCTCTTCGAATGACTTTGCGGAGAAGTTTGACCAAAGGGACAGCGGTCTTCTTGTAGTGGGTTTAATATCCCGTTAAACACATTTGCTCACGGCACTGGTCCAACGGTTGTCGTTGAAGCGCATCACGTGTCCGGACCACTTTATTTTGCTTTCGACGCAGGAATTAGAAAAACTAAACGCTGGAGACAGGAGTTGTATCATATACATCTTAGAAAACTGTACACAATGTGAGTTAATGAAAATGACGGTGTTCGAATGTTTTGAACTGGGTGGATGTTTTAAAAAAGACATTAAAAAATTAAGACATCAGCAATGGATGTGACGGGCTCTGTAAAATACGGATCCAAAGAACTTTGCGCTGATCAATTCTATGGAATTTGGAAATGTGTCTCATATCGGTTTATAACCATAGAAATTTATAAATGTAGGGACTGCGGACCCAGCGACATAGATTGCGAGGGCCTACCACTCAACCACCTACCAGTCAGGTCTGATATTTATCCACCTTAGACTTAGTTGGCTTGGCGCAGAGTGGAATCGTCGACTTGCGCAGACCAACTGAGGACCATTTACCGTTGCGCTACATCCGTTACTAGATTGATTAACGAGCGGCTATATTTTTTTCGAAGTTCTTATCACGCTCTACACTTATGGATACCTATTTAAGAAGTGGTTCTTGTGGTCTTTGAAAATCTGTTCTCCGCTGTTGTTCTGTGGGTTCTGCAGAATTTTCTCAGCATCAATAATGCTACCATGAGAAGTATCAGATCCTGGATTTACTTACTTTTCCTGCACTCTATCCAACTTTTTCTCATATTACTGGTCTCCTTTGACTGTTCTCATTTATTTCTGTGTATATAATCTGTCTTCGCGTAGAGGGTACTCAGTTGCTTTTTCTCAAATCATCACCCAATCAATATCCACCTGTACCAGGTGATATTGAGGACTTCCATGGTTTACTCAATGTTATCAAGCGCAGTTTTTTACAACGACCATTAAACTTTTGATTAAAACATCGCATTGTATGTCAGAGACGAAGATGATTATCTCAAGAAATATTAACATATAATTAATTTTCATGACCATTAGGAAAGGTTAGATGATGTCTCTGTAGAAATAAACAGGATAACAACAGCAAATAAAAAAACTTAGACACATTTTACTGAGTTCAAATGTTGACAACAATAAAGAAGAAAAGAGAGCACGTGTTGGTATTAAAAATGTAGTCTAAGCCTCTTAGCCATACTTTCATCATGCGATAATACGTATTAATGCGAAAAGCAACGTCAAGCCATCACAAAAACATTGTACAAAACACTGCCTTCTAAAGTTTGCTTGCGTAGATTGGTTTTGATCAGAGAATCAATCTCCTATGTTTTTTACGTTCAAGTTTTTCACTCTATTACTTATATCATGATAAATGCAGACTTTTTCAGGTATGATTTGATTTTGAGATGCATGGATCGAGAAAACATTTAGGTCGTTTTTATATCAATTTAGTTTTTAATTATTTTTTTTTGGCTAGTTTGTGGTTTGAAGGTTCCAGAATCTCTCAAGGCTTTCATAGTCACTGCCAAATTTGTTCGACCAAATGACCGCGACGCGTCGGCAGCAACACGCTCTCTTTCTCTGCTTCACATCGTACATTCTTTCCATCGCAATCGACAAAGCTTCGCTGTTATCCAATTGAACGGATTTTAAGTCAGAGACGAAGATGATTATCTTGAGAAATATTCATATATAATTAGTTTTTATGCCCAAAAAATGCTAATACAGTGAAATCGAGCTGTGAAAGAGTTTTTTCCAGTGTACCTGAAACAAAATCTCCGAGAAGACAAGAGAGATGTCACAAAATTTCCCCCCAGCCTTCCATGTATTTCAAGAACAGTCTGAATACCCCTCTATTTTCTTAAATCAACACATCACTATGGCTTTTTTTAGCATTGTTTTGTTTTGCACCGTCTTTACAGTGAGCAACATGGAAGTGATCATAAAACAGGCAAAAAATAAGCCCTCAAGGTTTAATTTTGCTTCCGGATACTGGATTAGCGTATGCACATTCTCATAGCTCTATTTATATGTAAATTAAGGAGATCTCTGTTCACATTTCTATGGTTGTATGGCAGTAGCAAAAAAAGTGTTATTTTGCTTTCAGGAAAAAAGAGAACACTGAAGTTCTTTGGTCACAGGAAAAAGTTTCCGCAGTGAAGCCATATTTGAATTTAAATTTCTCGCTGTTTAATTTTTCAATGTCTATCAGATCGTGAAGACCATTCATTATCCAGCATATGTTATGCATAAAATAGGATAGGGGAATATTTGGAAGCCGTATACAGCGAATAGCTTGCTATATCACATTGATTGGGACTAAAATTATATTTGGTCAAAAAAATATTTAGCTTCTACGATGAAGCACTGTTGAGCTGAGTTTCAACCAGGTAGATCATTTTGGATTGCTTATGGGGGAAGAAAAAATGGATTTTTGTTCGCGTTTATCGTTCTTATTCTTGCAAGAGCAAATATTCATGTCGGAAACAGTCCTAGATACTAGATCCTACATCCTTGGTCTCAGAATTACCGGAATTGTGTGCTATCGCGCATCTATCTTGCTGTTCAGATTTTTTTATTGTTGACCTTGTGTTCCTATTCATATTTCCTTTTTTTCCTATTCCTATTTATAGAACATCTTTATTCCTTGAGCTTTTGTTCAACGTGAAAAAGTCTTGCGCTTTTTTTCCAAATATTTTTTTCCATTTAATGAATACATTAAATTGTGTTCAGTTCTGCTTCTAATTATGAATACAGTGTTTCTCAGAAGTTGATGACAGAAAATTCTTCTCCTTGCTACTCATTCTCCATCACCAAGCCTCTTGCATTTTAAATTTTGAAAAAAAAGTTTAGTTGCTCTTAGATTTGTATTCGATGCTGGCCTTCTCTTGGTTTTTCAAGCAGTTTTTTCCCTGCACTCACAGCTGAGGGCGGTACGAGTTACCAGTATGCATAATTCTAAAAGGGATCGTTATTACAATCATTTGAGGGAAAATTTCATAAAGGTGCGTGTATGTATTTTATGAAAACGACATGCCGCTTTATTTTTTGAGCTCAACTCGAAAGAATAAATCTTTATAAAAAGTTGTTGAGTATTTTGTTATCGATTTTTCAAATTGAAAAAAATTGATTTATAAGATGTTCATGCTTTTCATTACGTTATTTTCGGAATATTTGAAAACTTTTGGGAACCTTTGTGATTTTTTAAGTAAAGTAAAAAAATGTGCTGTACGGATTTGAGTGGCAATATTTCTCAGTTCATTTTTTTGCGAACATTCTAAATCTTCTGTATTCACTACGTTTATATGAATATTTATAAATGTATCATTGTTTATAAGTACATTAATATTCATAGGTTCACTAACATGCGACAAATTCCATATTTCGTATATATTCAGATGAAGTTTTATCATATTTTCTTTATCATTCAATAATAAGTGCAAAATGATCCAAATAGTCGCTGATTTTTTCGAAGAGTTTTAATGCCACCCTAAATACAATTATTATGTACTATTGTTATTATATTACATATTATTATCGCTACTACACATTATTTCCTCTGTCGTGTACCTACTGGCAAGTTTTGGCAATTTTCGTTTTATATTTAAGCAGCACAGGAACTGGAAATACACCACAAAGTACTTTTGTGAAGCATTAGTTTATTAATTTATTGTTTAATGCCATTAATTTATTGTTCCTATAGGATCTGGCTTATTGATTAAATTATTATTATTATTATTATTATTATTATTGGCTTATTGATTAAATTATTATTATTATTATTATTATTATTATTATTATTATTATTATTATTATTATTATTAAATCTGGACTATTTTGAGTACTAGTAATTGTATTTAAATAGTTCTGCTAATTCATAAACAAAAAATTCTGGAGGAATTTTCATTAAAGTCGTTGAAGGCATCATCCCACGAATCTGAGGTGGTACGGATTTCAGGTGGAGTATTCGTAAACGGGATAGTAGATTATGGAGAGGGAAGGGGGGAGGGCGGGTGATTCCGTCCATTGCTTCTTAATTCCCGTAAAAAAAATGGCCCGGAAGATGCGGCGCGTGCGCAAGGCTGGCGCGCTTCATTCGAACTCCTTGCAGAAAATAGCGCTCCGGAACGCCCGAAGCCTATTTTCCAGGCCATTTTCTACGGCAATTAAAAAGAAATGGACGGAATCACCCCTCCTCTTAATCTACGATCCCGTATATGAATACTCCAACTGAAATCCGTACCACCTCAGATTCGTGGGCTGGTGCCTTTAAATCAAATTAAATTAAATCAGTGTTATTATGCGATTTAATTTATTATATTAAATTTCAATTTTTATTTTTAAATTTAAAGTATCATTACATTACTACAAGTGATCGTATTCAAACTTTCTCGAAATCTAAAGCATGGAATTTTAGAATTATTTTACAGTTAAAAGAACTGCATTCAATCCCTGATCTCCACGCACTTTTTCGAAACCCCTTTATAATCTTGGACAACCGAAGTCCATGCAAATTCCATCTCCTTCGTGCATTTTTTCCTGCAGTCGTTCGCGTTTTTTTTTTTTACCAACACCAATTAGATCTTAGGAAGAGGAGAACTTATAAAAAGGTTTCTCAATCATACGCATCGTTACACATTGCTCGTTCAGGCTAATAATATCATTCACCGAAGAAGACAACGAGATTTTTTTGCTCTGATATGTCATCAGTTTCGTGTACTGTAAGTCATTGTTTTTTTTTTCTCAGTCGCCATTTGCACGGCGTGACTTCGTGTAAAAAATCGCCACGCCCCTTCTCGGATATCTGCAGCTTGCAGTTGTTCTGATTTCTCCGATCGCTTCTAATCTCTCGCCATTCTTGGAGAAAGCTTGTATTCTAGTCTTTCTTGTAAACTATAACATAACAGCAGTGCACTGTCGCATCAGAAAATAAGTAGAATTTCGAAGAAAGGAAGAAGAAGAAAGTAAAAAATATAAAGAAAGTTACATAACCTCGTAAATTTTACTACTAAAGTCCTTGTGCTCGAATATACAATAAGCAATTGAGTATTGAATTTACTTTTCGTTTTTTTTGTCTGCTCGTTTAGTGTGGACAGATTCAGGAAATGAATAGAAGTAATAAGGTATAATGTGATGGCAATTACACGTGAAATTATCAAAAAAAAAACGAATTTGACGTCCATCCAATCCCTCTTCACAAACAATACATACTTAATTTCCTCTTTTGCTACCGTTTTTTGAAAATTGTTTGATCTCAAGATTGACCTTGTCTAGAAATTTTTCGTTTAATTTTTTTCCCATGAACATTCATTTGGAATATTCAGTGGATGTTTATTGTAGCTTTCTGTAGCCGTGAGGTTCTAAAGAAAGTCTGTGGTCATCACGCGGATTTTTTCCTACATAAAACGTTATCTCCCAAAGCGACGTGATTTCTTATTTCCACAATGACTGTTTTTCATGAATGTAATCCTCGATATTGTAAAAAAAGAAGATTTTGTTCAATCTTCGCTTTGTTTTTGCTTAACACTTGTTTTTAATTATTGTGCAGGAGAAGGTTGTTTTTGTGGTCGCAAGGTGACGTCAATAGAATAAATAACAAATAATTAGAATAAGCATTAGTGGTAATGATTGAAGGAAGCGTGGTTTTCTCCCATTAGAGTACTGTCACCACCATTACGGTAAACTCGGATACAAAACTTCTTAATTTTGCTTGGCAGTCGAAAGTTCTCAATGCGAAGCTGGCCTTATTTTTCTTAAATCTCTCCTTTTTTACTTTTTCTCCTTTTTATGTGTTTTCGTAATTCTCTTATGTAATTTTACTATAATAAAATTCGAACGCTGTTTTAAGCAAGGAGGAAAGAAGCGAAAGGATGAAAATAAAGTCTGGAAGAACTGTCGGAACCGTGGAAGAGAAGAAGAAGTCAATAATGTACTAATGTTCACTTTCTTGGGGAAATCTCAAAACGGTACACGTTGTCTAATTATGTCCTGTTGTTGGCGAAGAAGATTGCAGCGCATGACATTCTGGAAACAATTACGAACGATCGTTATTCCTGGAAAGAAGATTTCTCTCTGAAATATGTACATACTGTCTTTGCATGTGTCTCGATAATTCGCCAAAGTACCTGTTTGAATTCGTCTCAAAGAACGAACAGCACCGTTTCGGGATTGAAAGTTGACTTTTTCTTGCACCAGAACCTTTACATTATAGTGTGCATCAAGAATTTCATTTCATTCTCGTTTTTTTTATTTTATTTGAATTCACTGGTGCTTGTTTGATTGGACAGGTCGATTAGTTCTTTCAAACGTATGTATGAGTGCATCGCTGTGCATGCAAGTTCTAGTTACATCCAATCGGTAGAGCTCACGAATCTACTGATCTCTAGATCTTATAATAAAGATCAAATTGAGGTGAACTATGAAAAAAAGACGAAAAAGACGCGGATTCACGTCTTTCTCGTCTTCTGTCGAAGAATAAGCGATCCTACTGTAGGCACGACAGTTGTCGCGTTTACAGAAGCTTAGAACTACGTTTTAACGGATTTAGACCCAAGAAAATATTTACTTTAGCAATATTCATAAATCCAACACTAACTAATGCGGAAAGTCCAACAAAAACTGCCGATAACCTCTTTTCTTTCTTTTTCTTCACTTTAAGAAAAAAAATTCTTTTCTTATTCACAGACGTTGAGTTTTCTGCCAGCTGCTTCATTTGTTCAGCACACCTTTCTGTGATCACTTGTATCCCTACGATTTGCTTTAAAAAAAGTGGAGAAGGCCATTCGTTTTTTTATATCTATCTGGCTTTAACGAAAAAACAAGACGAGGACATGTTTTGAGGATTTTTCTGGTAAAATCAACTTGTGCTCATTTTAAATGATGCATAGTGGAACGGTCGAGCTGGTTTTTCGTCCCACAGGATATTGGTTGCCCTTGAAAATTGATAACCTCATCCATTATTCATTAAATATATCGGCATCGTTCATATTTGCTGTTCATCATTATGCTGGCTACTATCGGCGAGCCCACACAATTTACCAAATGGCGTATTTGGTTTCATTGCGTGAGAACACCCGTACACAAACGAACCATCAAAGATCAGCCGCGATGCTGAAAATTTCAGCCGAATTCACCACCAAATTTTCTATTGGAGAAAATTGGGTATTATTTGAAGAAATAATTACTTCTCTTGGAAATCTCTGCGTTTCTACACCACTTCTGCTCCACCTATCGACCCCGAAGGAATGAAGGGTCTGGTTGGCACTAGGGTAAATTCGAACCTCTGATCGACTATGCAGCTACAGCGAAACATCTTATCGACTACGCTACATGCACCTATGGAATTAATAACCGGCGCAAAAATATCATTTTCATGCAATTTTTGCTCACTATTTCTCGGTTCTTTTTTGTCAGATTTACATAGATATATGCATATAGTGTCAGATTTACGTGTGGTCGAAGAGATCAGAGCAACACCAGCATGCACTCAAAAGAAAGCAGTCAATCGAAGGAAGGGTATAGGATAAGGATAACAACTAGTGGATAGCGGATGCCTTGCGGGACCTGCCTACTTTCCTAGTTGATCCTAGATAGAGTTATGTCATATTATGTGCATGCTCGCATCCGACTCTTCCAGAGTTTGAAGTTACCCCTCATCTTTTCTGAGAATCCTCT
This sequence comes from Necator americanus, assembly GCF_031761385.1. Taxonomy (NCBI): domain Eukaryota; kingdom Metazoa; phylum Nematoda; class Chromadorea; order Rhabditida; family Ancylostomatidae; genus Necator; species Necator americanus. Next base: position 28,908,742 of record NC_087375.1, read on the forward strand.
TTTTCATTTATTTGTTGAGATTAGTGGTGAGTAGTCAAGAAGTCAAGATTAGTCATTTTCATTATTATTATTATTATTATTATTATTATTATTATTATTATTATTATTATTATTATTATTATTATTATTATTATTATTATTATTATTATTATTATTATTATTATTATTATTATTATTATTATTATTATTATTATTATTATTATTATTATTATTATTATTATTATTATTATTATTATTATTATTATGTTGTGAAGTGAATAGCGTTGATGATCCTTTTCCGATGCATCTACGCGTTCGACATCAATTCAAAATAGTTTGAGATTTAGGCACGCGTTTACAGCCTAAACAATGACCTGTGGGGAGCAGCAAATAGATGAAATAGAAATTCATCTCCTCGAATACATGAAAGTCTCCGCCGACTCCGGAGCGGTTTCGAACACATCTACTATATAGTCGCAGCCGAACCTCTTAGCGACTGCGCTACACACGCCCAGATGTTTTGATTAAGGAAGGTCTTTTTTTTAAAGCTCATCATTTCTAAGCTGACTTCTATAAGAGGTAATTTCTCGGACTTTTGCACTTTCCATCCATGCACTTCTTTGTTGGGATTTTTATAAAGACTAGGTCTAGACTAAGACTGGAATGATTCCAGTACGCCTACGCGCCAGTGAAATCCATCCCGATCATCTTCGCACATGGATTCCTACAAATGACAATGCTGAGCTTGAATTTTCCTTTTGATCTATCTTTGGCGAGGCGTAGAAATCCACGAAAACATCGCTATTTTCGCTATGTAGAAGTGCTATATAGTCATGCTTCAAAGTGCACGGTCGACTTTCCGTTGGTTTTTTCATGCTAAGTGCAATGAATCGCATTGCTGACTGAAAGAGAAATCCTTGATGTACTCTTAAATTGATTTTTTCTCGTGCTGCGTGGATAAAAAAACCACATCCACTTGGTTTTAAAAGATATATGAAGCTTGAAAAGGGAACCTATGTGTAATGATTATTTATTTTTGAAAAATTATTAGAATGACATTACTATTGGTATTGGAAGATTGAGGAAGTCGCTGCTTTTGCTATTTTTATTAAACGTATTTTTTTTTGTTTTTTCTTATCTGTCAGTGGAGTGATCGATTTTAAAGTATAAGATTCAAAAACTTTCGAAACTATTATTTCTGTCCTATAACACTGTGAAACATTTACAATTATCAAATTAAATTTTTAAAATTAAAATTAAAAATCAGTTTTCAAAATTATTAGAAAAAACTCGATCTTCTTTTTCCATTTAAAAAAGTTCAGAATATTACACATTCCAAAATTTTTGGACATCCGATCATGGATACTATCATGGTCACAAGTGAAAATAAAAACAGGCTTTGGGGAAAAAACAAACTCGCGTACTTTATTTTCCATTGATAGTTGTTTTAGCTTGTATTATTTACTATTTTTTAAAATTTTGTCGTAAAAGGAGTTTCTGCTGGCTATTATGAAGAGAATTTTGCTCATATATGTAGCTAATAAATGCGATAGCTAAAGATGATTGAGAATCCCTGATCATCCACCAGCATCCTGCCCGCACCTAAATTTTGTGCGAAACCAATCCTTACGGATAATTTCCTTCATTTATGTTCTCTACTTATTCCTATGCAACTCGCAACCTTTGAGAGTCTCCCTCTTAGGTTACTCGTGGAGATGCTTCAAGCGATCTCGAACTTTTGCGCTTCTGTCCGTAAAGAGATAATTAGAGGAGGCTTTCATGAGAGAACAAAAGCGGCACTGCACTTTATTTCTCATTAAAAGGCAGCGTTGCAAGAAATTGTGTGCAAACTTGATGAAAAACGTAGAGTTCATGGAGCAAATTAGGAATTTGAGTCCAAATCCGCTCAATCTCCTTTAGTCGTCGTAAAAAAAGGACGTGGGAATCGTTTTAGTTCCTTCGGGGTTCGCGAAAACGGCCACCCGAGTTTACGCGCCTCATCCACGAGCAAGCGCTCTAGAAACAATGAGACATCCTCAGCAGCTTTTTCATGTGAAAGGTATGAATAGGCTGCTGATGGAAACGGAGCGTGTAGAAAGGTTGCGCGTTCTCACGCACTTCGTAGGGAATTAAGAGCTTTCCACAGCGCTGTTTTACGACGATTAAGGAAGAGATGTGCGAAATCACTCCGGATCCGCAATTTACAGCTCCATCCCTGGCCTTTCCCGCGGATTCCTTCACCACGCCATTATACGACGCTGCCCTTAAAGCATCTTTCTTTCAGATGATTAGTGAATTATTCATGTTCACTCTTCTCTGGTCATAAATAAATTACATATAACCTTGTGAATTCATATGTTTCCTCCGTACGATGGGACGTATTGGAACGAAAAGCACTGAAGTTCAGTTGGAATCAATGGTTAGACACGTTTTCATAGATTAATAGACCAGTATCCGCTCTATTCTAGGAAATGCAGCTGCTTATCTCAGAATAAATTGGTGTTATTCTGCTCAAGCTCTGCATTTACGTCAAAGTCTGTAGATATCGGAGTTTAGAAAATAACGGTGGGATGAGAACTAATTGTAAGTGAAACCATTTGTTCGAAACGACCTAAGACACCTGTGACAGTTGCCTTCAGCGGATGCCCTCGATTTGGGACCGGATGGGACCCATAATCAGCTCAGAAATCCGAACGCGTAACTAGCGAACCTTGGCGCAATCGCTTACGCAATTATACCACAATTCACAATTCACGTCGTTCTGACCAGGTTGTAGACCCTCCATTTCTGTTTTATAATTTCTTCTCTTTCATTTAGAATTTTATTTTATAATTTCTTTCCTTCTATTTTATAATTTTATTCCTTTTTCTTTATTAGAGCATTCTCAATTCCTCCCAAGATCTTAGAAGTGGTTCGAAATTATTTAACACTATCATTTTATATTCAAACGTGCTTACCAAAGGACATTTCTGCACAGTTTTTTTTTCCGGATTTTGCTCTTTTATGATCCGATTTCCATACGATACCGGAAGCATGGCAGCTTAAGGCTACGTAACATCGAATGTTTTCCTTCTATGTTTTATTTCTGTTTGTTAAAAAAACACGCCTTATCTGACTTATCTGGCTTAAAGAAATTTGTATATGTTATTCAGGTAAGAAAAAGCAAAGTTCTGGAAAATTTTGTACGGTGAACTCCATCGCCTTCAGTGTGTAAATAGTAGCTTCGTCGGATGAACTGAATACTCTGGTATTATTGACCTATGTGACTTCTATGTTTATAGGAAGTGTATCCTCTTTCAGCAGCATGACTTTTAAATTAAATCCTTAGCTTTTCCTACGTTTCAGTGGAAGGAGCCTCTCCTAAGTTTCACTGGTAGCAAGCATCGAATTTTTTTCTAGGAGCTAGCCTTTGAAATTTGTATGCCGCTGCTATGAGTTTTAGCCTCTCATTTACCGTAATATATGTGAATATTTTATGAGTTTTGAATTCGAAATGCAATGAACAGAGTTTTATGGGGGTTGTGGCTGGCTTCCAGTCTAAAAACTGATAAGTAATTTTGTTTTGGAATAATTTCGTTTTGTTAATGTTCTTCTCCAGACAAATTAGCTAATCCATTACAGCTTTCCAGATCTCTTCAAAATGAATGCACGTCTGCAAGCTTAATGGCATTCGGAGTGTTAATTGAATTTGATGTAGCAGAAATGTCACACCAATACCAATTTGAACGAAAGAAATTCAAATTCTTCGTTTTTTTTTCACTCCGCTGCTACTTACGTCCATTATCGGCTGTTGTTAACACAACTAAATTTATTCCAAAATCCAGAACATTGCTCCCGGTGTTGAGTTCAAAAAAGTGCAATGAATCCAAAAAATTTGCACGAATTTCAGAAATAAACAAAAATAGATCGAGAAGCAGCTGTGCAATTGGATTTCATATTATTGGAGAATTCCAAAAGGTCATATTTCTTTCACTGTGCAACAAACCTTTTCGAATATTCTATTCGGCATCCTAGCCTAATCCAATCATCATTCACGGACTATCCACCTATTTTTAGTCATAGGAAAGGAAATCTTGAATTAATTGAATAAGAATGCGCAGAAAATGTGAGTCGTTAGGCGTTAGGTCATCCGATTTGCAGCAGTTCGACCTAAAATGCGAAAAACGCTGAAACGAGACGGAAAGGGCAGTTCCCTTTTAGAACGTATGTAGCTGAGCGGATGCCAATTTTTTTTCCACAGTGACTTCGAAGTGAAACTGCACTGGATTTCAGATGCAGTGTAAGGGTGATTGACTTAAACCAATAACTTCTGCAAATCATTGCCCTACAATTCAGAGTAGATAGGGTAATTCGCCAGCGAACGAAAAAACATGGATGCGCATCCTTGCTACCCCTTCATTCTCCGTAACTTTATTTATTTTGCTCCTTTTCATCATTTTCATCATGAGCACACCAATCGATATATCGATTTACATGGACGGGATCTATCTAGTCCTCTTTTTTCAGAGCTTTCGGTGGATTTCAGAATTTTCAAAGCTGTGATTGTTAGGATTTAGTAGTTTCCAAGCTATTTTTACTCTGAAGGGAGGGTCCTCACATGAGGAGAAAGACGTCGCTTTCAAACGTTTTTCACCAAAACTCATCCGAACAAATTACGTTGATGTTGTCTCTCTGCAGTTCATGTTTCAGGATATGGATCTATGACTTAGGACTTGAACTGCAATTGCACCATGACAACCCGAAGCATCTGATATTTCTCACTGACAGGATAATATGCACTTTTCTGCCAATTTTCCATGAATTATCCTTGCAAACACCTGCGACCTCATTTCTTAGAAGAATAAATTACGTGCTGCTTTTTACTGCTTTGAGCAGACATGGTTTTTCCAGTTTAGCTTGTTAGTTGTTAGCTAGTTTAACTTTTTCCATTGCTAGCGATTTTCTCGAGAATAGCATTTCTCGAGAATAGCAGAAAATTGAATTACATGCAAGGTAAGGAAAAAATAAATTTATCTTTGCAGAAAGGCAGTGTTTTTCCCTCATTGGAGCAGGAGGATAGTTAGGATTGCCTAGTCTGATGTCATGGGCACCCCCTTTATAACGCTTGCATCTGAATAAATTTTCCAGTGATTTAAACAAATCTTTGCAAATAATACTTTACTTCTACTTGCTACATCCTCAGTGTTAGCTTTTAACTTGTGGATTATGTTTCTGAGAACTGAAACCTTCAAAGCTTATGTTCGGTTAGTTATTTACGTGCTTATTGCCTTAATTACAACCCAGCATTTAGGAGTTGTGGGGTTCAAAGCCTACTCTTTTTTCATTGTCTCCGAACTAGGTGATTTGGGTGAGTGTACTTCCACACTGTTGATGGTTCGGAACTGCCGAAGGCCCGAACCAATCCTTTCATCCTTTCGTGGTTTGAAAGACTGGTGCCAGATTTTTCTGAGAGACCAAAAAACACTAACCTCATACATGGCCTCAATTCCGTAAGTATAATATGCTTAAAAGTTGATAAACCTCAACGATTCTGAAAAGAATTTCAATTCATTTGGGTATTTTAGACGGATTGACCAACAGCGACCATTTCATCCTTCAAAAACAGCATATCACAAAATCCACAGTGCTAGGCTCTCTCCATTTTTATAAAAAGTGTAGTTCACGAAGAATTAGTGAGGATTTTCTGTTTTATCAGGTGGAGCGAGCTCAATTCCTCCTAGAAACCCAGAAAAAAAATCGTGAGAAACAGGTTTGGTTGCACCGGACCTCCCTACGACACAACATGTTGCGCGATACACTACGAACCATTTTGCTGTCCAACTTCCGCAGTCCAATCGCAATTTAACTCAAATAGGCAGTTGAAGTTCACCGAACGACACCATCGCAAACGTGTTGCTGATAACCACCACTCCACTTTCCGTAATAAGTTGTATCGTTGGGGACATCGGTGCAAACAAGTTGGTTTCATGCGCATTTTGCTAAATTTTGAGCGCATTGATGAGCGCGGGTCACGAGCGTCAGTTATACCCCTGTCCCTATCTAATGATCGTACTGAGACCCTAACATCGTCAATTTCGCGGGGTGTTGCATTTGACTCAGGTGCACATATTAATTTACTCATTTTGAGTTTTGAACCTTCGGACTAAGAAGGTGGATTTAGTGGGCGTCATGAGTTTTCTCACGACAAATCCTCTAATGACTACAACTGCAGTGGGAAGCGAATGATATCAGTTTCCACAGTTCACCCTTTGTTCGCACATCTGTGGACAAAGAATTTTCTAGAGGTCGTTTGTTATGGAAACATAATGTTTGTGCTTTTCATTTTTTTGAACAATTAAACCAACGCTACACATAGGTCATCAAACAGCAGAATACTCTATACAAATATCAACTTGCGTCATTCTTCTCAAATTTTAGTTCACACTAGTTCTTTGCTTCTGGCCCAACCACTTTTTTTCGGCTTTTTGGTGTATGTGCGCCACATTTGAGGATTTCTCCAGATTTCGTTCAAAGAGAAACTGATCTGTATAATAAGAGTGAAGTATTTGTGTCATTTTCATGTGGTTTTCAGTAGGTTCAGAAGAACTTTCTTATCCCAATTTTTTTCAAGTTACATCCCAATTATTTTCCTTGTTATTATGCTCCACTTCGTGAGAAGCTGTTAACATAATTTGAATAATATCTAGATTTCAGCTTTTGGCGCTGCAATATTATTCTTAAATTTCTTCTACTTCTTCCTAATCTTCTTCTTCTTATTCCAGTCGTATCCGCAACGAGTAATTCGGCAGCTGAGCGCTTCCTTTTGCCTTTGTGCTGGCGCTTCCTTTTGCCTTTGTGCTGGCGCTGTCTACTGGACTGACTAAGATCCACAATCGTTCAGGTGCCGAGGAACGACGATTTTCTGATGAATTTCTTTGAAAAATTTCTCCTTTTTTCTATAAATGCTTACACTATTCAGCAAAATTTTCAAAAAAATTTCTTTTTAATTTTTTAATTTGGACAAGATTTCTATTTAAAAAATTTCTTCTTTTTCTATAGAAGCCTGTGCTTTCCAAAAAAAAGGTCCAAACTAAAAAAAACGAAAAAAGCAAAAACACAAAAACAAAACAAAAAAAACTAAACTTCTTTTTGAGCATAAAAATCCCCTTGTGATGTCCTGTTTTGTGTGGACGTCTTTCTTTTATGGAACTGTTCACAAGTAACCTTTTGCAGAATTCTGCAGATATTTCATACGCATATGCACAGCATTATTTTTACGCTATAGTAATTTAATTTTTTTTTGTTAGAATCATAATTTACGTTCATTGCAGCGTGAACGTGTGACGAAATTGTAAACGAAGCACACCTTTGTTTTGTTTTGTGAAAATCGTCTCGAGCAGTAACAGTCAACAAAAATATTTTCTATACATAACATCGTATAAGCCATCTTATCTAGTCAGCTATGATTGGTAGTTTGTGGGTAATTACGTTTCATCAACGTTTCATGGGATTTCTTTGTTTCTCACAAAAAAAATTCTCATATTCATGGCCATACTTTAAATATAATAAATAAAAAAATAATAAAAAGAATGTAAATATATTTAATAAGTTCAACATATTAAAAACCCTTCGGAAGCGGATTTTCTCGATTTCTATTTCAGCTGTCTAAACTCAGAGAGCGTGTAAGCTCTCGAGGGAGCAATATTTATGGAATTTATTCATACAGAAACGTTCCTATGCATTTTTGACTTAATTAGTAGCCATTACGGTAATTAGTAGCCATAGAATCCTTGTTTCTCAAGACGTTTGCATCGAGAAAAATTAACAATGAATGAATAAAAATATGAGTTAGCTAGTATTTGATCACCAATATGTTTAGTGAATTCTTTATCGATTTCTATAAAATATGTTGTAAATACTCTATATTAATATCCTAAAATACAAAGAATAATGTAGAAAGTTCTCTCGAACAAAGGACTTCGATATTTCGGGGATTTTCTCTCTCCTTCGTTTTGGTCTTATTCTATTCGCTATTTTGTAACGGAGAATTCTTTTTTCGCATTTTATGTTGAATTTTGTTTATTGCAGTTTATGACGAAAGGCGTTGTGATGGTAGCAGACACATCAAAATATCCGAAAATTGCTGGAGGGATTTCTGGACATGACTGTTCTGTTAGTGAGGTTCTTTAAATTAAAAGGTAATGTTTTGCGATATGTTTACTTCTCAAAAAATACTGTGGTGAGTCAACAGAATGCAGACGGCAGAATCCGCGGATCATTTTTTATCGTGATTTATGGCACTCGCAGCACTTCTTATGTTGAATGCATTTATGTTCGCTTTTGCAGCAGGTGGTAATAGATTTTCTTTTATTGGAAGTGCTCTGCGGAAAATGAGAAGCGCCGTACATTCCTCCACTTCCTTGCTTCCAAAGGTATCGCAGACTAATCACAAATCACAGACGAAAATAACTGATATCTAATTTTTTTCGTTACATATTAATTCCACAGATTTTAGCACCTCTTAGATGCTACTCAGTGACAGGAAGCAATTATGGATTAGCGTTTTTGGTTATCGTAAGAAGAAACGTCGTAGTAACTCACATTATTATCTTTTCATGTCATCGAGATATTCTATTGCTAAAACAGTTATCATACACTCTTGCTTCTTAGTCTTTTATAGACTTTTTAGACTCTAAGAAGTTTTCATAACCTAACAACAACTCCGAAGTGTACTCTAGAATGAATAAGAATTCTTTCAATATGTAGGAAAAACAAATATAACATTTTTTTAAAGGGCTTATCTTGATAGATTTAATCCGCACTGAAAAAAAATGGGAAATTACGAAGGATTGAAGAATAAAGACCATATCTACGTTTTGGCTCATTTTTGTAAAAAAAATCTTTGCCTGCAAAAAAAAATGAGTTAATCCCAGCATTTCTACTGAAGCTAATGTTAAAATATTTATCTTTAACGGCATATTCAAGTCCGCAATGTAGTAAATCAGTTATGCAAGCGCTAGATGAGCAGAATTATAGGAATACAACGGATCATAGACCATAGGATCATAAACGTTTCAAAATGCAAACTTTGAACTCTATTTTGCAGTCTTTTTCTGCTCTGATTGTTAAGATCGCTTTTTTTACTTAAATTGAGTAGAAGTTTGATCTGAGGTTTGATTTATTTATCATGAATTTGAGTTTATCGCAGAGTAATTTTCTTAGATACTTAGATGGCCCGTCTTTACTGAACATGCAGACCTCAGCATCTTTTCCAGTCTCTCCTTTCTCTCGCTATCGTCCTCCACGACATCCGCAAGTTATGTGAGTGACGTTGACGATATTCTTGAGCCGTATCCGAGAAAGCTGTCCGTTGATCCCTTCGTGGTAGTGAACACACCCCATCTCATTGGCGGTCTCCCCCGAGGGCGTTCATTGGATTTACTCCAACGTTATTTTAGACCATCTATTATCGTTTTCCTCATGATGTGACCGGCCCATCTATGCTTACTTTTCGATATATATATATATATATTCCGCTGCGATGTTGGGATATTTAGCTCAAATCGAGACTGTGAACACCGATTAGGTGTTGTGTGCGCCAGTTGAACTTCAGTTAAACTGCTAAGATAATGTCATGCCCAGTTATGAATACTAAAACAAAAAAATAAAGGCTCAAAAACAACATAAAAAGTAATACAATACTCTGAGGGAATTAAATTCAATACAGTTGCTACGGCGCTATTTCTCCGCGTTGCCATTAAACGTTCATGGATTCAAGGTAGAGTGCTAATTTTTGGTCAAGTTCTTAGGAGTTTTCCCTGTATACAGTGATTTCAACAAAAAAAAAACAACAAAACTTAGATCTTTTGCAAATAAGAAGATAGAACATATAAAATAAAAAATTCTACCTAATCGGAAAAGTTGAGAAATCAATCGTGACAAAGATTGCATCGCTGAGGCCAATGAGCTGGTGCCGTGTCAAAACTTTTGCGGGTTTTGACCTACGAGAGAAGATGCAAGGGATGTCGTTTTCAGTAACTATTAGCGGTGGACCTCTAACAACCGGTGGTCTGCTAACGTCGCGGCTTTACGGCTATCAAGGTAAGCGCTATTCTGGTCTGCATCTCTGACGTTCTCCTCGAGCAATCTCTTTGCTTTGTCTCATATTGTGGTATGATGAGGCGTTTGAGGGGATAGATTACATGTGTCTCTGATTTTCCAGCCCCTGAAGAAGGCGACGACGGCGAAACGTTAGCTAGAATAACGATAAACAACAATCCTGGTTCTGCTCAGACAAAGTTGTGCACGACGATCAAAATCACAATAATGTCAAGATTCAAAAATTTGAAAATAATTGGATATCTTAAAGGCATCACCCCCACGAATCTGAGGTGGTACGGATTTCAGGTGGAGTATTCGTATATGGGATAGTAGATTGAGAACAGGAGTGTGATTCCGTCCATTTCTTCCTAATTGCGGTAAAAAACGGCCCGGAAAATGCGGCGGGTGCACAAGGCTGGCGCGCTCCAGTCGAACTCCTTGTAGAAAATAGCGCGCCGGGACGTTCGAAGCCGTATCTTCCGGGCCGCTTTTTTGCGGCAATTAGGAAGAAATGCACGGAATCACCCCTTCCCCCCTCTCCCTATTCTACTATCCCGTGTACGAATATTCCACCGGAAATTCGTACCACTCCAGATTCGTGGGGTGATGCCTTTAGGGAATGGCGTTTTTAGGCATACTTTTCAACAAAATTGCAACCTGAAGTTTTTTTTGGCTACATTTGACGTTTAGAATGTGCTCCCACGTTGGTGGTATTACTCCATACAGCCTATCCTTTCCCTGAATATATCACCAGCCCCAAATAGCTCTAAATTCAATTTACATGGCTGATCAAGGAAATTTGCATTAGGGGAGCTACTCCTACAAACTACAAACAACTACAAGCTACAAACTTGTCGGAGAAGAGGTAAGGTTTTGCAGCTTTCTCAATGAGAAATTAAGTAATTCTGAGCTTTGATTCCTAAATACCTATTTCTATCCACTTCAACATAAGGAGCAATGCTGTTCCAATCCTTTGCTGTTTCGAAATTTGATCTCTTCCTCTTCAATTTCTTGGGTGATCTTTGAGTTAATAAGGTGAAGACTAGTATGATATTTCACACTAGTATTTGACCCTGTTTCATTCATTCTCTTCTTTATGCTCTTGGAAAGAAATACAATAGAAGAGGTTAGAAAGAAATGAGAAATGTCTTCCACCTACATATTTCAGTTCTGAAGAGGTTCCCGAGAACGAGAAAGTTGAACGTTATGGTTGATCCTGTTTGCATCGATTTGGGAGTGACTGCATTTTTGGCTTTCTCTGCGTCACCGCGGGCAGTTTAAAAGGATTAAAAATAAAGTTTCTGCCGTTAACCAATCCGCTTCAGATGCGCCACCACATTCACTTCAATTCAGAATCGTTTGAGGTTCACAAACGTGTAACTGGACTACACACTGACTTGCGGTGGCTAGCCGGTGTGTCAGGGTTTCTATCCTCCAAGACAGGTCTAGTACCAATTTACCGTCCGGAGGGATGGGAGGCTTGGTGACCACTAGGGCGGACTCGAACCTCCGATCGATCATGCAGGCAGCGGAACCTCGAACCGCTACACTATACCCGCCCTACGGGCAGTTTTCCTGCTAAAAATGTCATGGAATAATCAATTTACGACCACAACAGCAATTTTGTGTAAGTCATTTTATGCTCTCCTAACAAGATCTTGTCCACTCGGCGTAAAACGTGTTGTATCGGGGTGACTGGGCACGTCCTCGGCGTAGATATCCACCAAACTCTCTCTACAGTATGCGGCTAACTCTTCTGACCTCTTTTCTTTTTTTTGTTTCTCACTGTTTCTTCTACATCTTGTATAGATAGCATGACGCTAGGGTAACACAACACGAAGCACGGTGCTGCTGCTTAAGCGGGTGCGCTCGAAGCGCTACAGTGCGACGTACCGGTTATTCTCGAGGAAGGACATTTCCTGACACCATTCTTCACTGCAGTTTGGGATGGTCCTCTATCGATTCCACCTGCTTTTCACTGCGCCGCTTCGAGCACAGACTCTCACGCAAATGGACAGTGTTTCATTTTGTTTTGATCCTACTATATATAGTTTTGGTGATGCACTTTTCCATTAGTGCGCACAGAAAGAATCTAAGATTTTAGCTTTTATGAATTTATTTCTGTCTGCTTTTTTGTGCAGGTGTCTACGAATGGCATCCTTCGTAGTCGCTATAAAGTACTTATAACGTCTCTTTTCACTAGATCATTACTTACTCCTGATTCCAATATGTCTCCTCAAATACTTCAATTGGCAACAATTGATTTTCTCCCCAACTTTTTATGCAAATGTGCCTAGGAGACTTCTTTTACGATGGATTTTGGGACTCCGATTTCACCAAACGATAATGCACAAATACACAAAAAATGATAGAAATTGGATCTTGCACACTAAGATTTTAGACACGTCGTAGAGGGAGGAGCACATGATGAAACTAATGGGAATGGACTTTGTAAGGACTGTGCAGTTATATATATTCACTACTATACGAAAAAAAAGAAAAATCATAAAAAGCAAGTATAAATGAAGTCGGTAAAGTTTTGCCCATAGTGAAGAGCAGAATCTTGCTCGTATTTGGGAAAAGACAAATTAACTCTCGTCCTCCTACCTCTCCCTTCTCCTACTGACTACGGTGGCGCGACTAGAAATATCTGCTGCTATTTTTTTTGATAGAAACTCAGGAAAAACCCTTCACTGCAACTTTTCGCCTCTGTGGATGTGCTGATGCATACTAAAACTAGTAGGAAAAATTCAAAAATCGCTGCAAAACTTTACTATGTTTCTCAAATAGATACCAAAATGCTAGATAAGATAAACTTTCCAATTTTTCCCTGACTTGACTTACTTGACTTAATCGATGAGCTGATGTCATCGCCTGATGCGATTACCCGCATCTTCGCCACGATGTGTCGTCTTTGAACATAGCTCTGCCCAAACCTTCTCGATCTTCTCCGAGAGCTTGCACAGAATCAATCAATTCTTATCTCTCGCCGTGAACTGCCTATCCATGCCGATCGTCTTCACGTACTCTTTTACGACCTCAGTCCAGAACTTCCGTTTTCGGAAGCTGACCTCTTCTAGCTTGAACCCGGAAAACTCCTCGAAACTCGTTGAACAAGGAGATCTGCTCGTCTCCTCAATATATGACCAAATAAGCGAAGACGATTTACTTTAGCCACTTTCGACGGCAGTGCAAGATGTTGATATCGTCCACGCGTTATCTGCCGGTACACCACAGCGACCCCAGCGTAAAGCTCTTCGTTGTTGCCAAAAGTGTACCCTAGGCCAAAAGTAGCAATGAAACCGTCTAAGCAGCTTCCTTTCCGTGCAATCAAGCCTCACCATCACCGTAGACGGTGCCAAGTCTCCGATCCGTACATAGTGATAGGGTGAACAGCTTACAGATAAACCCGCATCTTGAATTTGCTGGTGATGGAGGTCGACCGCAGGCATTTCGTTAAGGAATTGATGCAGAAATGGCATTAGCTCATCTCTGCTGAATATCTTTCTTGCTATCGTTGTTCTTCGGCGCACAGCCCAGGTATCAGAACTGATCAACAAGTTCTGTCACTTCTTCGTCCGTCCACTCTGATTCCCGTTCGAGGTCTCAAAGAGATCCACATCTGCTTGTATTCATTAGATCGTAGACACAAACCATAGCCAACCTCCATGCAAGGTTGACAAAATGTTTCGTAGTGCTTTCCGCGAATATAACAACATCGCAGGCATACTCGAGATCAGTCAAGGGGCACCCTTCTGTAGGCAGGACACCCATCGACTCTTCTTCGCATAATGTCGTCGATGGCGAAATTGAACAGGAAGGGTCCTGCCACAGCCCCTTGTCCTACTCCAGTTACCACCTCGAATGGTGTTGCATATCCGGCTGGTGTTCGAATTGGAGCACTTGCTTGTTCATTCATGTCATCGGGCAAGCGAACGAGCTTTTCTGGTACTCCATCGGCGCGGAGCTTTGAGAAGACAGCCTCAATGAGGAGAGTCGAAAGCAGCTTCATGGTCCAGAAGGGGTAATTGTATTGGCTTCAAGTACCACTGCCAGATTTCGACCACTCTTCTGATCAATCGTAGATCGGCCAGGACAAAATCCAGCTTGCTCGTCGTGCGTTCTTTCTTCGCAATGCTTAATAAGTCGGTCCAGGATAATCCGCTTTAAAACCTTGTACATAGCACGCAGCAAGGAGATTCCTCGATAACTCCTAGGGTCTTTGACGCCTAACTTCTTGAGGAGGGGAATTATGATAGCGTATCTCTATGAGTGAGGCATTTTTTCGTCTATCCAAATTAAATGGATGATCTTTGTCATCTCACGAATCATAGAGGAAGATATTTCAACATTTCTTAGCCAATCCCGTCGTTGCCACCAGATGTTCTATTTTTCGTCTTTTGGATACAGACCAGAACTTCCGACTAGGTCGGTGGTTCCTAACCGCGTATCTCGGCCGTCTGCTGAATGTGTTTGAGTTGAGGACCTGACGGCGCTTGCCGGTTCAGCAAGGTCTTGAAGTGACCCCTCCAAATTGGAAGGATTGCTTCACCGTTAGCTCTTTTCATTTTGCCGCAATACTGCTTTGAGAGAGAATAGGCTTTCCTCGGGTTCTTGTTCTCCCACGCCTTTTCAAGCTCCTTCGCTCTCGACGTCCACTCCTTATCGCGGTCCTGTTGCAGTTGACGACGCAACTCCTTGCTTTTCCTCTTCCTTTTCCTCGTTGAAATCGCCAGTGGTGCGGGCGACACATACAGAACTGTACGTAGATCTTGTCTGAGTTTGTTTTTGCAGATGCAAAGGCAAACTTCTTCCGCGGTATTTGAACCGGAAAGGTTAACTTTGCAGCGTCCTGGATGCTTTTCGTAAAGGAATCCGCATCGCAAAGTATCTTCCTGGTCCGTACTCCAACATGAATAGACACAAGTTGACGGTAATTCGTTCTGCATTCTTCGTCTTCTTCGTTCCAGAGCTGCCATGTCAATTTTCGGTTGAAGAGGAACTGCTCAGTTTCTCTTGTGGAATCGTGTCTTGAAGCTGAGAAGAGCTGTATGGTGGTCAGAGTCGAACGCGACGTCCCAAACAGCTCTGGATTTTCGGATATCCGACTGAGGAAAGTTCCTCGCCAGAAAGTAGTCAAGCTAAATTTTGAGAGCCTTTATCTTCCGCTTGCGCTGCTCTTCAAGCGTTAAAAGGGTTGAATCCTGAAACGTGAGCTGATGGCGTCGATGATTCCTCTTAAACGCGGGAGCGATGATGAGGCCCGTCTGTTCACATAAGTCAACCAGACGGTCACCGTTGTCCGACGTGCGCTCCGCGGGATAATACCATTTTTCCAGCACATCGGATTGTTGTTCGAGTCCCATTTTCGCGTCGATTCTATTAATGACCACCAGCTAGCTAGGTGTTTTTGACATCAACGCACTGAGTTCATCATAGAAGGGGTTCTTACTGTTGTCCTCACCGGATTCCGGGGACCGAAAGCATTTACGATCTAGGGTTTACGTCCTCTGCGATCCTGCAGTCGTAGAAGGCATAGTTAGATGACGTTGAGCCAAACTCACCCACCAGGTTGTTGTAATCCTCACCTCACAGTTATCGCTGAGCCACCTACTTTCTTCTCATCAGTATCGCCGCGGTATATGGTGTGATTTTCGATGCTGATGACGGTCCTACCTCGCGCGCGTGTTTTCCGCAATGCAGCAAACGGCACAGAGATGTATCGCAGAAGGCTGGGGAGGGCGGTTTTCAATGGAGTTCAATCGACAGTGAAGTTTGACAGTTCAGCGTTACGAATCGAATGGTTGTTGCCAAAGATTCCATGCTCCCTTCGGGCAGTTAAGTTTTCAGGTTTTGGGCTTTGACGATGCGCTGGAAGACGGCACCTTTTTGCAATACATAGGAATCTTTCTCCATATAGCTCGTGCGTTGCCATTGCGTCTAATTGCGTTTAGTTACACCAGGGCCACCACGAGCAGGTAGGGATCCAACTTGTATACGCGGCTCCAATGTTGCACAGATACAGATTAATGCAAAATTGTACTGCGTGTTTTTTTGTAAACTTTGTTAACAACCCGTGCAGCCGACTTTTTACTAATTTTACCCACAATTTCAGTTGTATATGTCTTTTTTTAGCAATGATGTCGAGATTTATTTCTTCGAGTGGCAACATCAAAAAGATCAGCAATACACTATGAGAAGTGCGCTAATTTACTTTTTTGAATGTATGAATGAAAGCAATTTGAGGCTGAAAGCAAACATTGACTTCTGTCAAAGATTGATCCCTAACCATTCAATGAAGGCGCTGCTACGTTGCGCTACCCTACTTTGCAGCACTAGAAGCAGTTCTCATTAGAGTTCTCACCAAAGTACGCATTATCTGTTTTATTGAATGAGGATCTTCACTATAAATTGAATTGGCCGTAATGGAGAGGTGCAGAAGCCATATGGGAGCTAAAAGAAACGAAGTTTGTTTCCTACGATATCTTAGCACTGTGTGCAAAGTCACTTTCTCAATCGTTTATTTGCGTGTTATGCGTTCTGATTTGAGAGAGTGGATCAAGTACTGAATATGATCCCTTGCGATCCTCTACTGCTCCCATCCTCTCTTCGATTCCCCCTGTTGGAAAATCCCGACGTAAGCTTGTCCCTGCTACAGAGAGAGCTCGGTGTACGCTTTCTACAGTACACAACACTGCATCACAGCGCGACCGTATTTCACTTCACTTGATGCACTTTCTCTGCTGATCTCTAATTTTCCCATGGAATTCCATTTTCAGAAATAACCAGCCTGGAATTCGATATTTTCTCAGAATTTCGTGTTTTTTTTTGGAATTATCATTCTCGCATTGCATTATTTGCTTATTTGAATAAAGATAAAGCAAGTTTTTTTTTAGGAAGACTAAATCAGCAATGAATTCTTTGAGCACTCAACACGCAAAATGGGAAAACGTGGCTTACAATCAAACCTTCCTAAATTTATACAACTTGTTTTTCAATACACCTAAGAAATCGATTAGGCGAAATTTTTTCCGCCGTTCGCCAAGGTACCTCCTCGCTTATAGCTCAGCCTATCCTGTTCGATCTTGGACCATAGATTCCATCCACTCAATTCATCCGTAAATGCTCCACCTTCCACAAAACATGCTAGAGTCCTGAGATCTTCTTTTACCATCTTCATCCGAAACTTTGTTTTGTAACCAACTTTTTTTCTCGAATTTTCAAGTTCGAGCTTGGGACCATTCTTGATCCACCTTGGAGAAGTCGACAAAATGGACCTTTCATGATGTTATCGAAAGAACAGGAACTCTATTCAGGTGCTACTTTAGAAGGAAGTTGTTTTTTTCTTGTGTCGTCCTCCACCACATTCAGTTTTTTGCTAGTGTCTTCGTTATCTCATTTGGGTTCCAATGACCAAAAGCAGCCAAACTGCCGTCTAAAAGCTTTCCATTCGTTGAGGCATTTGCTTCAACGTAAACGGTCAATCCTGATTCTCGTCGACGCTCTTGAGGGACCTGGGCAGAATGTGTTTATCAAAGCGTGATAGTGGGTTTTGGCGGTGGCTACTTTCGATGCAAGATTGACAAGTTCTAGTTTCGCCCTGCTTGTAGCGAAAAATACTACTTTGCCAGCGTTCTCGTAATCAAGCTAAGGGCATCTTGAAGTTGTCAGAAGGACATGAACGAAGCTATTGCTCAACTGTTGTTCGCATTATATCATCGACGCCAAAGTTGAACAGGAAAGGTTTCGACACCGGTGAATAATTGATGGCTGAATTGCATTCTCTATTTGTCAGAATTACTCTTTAGATTTCCGATTGGGAAGAAGCTCTTCGGGTTTTCTTGTGCATAACTCTTTCGATTCAATGACGCTCACAGCATTTTCTTCATACTTTAGGTTTTGTAGATCTTTTCCACTACCTTGATGCTGTTATCTGCTTTGGTGCCATTCTTTGCCTTTTATTTAGCTCGGTGATCAGGTACTTCATCATGTTCACTTTTCAACCTGAATATACATAGTTGGTGAACTCAAATATCTTTGTTTCGTTAAACTATATTCAGGGTTCATCCGCTTCTCATGAACATCCTCCTCTGCAGATTCAGCTCAAGACTAACCCTTCCACACTTACCGTCGAATTTGCCCATCATTCGTTCCGCATGGCTTGTGCTTGTTAATATGAGAATGATCTCGTCAGCGCAAGAAATATGGGTAGGTGCTTTTTCAATTTCCATACTCAAACCAATTCTGTGTTTCTAGAAATACTCCGTCCTCTTACGAAGCTTTTTTATCTACAGAAATGGTATCACGAGAGGTTAGCCCCCCTTCCCATTCCATTTTGAGCGATTTCCAGCTCCTTTATTTATCAGTTCCCAGAAATAGAAAGCTTTCGGAAGAGCGCTTAGGACGCTTTACGAGAAGGAAGTAATTAGAGGCGTCCAAATGGTTTTGACGGCACTTGCAACAAACAGGATAGTTACTCAGAAATTGGCTTCGCTGCAGATGACATCTCCGTGGTTAAAGAACGGTTTACATTGAGTCTCGTCAATGGTATAAATAGTTGAGCTACTCGGATTTATTCAAACCAGTTGTTCTCTTATTTAGAACAGTTTATAACTATTCAAGGATAACCGCAAATATACGTTTTTCTTTCTTCTTGTGATGAGTAATCGCCACCGTCCGAAATCCAATACACCCTATTCAGGAATTTGAAATCTCAGCGGTGCCTAAAAAGCCATAGTGAAGCCAATTAAGGAGGTTCCACTGCTCGCATGGAAGTGAAAGTTACTTTACTGGATTGTTCCGCCATTAATTTGTTTTGCGGATTTTCTGCGGTTTCATCTTGTGGGAGTTACATATGGGGGAAATGCTGTTCTGATTCGATTTTTGTGACTCTAGCTATGTGAGTCGATTGACTTATTCCTCAACTCGATATATCGATCATAGATCATCACAGCCGGCATACTCATTTATTGACCTCAAAGAACCCTAAATTGAGGTTGAACGCTTTGTCGCATCCCGAAGAGATTGTTCGACGCCAGCGCTCTATCTTTTCCTTTTCTTGCGTCCCGCAGTTATGTCTTATTCCCTACCAATGCGTTTTTCCTCACTCCTAGCAGCAACATATTAGAATAGCGCATTAATACGGGTAACTACTGTCCCCTTGACAGCCATAAAGTGGGTTTGTGAGTATGTTCCTTTCAAGAGGTTCATCTTCCGTTCGCTTCCTCCACAGCCTCGAGAAACTCGTCTCTTTGTGGGAACAGCAATAACAACAACAGATTGATGTGGTTCTATTTCCGTTCGTAAAATTGTGAAGTTTATTTTCCAATCACGTTCCGTCGACGTAGCATATTCGTTAATCTTCTCGATAGTTGGGGCGCTTCATCGTGATGTCAACTCAGCCGTCTATGTTTCCATGTTATGCCAACGAGGTTTAGGTGAATCATTATTGTTGGTTGGACGTTTCGACAAAGTCGTCTTTATCGAAGGCCTGAAAATGGATTCAGATCTTGGATGCGTTTGCACATCCCATCAAGCTCCTCCTCTCTTCTCGCCAGGCCTTGTTCCAAGTACACCACGCAAGAGTTTCAAAAGGAAAACAAACTGAAAAGTCTCACGTGCTGGCGAAGCTGGTGAACCACCGCGTTCCTAAGGATTGTCACCAAGGCGAATGAGATGTACGCCCTGCGCGCTCTAGTATCCTTAATTATTGTCTGGATAACGTCGAGGAACTGTACGTGTGGCAATCTTATAGCTCACAGAGTATTACGAACGGCAAGAAGTCATTGGTAATTGACAACCACTCATTCTTGTTATTCATGGCTGGATTCTTGACGGAAATCCAGAATGTTTCCAATTGGCTATATCCAAATATCCTATATTCACGTAGCAGATATTTCTTTCTCGTGTTTCGTCTCGTCGATATTTCTTAATATCGTACATTTTATTTCAAACTCATTTCCATCATGCTTATCATTCTTACGGTGTTACCAAACTTCGGCGCCTATTACCAACCAAGGGTTCCTCGATACGCAGGTTCAGAATCCTTCCAGTTTCTCCAATATAAAGGTGTTGCAAGTTGAACATTCTATTTGGTAGACCTTACCGAATGGACAAACAACGCAACACTCTGACAGCGAGACAGTGCTTTCGTTTTCAAGGTCTTGCTTAGCGTACTTAGAACAATATTGAGGCCTGGCAAGGGGAGAGAGTTTAATAGGAGCATGGCATCAAAGACCTCGAACCAGGCTTTTGATAGAGACGAGTTTGTCGAAACGTCAGGCCAACAATAAAGTTTCGCCTAAACCTCGTTGGCATAACAAGAAAACATATATACACCTCCCAACGGCGAGGTTTCAAAAAGAGACGACTTGGAGATTAATTCAGCTGTTGTCTTATTTGAAATCTTTTTGTAGTTGCCTTTTTTCTTTGGGACTCGCTCAGTTCATCCTGCACCCACCTGTTGTACTTTTTCACCTCTCCAAGTTTTTTTCCAAATGCTGGTCGACTGTTGAGTGGTCAACATTTGGTTCTTGGGGGTTTATGAATTCCTTCAGCCAGAAATCGTCAATTTCAGAAAGGCGGCCGGGATCTTCCTTGTCTTTGAGGCTCATATCGCCACAAGGACAAGGAAACATTTGGAACCAATGTCGTACTCTGGATTCGGTGGTACTTCCCTCATCACGAACTGTGTTGATATTCTGAGCTGTCTTCGCTGCAGACCTGCCCAGCTTGAACAAGTAGAAAAAGATTTGGTGAAAATCTTGTCTTCTAGGTCTTGATACTGACCAAATACGGAAATATTGTTCAAAATCTCTTCAGTACTAGTAGTCAAAGCGTATGGGGAATGGTAAAGAGGGTCCCGGCGGATTCTCCGCGAATGCCTTCGAGACATGACGTGCCCAGTAGATATGCCGGCGGACACGCGAACATATCTCGACGAAGTCACGCTCCAGTCGTTCATGAAGACGCAGACAACCGCCATAGATGTCCTTCCTGCCACTGAGACGCAGAAAACTGCGCACTTACAAGGAAATATGCAAAGAGTGGTGTGAAATGAAATCGAAATGACCGAATAAGTCAAAGAACAATAGTGTTAGATAGAAGTACATGGGTTTTGTATGGTGTTCTAATAAAGAAAGGGAGTGAGTTTGTCTTTATATCACCTTCAGAAAGTCTAGAAATCTCATCAAATTCGAACTCTTTTACTTTCTTAAGTTCGCTGCGCATTGCGCTTTTGTCGTGAAAATAAGGCAATGAAAAACGGGCGCTATTTTTTCGTCAACCTAATACATATGCTGAAATTATGAAAGATATCTCAACCCTAATACATATACTGGAATTGTGAAAGGGCTTGACGTGTTGATTAAAGAAATAGGTGGTGGGCATTTTTTTCTCCAAAGTGAAATACACTTGAAAATGAGTTGTGTTCTCAGAATGTTACATATGATTTGGTAGAAAGTTACTCATTACACAATCTCATTCTGACTTTTCAATTTCATTGATTCTCGTTTATTCAGGCGTAAAAGGGAAGGCTGAGGTTCACCTAATTGAGCATTTTTTTACGTCTTTAGCCCTTGATAATTGCCACTAATATTATGTATATTGATACTTGACAATTAGGTCGACAGGTGTGTATTGTCAAAGGCATCACCCCATGAATCTGAGGTGGTACGGATTTCAGGTGGAGTGTTCGTATACGGGATCGTAAATTATGAAGAGAAGGATGACTCCGTCCATTTCTCCCTGATTCCGTAAAAAAACGGCCCGGATGATACGGCTTCGAGCGATCCGGCGCGCTAGTTTCTCCAACGAGTGCGATTGGAGCGCGCCGGCGTTGTGCAATCGCCGCATCTTCCGTGTTGTTTTTTACGGCAATTAGGAAGGAATGGACGGAATCGCCCCCCTCTTCACTACCCCGTAAATGAATACTCCATCTGAAATCCGTACCACCTCAGATTCGTGAGGTGATGCCTCTAAAATTCCTGAATTTCAAAAAAAAAAAACTATTACAGCAATTTTCGATCGTCACTTCTCCACAAACTGAACCAATCAAAAGTGAAACCAAACGAAAGTGATAAAAATTTTGAAAAATCTAAGCACAGGTACTTTGTACAATGGGAAATTCTCTTTCGAAAGATACGTAATATTTTGAAAGTACTTTTTTCTATGTGCATTTTTCATTTTGGAAAAAACGCTTGCGTCTCATCCCTCAAAGTAATAGTTTCCTAGGAGTTAAGCTTTTCTTTCTTTTTTTTTAGACTGAAATTTTGAAACTGAGTTCCTTGAAGGTTTACGGAGTGGAGCATTAAGCGAACACGTTGTTGTTGTTAAGTCAGCACTCGTGAGGACGCAACAGTTTCAAAGATTTGATGAGCGCCTATCCAAAAATATTCTACTCTGTGATCTTTTAATGTCAAATCTATCGGAAATTCTTTTTTCTTGAATTTAATGAAATGTGATGGGCCCATCGGTCATCTAAAATGCGATGAAAATATTTTTTTCACAAATCTTCGGATTAGTTTCCCATTAGCCTATCAGCCCACCGTACACCAGGTGGAAATATTAGAAAAGGAAACTGATGTCATTACTTGGATGCTGATGAGTATTTAGTGAACGGATATTTTGAGAAGTACGATGATGATTGATAAAGTATGATGATGATTCACATAAGCATTTTGAGGACGAATTAAGTAATTTCCGTTAATTTTCTGATTCCTCACATTTGGGCGGAAGTAGTACTGAGATTGTGTACGCTATTCGTATTTATGCCCTTGCAATTTCCACAGGAATTATTTGTATTTTGTAGGAAAATTACGTATAAAACTTGAAAAAGTCCTCAAATTGAATAAAATTCGAAGGTTTTTTTTAATTGCTCATTTAGGAGGCATTCACAACATCGGAAGATCCTCTTAATTTCTCTGTTTTTATAGAAATCAATGACTATTATGCTTTCCAGCTTTTTCTCTACATGATTTCCGTTCCGTAAGGACACGGTTATCATTTTCCTCCTTTCCACATGTTTTTTCCCATGAAAAGTGCGTGTTAATTATGTTCTAAGGTTTTCTTGATCCTGGATAGCGCGTCATAATTGCCTTCATGCAAAAGAGAAACAGAAAAAAAAAGTTAATTAAAATAATTCTGGCTACTTCCTGGTTAGGTAAGTGCAAAAATATCGAAAGAGAAGAACATTTCATATGCCAGCGGCGTAAAAAAAATCTAGATTCATTATCCAGTATTACGTGAAAATCAGGAAAATCGTAAATTAAAAAAAAAAATTATACGCGTTACATGTCGTCATATGTAAAATATCATGCTGTCATGTGTAAAATATCATGATCACGGAAAAATTGTACGCGTTTTTTCCGTGATCATGATATTTTATACATGACGGCATGTAATTAGAAACTTCTTTGCCCCTTTAAATCGCATGCCAATGCTTCGCAAATGTGCTGTCTTCGAGGTTCACTGAAGCGAAGATAATCACGTTTACTTAGTGAACTGCAGAAGCCGATAGAGGATTTATTCCAAGAGAGGCAAAGCTCACTTCGAATTTTTCGGATCCTAAGGACACTTGTTTTGCGTCCATGTGAACATGTTTCTCGGCCCAACCAATTAAAACTAACCTGTGAACACAACTTTTAATAGTTCCTTTTTTTAACTTTCAATAGTAATGCAGCGTATTATATAGGTATTCCTTTCTTTTGTGTTCTATTGTTCTCCTACTGTTGTTTCGACTTAAAATCTTTCGCATTCGTGGAGGAATTCTGGCTCTGACGATGGTTCCCAACAGCACAAACAACGCATGTAGTAGAATAACTCGAAGCACACCAATTTTTTTTCTCAAAATGTTAAATTTAGAAGAATTCCTTTCAACATGGTAACAAATATGATTTGGAGGAGTTCTCTCAGTACTATCAAATCACTCTTTCCTCTTTTTTTAAGGTCTACTTTTGTCTATTTCTTCTGTTAATTTAGTACCATAGGGAATTTACTCTCTTCACGCAAAGAAACCGGGCAGTCTCTCGAAATCCCGTAGTCCATTTAGGTTCTGAACAGCCAAATGAATCCGTTAAAATAACTCAGATAGCATAGCCTGGATTATTTCAGTTGTTTGATCCCTTATAAAATTACTTTTTTCCAGATTTTTCGTCTTTTTGCTCTCCTTAGTCCTCTATTCCTCTGTTTGGCATCAGCATATGAGCTTTTTTTTTGTGTGTGTCAATTTGTTTCAAATGTCAAAATATCCCTCTTCCAATAGAACGGTGATCCATAATTCTCTTCTTCCTTTGTTTATACATCGGATTCTGTTTTTTGGTTTTTTGACGTGCGAGTTCTCCGAAGGTTCAGTTAATCCTTAAGCATTGATATTAAATGTTGGATTTATGAAAAAAAATTGCAGGTTTAAATGACAGGGGCGGGTGTGGCGCAGTCGGTTAGAGGTCGTTGTAGCTACACGTTCGAGGGTTCGAATCCGCCCTAGTGCTCACCAATCTTTTCATCCTTCCGGGGGCGATAAATTGGTACCAGACTTGTCTGGGAGGATAAAAACACTGACTTGATCATCGGCTGGCCCCCGCAAGTCATTTTATAGGCCAACACGCTTTCCAAAACCTCAACGATTACGAATTCCAGTAAAACATGTTGGCGCATCCCGTGGATTGATACGCCAGTGACTTTATCCTTTTTATCCTTCAAGTTTAAATGACAGATTTTTGTGAAGTATACTAATGGTTGTTTATTTTCCTCCCAGTGGCTGTTTTCCTTCAATGCTAGTCCTGAAAGCAACTTTTTCACCAAAACACGCACTGGCCCCTGATTTTCTTTTTTTTTCGGAAGGAAACTGCATAGCACATCAACCGGTTCTTGTTATATCCTTGTCGCAATTTTTGCAACAGATTCTTACTACTACTGAAAACTCAAGAAACTATTGTTAAATATCATCAACTGTAGTGGAATTAATAACTATGGATGCAAAAAAGGAGTAAAGTCTGTGCTGAATCAGTCCGCTTGGAATGCTCCCTCACGTTCACTTCAATTCAGAATCGTTTGAGGTTTACGGTAAATGGCCTGTGCAATGACTGGCGGGGGCCAGCCGATGTCAAGCCAGCGTTTTTTTATCCTTCCAGACAAGTTTGGCACCAATTTATTGACTCCGAAGGGAAGAAAAGATTGGTTAGCACGCAAGCGGTCTTGAACCATCTTCTGTGCTCCCAAAGGAGATCTCTTGCCGATTGCGCTACACCCACCCTAGCATAGAATTGAACTACGAAATTTTACTTCAGAATCCTTCGTACAGGTGCAAAAGAAATTTCATTTTGACATGAAATCGTTCGAAAGAAGAATTTGCTTTAGGAGTCGTTTTTTTTTTCTTAAAAATATGTTCACTAGGAAGAACGGGAATGTTTCGAAAAATTGCTAATTCATTTGTACTTTGACAAAAAATATCCGTGGACTATACAATATAAAATACAGGATAATAATTGAATTCAGACATATTCATTATAGTATATTCCCTTTAAGTAGGTCGTGAAAAAAATCCAGCCATGTGTGAAAACGTTCTCCATCTATCGATGGTTAAAAATAGGCGAAATAGTTGTGAGAATCATTTGAGGGTAATGAAGTATGTGATTTTTTGTTCGACAATAACTTCCTTGTAGTTTTCTTTTAAAATATTTTGTTTTATTTAGACAGATAAATCCGTTAATGTGTAGCTGAAAATTTTCACGTGTGACGATAAGGTTGTACTTAATTCGCGCTGATGCTTAGGTTCATAGGTAGGTACATACGTAAAATATAGTCTGGAGATATGATCAGAAGGAGACTAAATCCCACTAATCCCTTGCCTATTTTTTCGTCTTTATGTTTGTACCTTAAATAATATCATACAACAAAGTTGTGGATGTATTCATTAGAGATACATTAGACGGAAGTGACGGCAATGCCTGATTATTATTTACATTTAAACCATGCTAGTTTTCTCAACATTAAAAATTCAAAACAACGAAGGTTTGTGATCAAAATGAGAGCTTTTGAGAACACATACAATCGCAGAAGCCCATAGTTTTGGCTTCAGTAAAAATTCTTGTGCGAGATCAAAAGTGGAGACCACTAGAAAAACACCCATCTCACGCAAAAAAAAATGCTTTCTGCAATTTTTTTTTATCAATGAGTTCAAACAGTTCCTATATTCAAAAGAGGACAATCATCACTCGTTCAAGTTTTGTATTTTTCAGCTCTGCCTTATGTTCATAATTTTTTTTTAGTCTTAATCTCATTTTTATTCTGTTAATTTCCTTTTTCATATCCCTACCGGTCGATTTATTGATTGTATATTTCTGGGGTTTTAAACCCTACTTCGAACACGACTCCTCGTTATCAAAGTCATACAAATTTTTTTTATAAAGCACTTTTTCATAATCCATGTAAATTGTGATCTTCTTCTAATATGCCTCTTAGAAATTTCTAGAGTTATTTGGTTTTACTACTATTCCACTTCTGTGTCTCATCGACCTCCTTTTTTCCTATTAAAGTTTAATTGACCACGCAACAAATGCGCTCCAAGGACCTCACATTCATCACGTAACTCTTGCGGGCTCTTAAAAATATTTGCAAGAATCTTGGAAATTTTCGAATATTCGAATGAAACGAATAACAACTCAACAGCAGAGGCGGTAATTCTGCCGTCTTTTTTTGCGAGACATTTAAGCCGGATTTTAGCTAAGCTTAGTTAGTTAGTTTTAGTTTCAGCTTTTAAGCAGATTGTTTTTTGTTGCCTATATGATTTCAGTTCTACTGAAATTTTTATTTTTGCTGAAATGAAGCCATGAGGCGTAGTATTTATAATATAATATTTGAATGAATCTAATATCATTATTTGAAAATTGACTATTTTGGGAAAGAAAAGATCATTGAGTTTGAGATTATCTAGAGATTTAGATATACTTCAATTCTCTATTTCTTCTCTAGATTTATAGTTAAGAAAAAAGTGAAGTTAATTACGTATTATATATGGGGCGCCAACAATCGAAGAAAAAACTAAAAAATTGCAGTAAATGTCCACGAATGTTAGATATATTACAGCAATCATTTTATTGTCATATGTCTAGTATTATGACATTGTTTTCTTGCATTACACGCTGTTTATTGGCATTGTCGAGTGAAAACAAGACATATGAGTAGTAATAACATCGTTATTTTCTCCACTTTTCCCTTCGCTCTCAGTTTTTTTTTTGTTTATCATTTTTTCTCCTCTCTCATTCATTCTGCTTTTCTAAGCAGAGAATAAATATTTATGTGTTTATTCACATTTTTAAATCCTCTCACCGCTTTTCAATATTTTTGTCCACAGTTTTTAGTTGCTGTGTGATTTCAGAAAGTTCAAGAATCTGTGATCTAATGGTTTGAGAGTTATTTAAAATTAATTGCTATTTAAAAATTAATATCTTTTCGATTGTGACAACTATCCCTTAAAAACTGCCTGAATCCCTTTATGAAGTCATTCTTGGGAATTTCATGGGGAAAGGGTATAGATTCCATGTGAATGGGTGTGGCTGAGGTCGTCACTTAATTTCACGCAGTGCAGTCCACCAGTAATGAGTCCCGCATCGTTTCTGATAATGCTAATAACAGAGAAACGAATATATCCCGTGTATTGCATGATCCGATATTCGTTTTTGCGGATGGGCAATTCCTATTTTTCATAAAATTTACATCTTTTTCTGACTACAACAAAAATTCTCCAGAAGACCTTGTCATCCTTACTTAGAGTTCCAGCGAAAATGATAATCAATTCTGTGATGACATTTCATTTCACTAAGTCAATTGTTTATTTATTTGCTTTATCACGCGATCCTTTATCCGCTATATCCTTTAGATATGTACTATTACCGTACTATGCCGAAATTATGTAATTACCTCATCTTCCTTATATTTCATCTTTCTTTCCTTTCATTTCCCAACTCAATCTGCATTATGTAGCTCGTATTTTTCTCCAGGAAACGTATCGAAATCCAGACGTTTTCAAACACATTCTTCTCCATACACAAATCTCTAATTTGTAACCGCTTTAAAATTCAGAACTGGATCTTTGAGTCTTCAGAAAGGAATGTTTTTTTCCAGGTCATTGGT
Source organism: Necator americanus (assembly GCF_031761385.1). Taxonomy (NCBI): domain Eukaryota; kingdom Metazoa; phylum Nematoda; class Chromadorea; order Rhabditida; family Ancylostomatidae; genus Necator; species Necator americanus. The sequence continues at coordinate 28,936,930 of NC_087375.1, forward strand.
TTATTTTGATATTTACTATTTTTATTTTATTTTGAGCTTTTTTCAAGCGATACAGTAAGAAATGTGAATATATTTTAGGATTACATGCTTCCATATATTTACAAAGCCACTTCACATACATATTTCACAACTCATTTGGATAATTTCATTTAAATTGAACTCATTTAACTCATTTAAATACATTAACTCACTTAAATAGCAACTTATAATTTAATTACTTATTTCTTTTATATTATTCACATCATTATGAATTACTCACTGCATGAGTACATCTTCCACATTATTTGTTATTGTTATTATTTATTGTTATTGTTAACGTTTTTACCCTTCCTTATTATAAACCGGTTATCGCTTAGCGGTTATCGGTTCTATTTGATCATTTATACGTACGCATCGAGGATACAAACACGTTTTGAAGGTTTTTCATTTGTAACTTTGAAGCTTTATTAAGGGGAGCTGGTACAACTCATTCTGTTCAAAGTATGGTCCATTATTACGTACGACCTGTCTTTTTCCTCTGAGGCAACACACGGATACCGAGTTGAAAAATTCATCGTAAGAAGTAGAGTGCAGCTTGGCCAGCCGGTCGCTCATCGACCAGAACAAGTGGTTGTTCGAAAGGAACAATGCTTGCTGAATACGGCGGATGGGGTAGAATATCCCGTTGAATCGCCTCCAAACTTCCCTTGACGATTTTTGCAACATGCGGCCGAGCGATGTCTTGATGAAAGATCATCGGTCATGTCTTTTCACATACTGGGAGCGTTTGAGTTTCAATGCTCAGCTCCATTGCATCAGTTCTTGTTGGTAACGTTCCCCGGTGATGGTTCCGTTAGGCTAGAGTAGTTCATGGTAGATAACTCCAAGCTGATCCCCACAGATGCACAGCATTAGCTTCTTGCCTTAGATATTCGCTTTGGTCGTTAAAGTTGATGCACGACCGAGCTTACCCCACAATTTTCTGCGCTTTGGATTGTCGTGGTGAATCCATTTTTAATTCCCTGCCGTTATTCAATGCAGAATCCTTCCGATTTTGCCTTCGAAGCAGTTATTCGTTAAAAAAAAACCCGGCGTTGGACGTCTCTTGGTTCGATATCATACAGAACCCAATTTCCTTGTTTTTGTACCATATCCATGGGCTTTGGACGATTTAAAACCTCTCCCTGAGTAACGCCCAAGGTTTTAGCGAGCTTCTCTTGAGTTTGGCGTGAATCTTGTCCCAATAACGCCTCCAGCTCAGCGTGTTTTTTTCTTTCTTTTCTTTTTTTGCTTTTCTGACCTTCCTTTGCATTTTCTGTTGCTAGTGTCAAAATCTCCATTTTTGAAACCACGAAGCGAATTCTCAGAGGTTTTTATTGATAGAGCATGTTTCTTATATGCCTCGTACAGCAATCCGTATCCATCAGCAACACTTTTCTGGAAATTAAAACTAAAAAGGAGCGCTTCCCGCAAATTATGTTCTGCTGGCACAAAGTTTGACATGGTTGAAAAACAAAGAAAATAAACTGTTTACGCTTCAGGAAAATTGCATATGCCGATTTTTAGAGCAAGATGTTGATGTCTTAAGATTAATGTAGTTAGAAGATGCGATTTAGTGCTAGTTACGGCATCATTTGTAAATCACTCAAAATTTATTTGTACCCTGAATATGTATATTCACGTGTACATTCATTCCATCATTTGATTAATTAATCTACTCATTCACATATTTATTTATTTATTCATTTTTTTCACCGTCTATTTTAGTTTTAGTTAGTTTTTAAATTTTTATTTTTAAAATTTTTTTTTCTTAACTAATCTTCATTTTTCAAAATTTCCATTCAACTAGTAGTAAAACTTTACTTCTTCTTTCCTGTATGTAGATTCTTCTTTTTTTATCATCCATATCATCACTCTTTCTTCTTTCTCTTCACATACATAATTTATTTGAACGTCTTCAATTATTCAAGTCATCAATTATTTTAATTTTTTAAAACTTTTTTGAACTGTTTGCACAATCTATGTTCCTTCTTCCAACTTCTTTCTGTTTTCCCATCATGTTTGCTCTTAATTTGCATTCCACTTCAATTTCGACCATTCCTTGACGTTGTTGTTCGCCTTAATTCTTTTGTACTAAATTCATTTCATTTCTTGTTGCTCACATCCCAGCGTTCCATTTCAATTCTATTTAAGGCTATCCTTATTTCTTCCGCGGTTTTTTCTCATCCCATAATACTGTCCTTAAGTGCAAAGCACCTAAATCCCTGTTATCTTCCATGCCTAGCGGACATTGCCCTTAATCTCGTTTTTCATCACTGGAAGCTACATGAGAATGTCCTTTAAAACGTGAAAATTAAATTAACTAATAAGTTACGATTACAAGGCAGCAGCTCATTTATCTAACGATGTCCTTTGAATCATAGAATCGTCCTTTAGTCACAGTTTCTCGTTGTCCTCACAATGTCCCTCAGCTCTCCGTTAATTAGCCGGGTACTTCCTTTTCTTGCGTTTTTTCCACTTTCTTTCATTTGTAAATTACATGAAATGGCCATGGATTTCTTCCCGTTCAATTCATTTCGCTCGATTCCTCGCAAAGCTTTCGCTTCATTCTCATTTCCATTTCAACTTCGATGGTTCTTTTTTCTTTCTGATCACACTTATTTAGGTTAAGGATATTTCAAGCAACCAAAAACAGCTTTATCGTCGAAATTCCTGAATTTTTCGAAATTTCAGTGAGGATGGGTGAAACAAAGAAATCAACACTAACATTAATCATAACTAATTTTGTGTGTAACCTCTGAAACAACGTCAAGGGCCCATTGTGTGTCGAATGAAAGTTTCTTGAACAAAAAAAGGAAAAAAGATGCAATAACGTTGGGGTCTGCATAGGCGGACGTACATATTATGCTACTATGCATTTGATTTGAAGAAATCCTTCAATCTACTACATACGCTCCGGCATATCTGCTCTGAAATAGATTTGATGAAGTAATACGAGCAGGTGAAGCCTGCCAGATTCGTAAGTGGGCGGAGGTGCGTGAGGTGAGCCGCAGACATCAACAAAATGATGCACGGAGCAGTTTGTGAACACTATTTGTTGCTCGCAATCTTTTCCTGAAACAAAAAAAGAACAAAATTAGCTAATTTTCGTTTGATTCAATAAATTTCTCCGGAACTTTCGCTACTATTTTCGCAGTATATGCGATGATGCATTTGCAAATGACCCATAGCTTAAAAAAATATTTTTTTGCGAGGAAGTTATTTAATTGAATCTTTGAGAAATTTCTTAGCGATTGCTATCTGCAGGAATCTTTGTTTATGATATTTTCAGCGATACATAAATATATAAATAAATGTATAATATGATATATAAATTACTTTATAACATGTAAATAATATGATTTTGAAAGTGATACTTTGTTTTGTTCCGTTTTGTTTCGAAGGTTTTTTTTAAAGAAATTCTTACGTTTGTTCTGTCATCGAGTCCTAAGAACTTTTTGAGGGCCTAGCATTTTTAAATGTAGCATCCTTTATTTACTATCTATATGAATCTTTTTTTCATGATGTTTTCTACAGAATTGCCTCAGGCTGTGTACTGTTTTGAAACCTATACTCGCTCTTTTGATAGTCTACCATAATCGCTTTCACGTCTACATTTTTCTATTACCGTATATCAGAGCAGGAAAGAAATCTTGAAGATTTTTTCGAACTAAAATAGGAATGAGTGAGCGATTCCGAGAAGAAAAAATCTGTAACATGCCTGTTTACGGTTGGTAACAACACTTGTTTTTCATCGCATTCGTATAGTTAATAATTCTTATTTATTCAGCTTTGATTTCAGCTCGATTATTCAAAAATATTGGAATTCGCTCAGACTTTATTGTAACTTTTGGTCCTCCAGCAAAAACTGTGCACCGGGATTTATGTAAAGTCGAAAATACCAGCTGATGTGAGAGTTGTTGTCGTGAAAGTGCCAAGAAACTATTTTTTTCTCAATTTTTTATGTGGTATGGGCTTATTATTATTTATTGTTGTTAGGATTTATTGTTAAAACACAGTTTAGAAAAAAGAAGCAGCTTCCTTCTGCAGGGAATTTTCGGTTTACTAGTTTCTCTATTTAATAACCAGTCCAGAATGCCTTTTTCTTCCTTCTGACTCTTTTTTCTTCATTTCTGACTTGTAGAAGATTTTGATCGGAGATCTCTTATCAGTGATTTATCTCGTTAAGGATTTTAATTCGCATAAACATGATTTGATATAATTTCATTGAACCTTCATTTCATTCATAATTTCATAATTTCTTTCATCCATAATTTCATTCGTTCATCCGGAATGTTCTTGTTCTCATTCCTTTTTTTTCTTTTTCGTGTTTTCGCGATGTCCTTAGGAATTGATGATAATTGAACAAGAAATCTCCCTGAATGTCAAACTATTTCTTATACTGTATCTGGCTTAAGTTGAGCAAGATAGGTGATATACATATTTCATCGTCATGTCCAAGAATTTTCCTGTTGTCTCTCTTTTTCTTCTTTTAAATAGGAAAAAAAGCGAAAAAATGTTTTTTGTCACCTAACTCAAGGATAATTTGGTTCAAAGCTGTTTACACATCAAATCATCCACGTAAAGGAACAAAATTAGTCCATTCTGGTATTTTTGTTGATTTGTTTGGATGGAATGAAGGATGAAAAAAATGTGTGAATGTGCCATTACCGTCTCTCTTCATCTTGGCCATAAAAAAATGCTTTGAATCACAGTTGAGCTATATCAAACCATGCGCGCACTGCTATATACACTCTCACTTCTCTCTCTCCATTTGATGTGCGGCAGGATTTCACGCTAGCGAACAAAAGCAGATCCAGGAAATGAAGTTGTGAAGTTAGTTGTATGTTTTGAGGTAGTAGAAGATCTCTGAGAATCTTGAGGAAAAGTTCTGCGTATCCACTGAGAAAAATTCATGCGTTCATGTCTCATCGAAGCAACTGAGTGGACATGCGAGCTGTTATTAGCACAATATCGAATTTTTGCAGGTGTTTTCAGTGGGAAACGTTGGGCTCGCGTTGAACATTAAAAGTCAGGAGTACTGTAGTTTACAAGATCAAAAGATTTTGCACTTCATTCACAATCGTACTTTCCACTCCTTTTTTCGAGATAGAAACTTTTTTCACGCTCGGAGCACGTAAATCCATGCATGAGGCAAAATGAGTTCATCGATCCTAACCCTAATCCTATTTATCTTTGTTGGATTCCAGAAAAATTACCCGTAGAAAATTAGCTTTTTTAGACCCACTTCCAGGAAATCTCTGCTGATTAGATTGATGATTTTATTAAGAATCTATGATTGGAACAAAAGGTTTTGTTTCTTCAAATTGATTGGAAAAAGAAACGAAATCCTTTGAATGTTCTTTTTTTCCTGTTTTTTTTTTCTTTGAAATAAAACTATCCGAGATAAACAAATGATAATCAGCACATTCGTACGTAAATAGATCTTCATTTCTAAAAGAATATTTTTTTCTGAAGACATCTAGCAAGAAATATTACCTCATCTCGCTCTTCTCCTCCTTCTGCAGAAAGATATGAATCCAGAAATTAGATTTGAACGTGATTTTTGCCCGTCTTATGTTGACTGGAAGGCGTATTTTATAGATGTCAGTCGGATCTTTTGGATTTCAAGCGTTTGCTTCGTGCAAATGTGTAAACACTTGCGCATCTGATTGAATTTCTGGTCGCCTTGATTGGATGGACATCCGAATAGCATTGTTATTGTTTTCGAGAGTCAACTTTCGGTGCCGAATCGCTTTTGCGTTCGGATTCACCAAAATTGAACGCTACTTTCGTGCGAACTTATTTCCGTTTCGTTTAATTTTGTTTTTTTTTCTTTTTTTTTGCCACGAACTTGACATTATCGCTGTCCTCATGTCATTTTTTCATTTCGTTTCAATTTCCGTGACCACCTCTTTGTTTTTTCTTGGATTACACTGATTTTTATAGTTTCAGATGCTGCCAGCAGCTGTGGACGGTGAATATCCGCCACCACCATTAGTTGGTCGACCATTCGCGCAAACCGCTATACCGTATTCAATTCTTTTCGTGGTGGGAACGTTGGGAAACACTGCAGTACTCGCCTACGTATTTTTTATTACAAGGTTAGTATCGTAATTTTAGAATGGCTGGAGCCATAATGATTATAAACGTCGTCGTATCCCTGTTTTTCATTACTAAACGCCACTTAGGTGGGAGTAGTTGGCGTTTGCGAATCAGCCGAATAATTCCATGATTCTGATTACCCTGTGATTTGTGCTCATTTTGAAAATATCCTCCGACGCAGAGATGGATGCGATCTCTTGGAGGTCTTATTCGCTATTTATCTTTTGGAAGCAGTTCTGAAGCAAATCTTTAGAAACAGGAGTTTACGGAAGTAGCAGAGATTATGTACATAATTCTTTATACTCGTAAATAAGGAAAGAAGTTAAGAAAAGGTATGAGGTACGTTTTTGAGAGCAAGTGGAGGCGGGAAAAGCACATACACCCAATGCCATAACGGGACCCGAAAAGGATTTATCATAAAAACTGGGACAAAGCCAATAAATAGCTCCATAACTCCTTTTACTCTAATGATCCGACGTTACTGCAATTGAAATAAAGTTTACAATTTTACTATCAAAGGATTCCAGTGACAGCTTTAGTATCTATTGTCACCTGTCTGCATTGATCGAGTCCACAGTAAACATCTTCGTGGCAGGGCCATCCATCCAATTCGATTCAACCCTTGATTAAGAGCTCGTTACATCAGAACACTCAAAAATCTCCCTACATGAACTACTAATTATTTCAAAAGGACTGGGAAATTGGTTTTTTTTTTGAAAAAATCACGTTCGGGAACCACAGCAGCATTTACTGAACCGCCTACGCAAATTTCAGCCACAAGCCAAGACTTCCTCCTCGGATTATATTTTCTGCTCATTTTCCGAGCGTCTCTGAGCGTTGGCGACTAGGAGAAGGCGGACATGCATATTTATGTATTTGGTTCTTTATGAATGCTAATAGGTAACCCGATTTGACATTCAATACCTTTGCTATGGGCGATTTGCATTAGCTCGTATTTGGATTGAGTTACGAGGAGAAAACAAGAGATCGGAACGAGAAAAGAATAGAAAGAGAAACAATTTAGGAGTCGAACCACTGCACGTTCAAAAGAATTTTTTATCAATAGTAGAGAAAAAATATCCACGTTTTCTGAAAAAAAAAGATGTTTCCGTAAATAGATGTCTGAGCACTATGTTGGCACAATGTTCTTCCGTTGTTGCTTTATCACAGCTCAGTAGTTTCTCGGCATAAATTTTTCCGATGTTTCGATGTGGTTGATTGTACCGTAACCAGAAGAGCCGTCGTTCTTTAACGTTGGATGGAAAGGTGAATAAAAAAGAAAGAAAGATGATATTGAAAGAAAAGAAAAAAAGATGAAGAAAGATCGGAAGAAAGAGTATGAACATGAGACACGGTAGAATGAACAGATTTATTAGACAACAGTTCTCCATGTCTCACACCTCACCGTTCCTTTTCTGTTCTGATTCCGGGGTTTTTTGTTCCGATTTTCGAAAGAGAAGGGGTTTTGCCGATTACCGTACTCGAATTTCACCTTGAGAAGAGTTGGTGAGAATACTTGAGTTCAGGAACGGTAAAACCTGTTCGTCGGCGTTTAGCAGAAGATCAACCAGATCCATACGAGTGTTGAAGTGATGGATTAGGGAATTAAATATATACAGAAACCTCCGGAATGTCTAACGAAAATGCATAATTACATTTCTAGTGGGATGAAACTGGGTTCGACTAAAATTTCCGCCTTTTTTCATATGCAGTGCCAAATGGATTTTTAAACTAAATTCATTAACCTAATGAAAAGAAATGAATAAGTTTGTTTTGATTTTTTTCCATTTTAAAATGCGGAAGCCCAAAAAACCCGAAAAATTAAGAGGTCAATCTGATTGAGGATTTTTCCACTTTTTCATCCTTCAACCATGTTTTGCTTCCGGTAATTGCATTACCGTCGGTCATCAGAAATCACTGGCTGACCGGTGATTTGAATTGGTGTTTTCAAAATCAATTTTCATGAACTCCAAATGATTCACGAGGTCTCCAATGGATTAATTCGAAGAGAACAAAATTCTGGACAAAAGTTAGAACCTGTGTCTTACATACATCTGGGATAATCTGGGATAAGGAGAAATGGACGAGTTCGATGTGCACCCCATCTTATTTTCTTCAGCGATTAAACGCGGACTTTGGCGTAGAAAAAGGGAGAAAAGCCTATTTTCCACCTTGAAATACGTCACGTTCAGACAGAAAAACGAACGTTGTCAGACTGGGTTCCACAGTCATTTCCCGGGAACGCCACGAGACCCGTCTCGATATGATTTTGGTGAAGTAGGAAATTATTAAAGGATATAAAAAAAATTAGGAGATAGGTAATAACTAATAGATAGGAAATCATTAGTTACTAAGAAAGTTAGAACCATTACTGTAGAAACAGTAACATGCCAGACAGGTGGCAGAATGTGGTCATGAGGGACCGACGATCCACTAAGCCCTAAACTGTCTTGCATAAGGAACCGTTTCCATATGTTTCTTTTAAATGTATCAATCCTGTAATTTGTTGAATAAGCTCGAAAATTCTGGATTTCTATCCGAGCTCTGCGCACACTCAAATTAATCCCATAGTTTGCTTTAATTTCAAAATTTTCGGGATTTTCTTTTTTCGCGAAGAGCTGTTCTCTTTTTTTTCTCCAACGTGATTTCTTCATTATTCATCGTTCATTGATCCATTCCTTTCTTCATTCATTCATTCATTTTTCTTCATTCATCATTAATCCTTGTATAAGACAAAGATCTAGGACTTTACTTTGTTGGTTACTTCCGGCTCCTTCAGATTTTAGTGAATTCGATGAGAAAAGCATTAGGGAATTGAAGGTTTCCTGAATGAAAATGTGAGAAAAACATTTTGAAGAAATAATCGATAAGAGCACTGGGATAGTTTGCGTTTTGGGATCTTTGGTGGTCATAGGTTCAAAATTCTTATTTCGGTGATAACTCGGCCCCAAAAGGATGAAATGATTGGTAGGCGTTAGGACGACTTCGAACCATTGATCAATTGTGCAGTCACAGCGGAACCTCTCCGCAATTACGCTACAGTCCCTATAGTTAGTTTCCCTATAGTTGACTTCTCTGAAAATTCATCAGGGGTTATTCCGTCTTCCTGGAATCACCAGTGTCAATATTTCACCTTGTTCCTTATAAAAAAATTCAATGTCAGTGTGACTATGTGATGGTCCTTCCAGAACCATATTAAAGGCTAAAGTAAAGAACGTGGTTTTAATTAAACGTGCACATTTTAGTTTCCGCTTAAAACAGACGTAAATCCTTAGACGAACGCGTAGCTAAAACCATTTTACTTCAAGTCACTTAGACCCTAAAAGGGATACGTTATAGGGACGCACAACGGTTTCCCTTTAAGAAATTTTCATTCTAAGATTTTTCTCAGGATTTTTGAGGAGGGATTGTAGGTTCCTAAAAAGGTTGTTGTGTGATCCAATGAGTTGGTGATCTAGCAGGAAACTTCTCTCTATCTTGCGTACACACAGCCGACCTGCGAAAAAATCAAAAAAAGCAGTTATTCAAAAGGGTTGTACCTCCTCTGCAGTTTTTTCTGCTCCCTTTACCATAGTACTCCATGTGCTTACTTAGAATCTCAAAACGTTTTCGTTTCTTTCTTTCTATGTTCTTTTTCTGGATTAGCTCCTATTGTGATTGATTCACGTAATCGGATTTTGGAGCTTGTTAGCATTCTCCGACGGATTCTCGTCATAGGTTTGTTTGTGAAACTCAATCTGATGCACACCCACGCACTTCACTATGTTTCGCATCCAACTGGAATTGCCACTAAACAATGCATTCGGAAGTTAGCTCAAAAACAGCATGGAACTGAAAACTACTGCGAATTGAGTCTGCGAGAAAAATTCGAGAAACTTTCTGCTAAGGGATTGAATTCGGCGAAAAGATCGAAGAAAAGCCTCGCTAGGACAAATCATATTACCCTGCATGCAGTATTCTGGAGACACATCTAAACGAGAGTAGATCCAACGCAGATCTGATTTCACCTGAAAAAAATCGAAGGTAACCATTAATCAAAGGAATTGAATGAAAACGGCACCTTGAATGACTATAGACTTTGTTGCCTCCTTCACCTGAAAAAGAGACTCATCTGGATTATGCTGTACATAAAAATGGTTAAAAAAATCCCCCGACAAAGGATTTTTACCTTTTGACTAATAATATATTTTCATAGTATTGGGGTGGCCATGAAGTCCGTTAAATGTTAACTGTTTACAACCTCAATACACAAAACACAGGGATGCTCGGGTGACTAAATTAAATTTTCAAATGTATAAGTCGAGGGAATTATGTTCTTGCCAAGCATTTGTATTTTTGTCTAATTTTAAGCACACGTAAATTAATAGAAGTGGAACTGTCGCTTACATTGAGATTGATTTAGATAGAGAGGAACTTCAGGGGAAAAATGTGCAGCAGAGTTAGTTACTCTGTAAATCTGGGAAAAAATCAAAGGCTATAGTCATACTGATCTGGTCTAGATTGGGATTTTCATAAGGAGGAAAAAAAAATAAAAATATGATTTTCTTCCTGCACTGAGAACAGTATAAAAACGAGGATAACGACCAATCAGTCGTTTTTCGCATCTTTCCTGATCTTGCATTTCTTTCTCCTTTCTTTTTTTTCTCTTGAATTAAAGAAAGATGGAACATGGTATCATACGTAAGAGATAGTAAATGGTAACCACGGAAATGACCGAATTAGTTGAACATGTTACGTGTAGAACTGAATGAATTATTGAATGTTCGGAATTTCGACTAAGTCAATGAGCCACTAGAAGATACACGGAGAAAAGAATTTAGGTTTTTTCACATATACTTAGGAGATGACAAAAATAACCTCATAATAATAAGTGACCTGATGATTAAAGTGAATTACTATAATTAATTGATGGAATGAATGAATGAATGAATGAATGAATGAATGAACGAATGAATGAATGAATGAATAAATGAACGAATGAGTGAATGAATAAAACACTTTAGTTCCAAGAATTTTGTTTTTCACTTTAACACTGTTGTTCACGCACAAAAGTTAAACTTTTGCTAAAAATTGGATTAAAAGTTCACCTTAATATCCTGTGATGCATGGTATATTTTAATTCAATATAAAAATCTTTTATAGCCAGACTTAAATCTAATCAGTACAGTACTCTCTTTCGATTATTTTTTTTAAAATAGCTGTTGCTACCATTGGTAAAATTCTGGCTGATTCTGCTATTTTCAGATCCTTAAAGTCGTCCGTGACCGCACTCGGAAACACATTTGTTTACATCGTCGCTTTATGTGCCGTCGATCTGTTGGTTACTGTATCGATTCCATTTTCATTATCGAATACGATACTGAACAATTGGGTGTTCGGTGAAGTGGGATGCAAATTGCACTGGGCGGTTGAGCTGTCTAATAAGGTTTGGATATTTTCTACTTTTTTCTTCTTACAATTGTTTTTTATCCATTTATTCACTAATCTGAATTTGTTTTAAAATTTGTTGTGGTTGGACCGACCACCTATGATTAGTCGAGTTTGTCTTGAACTACTTGTCGTTCAAATTATACTTAATATTTTTGGGAAATAAGGAACAAGGGATGTGGGAATCATCAATGAGTGCATAATTCCCAAGAGTATTCGCTGGAAATGAAGAAAAAACCCATATGTTTTCTGCTCGCACAAATCATCGGATAATTAACGTCTAAGAATCATCAGAATACTAACTGGGGACCGTCCTAAGTGTCCGTGCTGCCGTAGATCGCCGTGGAGGAATCCCGTGGGGAAATCATGAGCAACGTTAATGACAGCTACCTAGAGGACAATAGAGGCTTCTGAGAATCTTATTCTTTTGAGGCTTGGGGTTCCAAGACTGGAAGGACCTTCTAATCAACAATAAGGTTATCACAATAAACGGACCATCATTAGAACGATATCCTTAAACAGTAAACACCTACTAGTCAGCTGGTAACCTTCACTTATATGATTATTGCGCTAGTAAAATGCTAGACAATTTTTCATCACCTAACACTATGGGTCTTCACGGATACATGTGACCGTGGTCTTCCTAATCCAGTTATGGTTTCCTCTTTTGGTATTTATTTGCCACCAGGGCCATTACGTACAGTGTAGACACGACGGGTACCTGGAAAACAGCTACCAAAAGATGCTTGAACTTCGTTGTAGGACCTGAGCATGAGGTCTACAACAGGTTCCCGATTACCGTAGTTTTCGCAGAAGCGCAGAGGATTTGTACCCCCCCCCGTGATTTCCTGAGCAGCGGGAGCTTCCCTTCTTTTCTCTTCCACCTTTGCGCTGCTCTGTTCTTTCGACTCGTGATTTCACGTGGTGGCACGTGACTGGCACCAGCGGCAGTGTGACCCCGGCTATGTGTACCTAACTAGGGATAGATGGAATTACTTTCTAAAAAATCAGTTCAATGAAAAAATTTTGAGAACATTTCCTGATGATTCCTTTCATTTTACATTCTCTTAATTTTAGTTTCCATTTGAAAAACCTGACATTTATTCCCAGTCTCATGAAATAAGATGAGGAAAAAACAACAACAACATTACCGTATGCCCATGCATTCAGCGCATTACGGTACAGAAATAAAAGCATTAAAAAAGCAACCTGCACAGAGTTCATTCTTCCCAAAATAGAAGTATTCCAGCGATTCAACTCGCGTGATCGGATCAAGAGATATCCAGAAAATTCTGGCCTAATTAGGAAATTTACATGCATATGAGGCTAAAACTATTTCTTTCGAGTTGATAGAGAGATCAGATTATCAGATCAGATCAGACGAAAGCAACGGAAGGATAATCCTCCCTTATCTCTCTGAGAATTACCTACAAGTTTTTTTCTTGAAATTTTCTCATATTTCCAGTATAACAACTTGTTATTTTTACTGGGCATTGAACTCGAAATAAAAACTACAAAATTCGATTTTTTTCACCTATAAAAAAATAGAAATAAATATATAGAGTAAATGTATGTGTAAATTAAAATAATAAGTGTAGATGTTATATTGTACATGTATTTTATATTATGCATATATATATATATATATATATATAATACTACTAAAGTCTTCACCATTGTTACTCCTTTGCCATGGATCGTGTTTGTGCGTTTAGTGGCAACAATTACAGCTCTAGCATATTTACCAATTTCTATTTACTTGTACATCTTAATGTTACGAGACTCTGTGTACGGTATGTTTATAACATTGTGTATTGGTTGCATAAATATGAAATTAATATTTATTTCAAAGAGTAGTTATCCGATTACTTTGCCGTAAACATAAAATTGGATGGCGCAGATGTTTTAGTAATTAATTTTGACTTTATGCAAACTGGAATGAACAATTTCAAAGATTAACTCCTTACCAAAGATTATCGAATAATAAATAAAGAATAATTGGTTATAAATTAAATGTAGCGCAGCAAATCACCGATCACCTAATTCTCTACCTCACGTAATCACTTAGAATGTGATTGACGAGAGGAGTAATTAAATCATGCCGCAAAAATAAGTAACGAGGATAAATTATTCATAGCTGCTAAAAAGATTCCACATCTTTCGGGGTCCTGCTACAGATAATTTAACAGATAACTAATATTTTATGGGTATGCTGGTGTCAATTTTTTTTCATGCACTTTACCGCATGAGAAGGTCGTAGGGAGACATTTAATCTCTGAGAATTTCATCTAACAGCACTTCTACCAAAATACAGGCGTAAGACCCCGCAATCCATAAGATTTTTTATTTCTGAATGCGCTTCAGAAAAAGTTTTTTTCAAGAAAGTAGGAGCCGAAATGCTTCCTGAAAAAAAGATACTGGATTCAACCATTCTCCATTCGTAATTCTTCTTACACATGCGATTTGGGATATTTATTCTATTTAACCAAAACACATCATTTTTCAAGGGATCTTCATAGAAATAGCAATAAGTCGCGAGTTTATGTATGAAAATCAACAAATCACATGTTTAATTTATTTTTACGATTTCATACATCTGCATTTAGTTGATGAATTAGTATTAGAGCGCTTTTTTTGGTTTTTTTTTCAACTATTTGTCGATGAAACTGGAGGATCAATCAGACTGTTTATAGCGGCATTTTCATATTTTCATAGTAACGTTTTAAAGATACTGTTTTTTTTTTCAAGTTTGGGAATATTTGGTGACCCCTCCCTTATTGTCCAGTTTAAGAATTAATTTTAAACCTTAATTTTTCCTTAATTTTTTCGCGGAACCTTAATTTTTTGCGTTGACGTAGTTCTGGCGCAACCATTCTTTGAGAAAACCTGTCAATAATATCGTCACTGCAGAGTTGTTGTTGCACTTAGGAGTACCTAACTAGGATTTTACTCGTATCCAACGCAAAGTATAAACGGTCGGGAAGAATTCGAATGCTTTCCTTGATGAGAAACTAAAAACTAGAAACTTGGAATTCTGACATCTCATTTTTCATCGTTGTTTTTTTTCAGATGTGTTCTACATTTTTGCTAACAGCGTTAGCATTCGACCGTTACATGGCAATATGTCATCCTGAATACAAAAGGGTATGTTAATTAGTCAAATGTTCGGTTTTTGCCTATACATACATATATTTACGTCACATATGTGCACATCTGTCATTTATACGTGAAATATTGACAAAAACTGGATTTAAAAGAAACTGTCTAGCTATGTTTCCTGCATATTTTTGGGATTTCAATCAACGCTTTTGAGTGACATTTTGTCGCAGTTGGGTACGAATTGAATATATACGCAATTTATTAACCAAAAGCAATTTTCAAGCGAGTATGGTAGGTTTTTAATGAACGGTACTTGAATAGTGAGAAGGTCATTGGTGGTCCTGCACAGAATCCTATAATCGAAAACTATGAGATACAATATCAATTCTTTTAGATCTCTACATTTTGATAACGGAGAAAAAAGGGTACCGCTTAAGGCGAATTGAGAAAAGATAGGGGAATTTTTGAGGAAAAAAAGATTATTTTTGAAAAATTCTGTTGTTTATTTAAAGATTTCTATTTCATTGATCTTTTGATCCTTTTTCACGTCTTTAACGTCTCTTTCCTAAAAGTTCCTCTACGAACGTTTCGGGAAAAATTTCGCCCCAAAATTTATGTCCGTCCAAGGTTTGATAAATTGCTCAAAATCCTTCCAAACACCTCGACCATGACCGAACATCTATCCCTGGAAAATTAATTCGTTTCAGATTCATCAAATGCGGCAAACGATTTTCATAACGTCGTTCTTGGCAATTTTATCGATCTGTCTCATTTTACCGGTTGTATTCTCAGCTACTGTACGATCCTTTACCGGTCTAGGACAGTACGTCACACATAAGAAGGTAAACGTGTTCTTTGACGAAGTTTGAGCGAAAATAGAGTATTTGCTAAAGAAAATTTTTGGACCTAAATAATACTGGACATCAATTTTTTTAAAATTAGCATTCCTGAGTGTGATCGTGTCCCTGCAACCAATATAGATGATTTTTTTTTATCACAGAAGTGGTTCTGAACGCATGAAAGAAGCACAGACAGCTATTTTCTGCGTTTTATCCTTTATTTCGGTAGTTACAGTAATTCAAAAAAAAATGCTGACGTATTCCTTCGTGAAAATACCGCGCAACACTGTTGGAGAATAGCATAGCGCAGATTTATTATCATTTCCTTCCTTTTTTCTCAGAAATTGTTTGGCTGTTCAAACGTGCCCAAAGGCGCTAAATGGGGCAATTTTGGGGCCTATAGAAAGAAGTAGCTGTTCCACGCTGAGACGTTTGAGCGCGCAACGTTGTTTTTAGGCTTCACCGTCACAGCGACTTCTTTCATTAGACCCCCAAATTGCCCCATTCAGCGCCTTTGGGCACTTTGAGAGCCGAACGTTGTTTTGAGGCTTCACCCTCAACTTTTTTCCAAACACTTTTTACATTAATTCATTATTCCCCTCTTTCACGCCTTTCCAAATATCCAAAATAGACTTACGATAGGGTGTTGGCTTTTTCAAAATATTCAAGAGCTCTATCAAAAATTAGTTAATTTTCTAACGCTAATCCCCTTATATCTTTTCAGGAAACGTACGATGTCGTCAAGTACATGTGTGTGGATGGAATGCGTCGTGATGTAAAACTTCTGGTGGTCGCTTTTCTAATTGTTTTCGCCTTTGTCTTACCGTGCTCACTACTAACATTCTTCTACACAAAAATTGTCCTTCGACTACGAAGACAGCAGAGGTGTGTGTGCGATTTGTTGTCCTCCTTCTTGGGCGAGAACTGGTTCCCTATTAATTATAAACATTATTTTTAGGACTATGTTGCAGTCACGGATTCCGATTCGTCGGATTACAATTTATACGATGGCCGTAACGTTATTCTACTTATCCTGTCAAGTGCCATTTTGGTTACCGCAAATTTACGGTATCGTATGCATGGTGTTCGGCTACAAGGTCAACCCAAGCTATATTACATTGACTGTGAGATATTTTCTGAATTTTTAATTAATTTTAGTTTTTCTTTAAGAATTTTAGTTATTTTCAAAGTATAAGGAGAATTAGTGGAATTAAATTACTTCCCCTTTATTTAAAGCAACATACAGGCTAAAGAGGGGGCAAACAAGCACATCGAACTTTTTTTCAATCCGGGAGTTCTTGGCAAACACCTTCGATTGTGAAAAACTTCCTAATGGGATCTGATCAGATAAGGTGCATGAAGTGAAATTAAATAATAAAATAAAATAATAATGGAATGAAATATACAGTAATAATAATAATAATAATAATAATAATAATAATAATAATAATAATAATAATAATAATAATAATAATATAATTAATAAGAATGTTCTGGAAAAAAAAAGTGTAAAAGAGAGGCATTTTTTTTTCAAATAAAGGCCTCCCAGGATAACCTTTGAAATATCTTCTCAGTGATGTGCACAATTCTAAAAATATCGCTCAAATCCGATATCCAGATGACGTTATTCGCCTAAAAAAGTTAAACGTGATCCTGCGAAAGCACTTAATCAGTTTCTACTTTTAGTACTACTCTCATCTATTGCCTTTCGTTTCTGCATCGTTCAATTGGATCTTCTATGCTCGATTAAACAGCCAATTTAAAAAAGGACTCGTGTTGGTCACCGAAAGGCTAATACGTAAAAGGACCAAGTAAGATTCCAAATTTATCATTAAGTATCTAACTTGACATCGTTAAAATGAAATGAAACACATTCTGAACTTCTGGAGGTTTTAGAACATTATTTCTAGCTCAAGTGTATGGTCGACGGAACCATTTGCTTGTTCGTCACAATTTGTTCTCGTTTATTTGTTTGTTCTTTTAAAATTAAACATAAGATCACCTGAAAGTGGTCTTTACTGCTCGGATCGCCAGGAGTAGAAAGTTCTCTCTTTTAGTTTTGAATGACTTGAAAAGCTTGCAGTCGTCAATCGTCATTAATTGTATTTTAAACTCAATTCCTCAGCCACTTCTCCCTCAGGAAACCACAGGAGTTTTCTTTATCAAAAATGCTACCACAACTTTCTTTAATGCATTTAAATATCTTCATTAAGTGCAGATCTAGGTTTTACATAGAACATATAAGCAAAGATTAGGTTTCTTTGGTTATAAAATTGGTTGAAGTAATTAGCCGCACATTTCTGCCTTGATATTTTGATATTTTGAGGAGAATTTAGTCAGTTTAACCAAAATGGAATTTTGTCTGCTTTGGTGCGAGAAAAAGTTTACGTGAACTCCCTGCAAATTGATAGTGATTACTGTTGAATTTCTTTTCGTGGAAGCTGTATATCAGAGCGCTCTGCTACTAACTAACAGACCCCGGCATCGATAGCTGAGGCCTGGCCACCACTGCACGCATCCGGAGAGGAATGTGTTGGATTAAGGCATCGGACGGGGCGGCCTTACCCCGCCCGACCACCTCTGTACCGATCCGGCAGCGGTGCAACGGTTCCGCTCCCCGTGTGTCGTCTTGCCCTGTCTCTAGGGTCCTTCGCACCGTGCCTTTTATGTGTCACATCCGTGATTATAAATATTTCATCGGTAGAACATCCACACAATGAAAGTGATTAGACACAATAACTCTGCAGTAATGTATAACGAATCATATCACGAGTACTCAATGAGTCCATGGTTATAGGTTATGTTTCTTTTTGGGAGGATTAAGACGGTGGATGGTCTTCGGTTCAGTCCTTCGTCTCTAAGTGGCTTTCCGGGGTTCTCCTCAGAATGCCAGCGGTTTCAAAATCCAGTCGGATTCAAGTAAAGAATAAAGGATAACGTGAACGGCGCTTATCAATCGCTACAAGGCTCCCCTCTCAACTTTTCTTCAGAATCGGAGGAGGTTTATGAACACGCGTGCAGCATTACAATGACTTGCGCTTGATATATTATTTCATATGTTATATTATGTTTTACATCCTCCAAGACAAGTCTGTTACCAATTTATCTACCCCGAGCTGCTGAAGGACTTGCTTGGCACCAGGGGGTTCTCGAACCAACATCGATCGTGCACTAACAGCGGATCCCTTTACCGACTGCGCTACACGCGATCATAGATTTACATGTTTTCGGAGTCCACTTGAGAACGAAAGAAATTCCGAATTCACGACGCACGCAAACACGTGATGATGGGACTTGGATTTTGGAAAAGAAGATTGAGAAATATGTTTTTTGGGGGGGTAAGGGGAAAGGGAGAGGGAAAAAAAAAAAAAAAAAAAAAAAGGATTGCAGAAAAAAAAAAAAAAAAAAAACGGGGGAGAGGGGGGGGGGGGGGAAAAAAAAAAAAAAAAAGGGAAATGGGTCTGAATAATTAGAACGCCAGACCTTATATATTTGTCGGTCGTGGGAAAGTTACAGTATGAAGTGATTGCGTGGCGAGGTACTGTCGTCGCAACGAAATAAGTGATCCTCAGGCAAAACAATCGGTGTGGTTCCAACAAAAAAGTGTTTAGTTATGAAGTTAATAAGATTTTGGTGCTACCTTTTTGGTTTCTCTTTGCTTAAGAAGTTTTTTCTTTCTCTTTTGCAAGGGTAATACTTTTTCTTCAAATTTCATTATATGTTTTTACGGTTTTGAAAATGATTTTATTAAGGTCACTTCAACTACAAAACGGTCAAATACGCGACCGAGAACTCGACGATGTTGCTCTTGATCTAATTTCAAAGTCAGACGATGTTATGACGATGTGCCCGAATTGTGAGGTTTGTGCTAGATATTTTTGCAATTTACGACTACATTGAGATTAAAAGACATGTGAATTTCTTCAAGTGATGAAGAAATATTAGTAATTATAGCTGTAGAATGGTTTTTAAAAGCTTCTTTTACTTTTTTATCTGAAGCATTCTCGAACGTATGTAGGTACTGAATAGTTGTCTTTCAATAAAAAATAAAAATGGAACCAAAATTTGAAATTGCTATAAATCATTCAATGAAGAATCAACATACGGTTTGTTTACAAAAAACAGACTGAGTCTCAAGAAAACTCACTCAATCTTATCTATATCGTTTTCTTACTTAGGTGCGATCACTGTAGAAAAAAAAGCGAAAGGTTTGTAGCTAATTCACCGTTGCGTTAGAAAAAGCTTACTAGCTAGTCCTAGTATTTGGTTGATGCAAAAATAATGCATGTTTTTTGTTGCCTTATCTTCGCGACAAATTTTTCCCGATTAAACTTACCTTTAATTTTGGAAGCCGTAAGTGCATTTTGTAGTGCATTTCGTTGGGGTTATCAGTGCTGCAGCGATTTTGAACGAAAATCAGTATTTGGTCAGCACCATAACTTTGGAGATAATATGTCCAGGCTTTTCACCAAAATTTCTTTTACGGGATCAACCTGTGCTGGTCTGCGGCGGACTGAGCTCGAAATATCAACGCTGCTTGGGGTGAGAGATGCACCACCAAATCCACCGTACGCTTTTGGTTTCAAAGGTTTTGTTTTGGCGATATGAGCCTCGAAGATAAGGAAGGTCGCGGCGGCCCTCCTAAAAATGGCGACCACCTGATGAAGACAGTCATCGAAGATGATAAGCTCAAAACTACACCGGAGGTTGCCCAAGAATTAGGCGTTAACCACTCAATAGTCGTCCGCCATTTGCAGAAAAGTAAAAGGTGAAAACGTTGAACAAGTGGATGCCGCATGAATTAAGTGAGTCCCAAAGAAACCACCGTCTTGAGATCTGGTTAATGCTTCTGTTAAGCAGCAAGAACGGTCCATTTTTTGACCGTATGGTTACTTGCGGTGAGAAATGGATCTTTTACGACAACAGGAAACGTCCTACTCAATTGATGGATCAGCATCAAACTCCCAAGCACTTCTCGAAGCCGAAAATGCACCCGAAGAAGACAATGCTGACTGCACGGTGGCGTGGTATAGGTGTAATTCACTACAGCTTCATGAAACCTGGGGAGACATCATCGCGGAGAAGTACTGTAAAGAACTGAACGAAAGGCACTGGAAATTCCAACTTCTTCGCCTGGCGTTAGTGAACAGAAAGGTTCCGACTCTTCTACACGACCACTTGACACATTTCAAATGTGACGCTACTGAAGTTGAACGAGTTATGCTACGAGACTCTGCCTCACTCACCATATTCGTCAAATCTTTCGCCAACCGAATACCGGTTGTTCAGACATCTGGAGCACCTGTCTAAGAGGTGAGATCTTCCAGAAGCAAGGTGATGCGAACAACGTCTTCCGGAAGTTCGTGAACACCAAAAGCTTGGACTTTTATACAGGGAGAATAAGCGAACTTGTTTCTTATTGGAAAAGATGCGAGGACTGTAGCGGTTCTTATATCGATTGATAAAGTTAATTTTGAGGCCATTTATAGCGTTTCGTGTTTGAAAAAGAAGTGAGTGTTTGAAAACGCGCATTATTTTTGCACCAACCTAATATCTTCTGGATAACCCATTCTTCTCGTTTTAAATGCTATTTCCGGCGCTACGGTAACGGTTCACTTACTTGTAGAACAAACTAATTAAACGATTAGTTGATAAGTATCCTCTCAAAGGATTTTTCTGTTCAGGCTCAGCTTACGTTCAAACCAAGCAATGGTAAACTACTGTCTACTGCTGTGGCGACACCGTGATCATCATCGTCCACTACTAGACGAAACTATCCGTGATTCTCCATAGCTTCAAGCGCTTGAAAGAAATTCATTACGAGTATTTATAAAAATACGGTTCCAAGCCAAATCTTATGACGTGCTGTCGAATTTTTATTGAATTTTTTTCAAGCATTGCTATCTAATGGACAGAAAGCCTGGAGTGAGACGCAATATCTTCCACACTGATGATGTTGTTTGTTCTGAAGCACCGGAACCAAGTTTTGGACCAAATAGCTACGCAGTAATCGGAACTTCGGTGTCTTTCTATTACTTTCAGAGAAGATTTCTAGGATTTTTTCACTTTTACAGCGGCTGAGTCCTCCATAGATAGCAGAGCTTCAATTTACACAATTCTATCGCTTTAGAGCACTCCTCTTCTCTCAATCTTTTTGCATGCCGGCGTCGCTAATGAGCCCATGAACCACTTCTAATTCGTTCCCAGAAACTGAACTTAATATGGAAATAGATGCAGATCCAGGCCGATTCCTGAAAGAAAGGTCGTGCTTTGAACAGAGGTCCAGCTACGGGTATTCTTCTATCTACAGGCAACTGGTTATTTCACTTCTTTTGCGAGCCACAGTACCAGTACCAGAACATTATACACAGTACCATCTAAAAACGTTTCTGCTCTACTCATTTCCGATTTTTGATTCACTTCTGGTAATTGGTAGGACTTCTGTGGGAGATAATATAGAAAATAAGTGTAAATAAATAAAACACGGAAAACCAAAGAAATATTGTATAGCAATATTGTGGAAAATAATACGAATAATTCACAGACGTCGAGAGAAATCCTCATTCTGAATTTTACATGATTGAAGCGAGTTGGTGGTCGCTCCCTGCGCATGGCTAATACTCAGGATGATCTCATATTATTTCTCCCATTTTTTCGGTTTGTTTTTCTGTATGAGTGTCCGATAATCCGATATGCTCATTATTCACTTATTTATCTGTAAGAGAAAGAAAATAAGAAAAGATTAATCTCGAAAACAAAAAAAAAAACTTGACACTGATCTTATGAACTCCAAGCGGCGCCCACACAGTAGCGACGTGCTGCTGACTCGTGCATTATTTCCCGTCTCATATCTTCTTTTGAATAAATTCAGAGTACTGTACATGCTTGAGGTGTGTTACCGTCTCATACCTCTAGAATTTTCTAAACTACACACAACTACACTACACATCTTTGAAAAGTTACAATCGGATAATACGAATACTAGCTGAATCTCTGTATAAGCATTTGGGCGCCTAGAATAACTTCTAGACGGAAGAAAAAGTTTGAACAAAGGAAGAGTAGTTCCACTGGATTCGTTGAAATTTCTGTTCTTGCCTAAATATCAGTAACCAAAAAAAGCGCCTCTTTTACTCATTTCGGTTCTTGTGATTTCGTTTGCCCACGTTCTTTTGGAAGATCAACTAGAATGTTGTCGGTGACGTCTTCAGTTCGTGGTCTTATCGGCACTTCGTCGGCACCTCACCACACCCACTTCTATCGTGCGCAAATTCTTTGATCTCTACAGTCTGCACTTCGATTAATGCGGTGATCATATCACCTCATCATCCTCGAATACAAATCGATTTCATAATAACAACGCACTTATTGATTCAAATCAAATTATTCATTGATACTCTTTCATTTTCCTTTTTTTGCTTCTTTCTCCCCTTCGAGTTCCTTTGAAATCTCCACATTTAGAAAAAAAAACCAAAAGATTTTTCAACTATATAGTTTTCTTATTCTAAAATTCTTCTGCTTCGTTCTGTTGTCGCGGGTTTTTTTTATATGTCAACACGGTTTCCTTTTTTTTTGTTTACGTATTTACAAATATAAAGCGTTTCTCCGAGCGTTTTGTTTATGAGTTGTGTATTTATCCTGTTTATCACGTGGATCTTTACAAGCTAGTGATGCAAAAATCCCACAAATTACATCTATTCATGTCCTCTTTGTTCGGATATTGTAGCGATGCGATCGGATTTGTGCATCTCACTTACGATTATAATAACCTGCCTTTCGCATCACTCCTCTTATCAAGTCGTGCAGTATTTCTTTACTTTTCTCAGCTTGTTTTTATAGAAAAAAATGTTGCAGAGTAAAATTATAGCTAAAAGTAGGTCAAGTATTTTAATGCCATCTATAAATTAGAGGCGGAAATGTAATAAATGGATAAGCCACAATTGAATATTCGTTGATTTTAGGATGAGCTAAAATTATACCGACAAAAAAAATTGTTTATTGCTCCAGTTTTTAATTTTCTACCTTTGTTTTCCTCCAAATTTTTTTCTTCATAAAACTTTTACACTTGCCTCGGCAAAATTCTTGTAAACCACGCTGATCTCATCGTCTTCGATCGATGGTCGTGAACCTGAATCAAAAGGATCATTCGGTTTTACCGATACTGTAGTCAAAAATTAAAAAAGAAATATCTTTTTTTCAAAAAAAAAAAACGATGAGGAAATCAACGAGCGATCTCGACAAAACCAACCACCTTCGCATTATCAATGATGCAAATTCCTACTCTTTCAGGCTTGAATCCAAGCGAATGGCGACATTTCTGAAGTATGATTCACTTTTTCAATTTATGGATTTATTTTTTTCTAAATTCTAGGCTCAGAAAGCCTGTAGACGTGTCCATGTCTAGTCTAATTCGTTTGGCTAGAGTTTCATCCAAAGAATATGTATTAGTAGTGTAGACAGAACACTTTTTACTGGTTCTCGTTATGTTTGATCTACCGCATAAAACAATAATAATCCCTTTTAAGTATTCTGAGAGCTGACAGAAAATAATCTCGTAGTAGATAATCCACCAAGGTTGACTGAATCCCACAGTGAATTGCTGTCACCACAAAGATCCATAATCCAATAGAATTATCTTTTTTTTTCAAAAAAAACAGCGATGAGGAAATCAATGAGCGACCTCGAAAAAACCAGCCACCTTCGCCTTATCAATGATTCAGATTCCTAGACTATATTATAATATGTATGATATATAGTATAACGTAGCCCAGAATACTCGAGAAATAGTAAAAGAAGAGAGAGGAAACAGCGCAGATTGGTCAGTTTTTCACCTCATTACTCTTCTGAAGGACTGTAGTGTCATCAAGAACCATTCGTCATACATACGTATATCCTAGAAGTGATGTGAATGATGAAATAGAAACGATTTTCTTTTGGCATACCACAAGATTTCTCAGATTCATTATTGCCGCTGAAGCTCCAAGTTTATGTCCCCGTTTCTTTCTGTTTTCTTATGAAGTAACTTTTTAATGCTTAAATGTTTGCCTCTTACGTCTGCAAAAAGCATATAGTAGCGGAAATTAATGCTAGGAAGCGGAGGAGTACGTATACGTATGTATACGGCGTGCATATCAATCCTAATACAGAACTTTCTCTTCTGTTTCAAGAAATCAGTAGGAACCCATGCTCCTGCTATATTTACCTAATTAATTAATTATTTATTTATTTATTGAAAACACCTACAGGTGTGCAATAAAACAAAAAAAAACAATGTTTAACAGAGCTTACTAGACTTTTACACAACAAGACCGGCCCTTCAAAGCATGAGGAGTGGTGGGTTGACAGGTCATTCTCCTGCTACAGAAGGTGAGAAATCCTCACGCGAGGAAACCTTTTCCCAGACCCAGAACGCTACGGTAGATAAACGGATACCAGGGTTTGGGTGATCAACTTAAAGGTAGCATACCACGAATCTGGGGTGGGGCGGTTTCAAGTGGGTTATGCCCATACGGAGTCGTAGATTGTGGAGAGAAGGGTGATTCCGTTTTTTTCTTCCTAATTGCCGTAAAGAACAGCCCTGAAGATACAACTTCGAGCGTTCCGGCGCGCTATTTTCTACAAGGCGCGCCAGCCTTGTGCATGCGCCGCATCTTCCGGAGCGTTTTTTTTACGGCAATTATTAAGAAATGGACGGAATCACCCTCCTCTGCATAATAAATGACCCCGTATAGGAACACTCCATCTGAAATCCGCACCAGCCCAGATTGGTGGTGTGATGCGGATTTCAGTTGGAGGGACCTTTATCCTCGAACGGAGGAATCCGTTAGGGACCATGGGCGAACGGAAGGGGAGATTTCAAGCGCAAGGGCTCACCAACTTTCCTATCCTTGTACGGCTTTCCACCGTTAGAAGAGAATAAGGACCAATTGTAGAGACGAATTTGAAAAGGAGCATATCAAGGCAGATTTCAAGCTAGCTAATTTCATAATGAACAACAGAAAAAGAGGAACTGAAACTGTGAGCTAAAACACATCAACACAAAGCTTATTGTGGTCGCTTGTTAGAGGTATATAAAACCTCTCTCTCTCACAAAATGCGTAATAAAAAGGTTGAAGGATGAAATGTGGTTGTGTTAGTCACTGCGCCAACGCATCCACTTTAATTCAGAATCGTTTGAGATTTACGAACGCGAAGTCTAACTTCAACGATGATTTGCAGAGACTGTCCGATGAGTCAAGTCAGACTTTGCATCCTCCTAGACAAGACTGCTACCAGTTCGGTACCAGAGCGACGGAAGGTGTTCTTTGCACTAGGGCGTTTTTGAACTATCGTCCGACCTGCACTGTCGTAGCGAAACCTCTTACCAGCTTGGCTACGCCCGCCCAAAATGCGAAATATTGTATTAGAATAATACCATACGATGAGGTAATGTAAGGCAAGCTTCTCCTTGCTCGCACTTCACTAAACACTCAAAAACTTTGAATCAGAAGGGAAATAGGTGGCTCTGCTTTATTTTCTGGAACACATCTTATGTTTTACATTTGTTTACGTTCATTTTTTAAAGTTTTGTGGCAAATTAATTTTTTTTTTAAATTAATTAATTTTGTAGCAGAACAGAGGCTTGGGTATTTAATGCAGTGGATCATGGAAAATCGGATATTTGCAAGTAGTCTGTGACATCAGACGGGATTTACGATTGCTCACTAGTTCCTATTGATAAGGGCTGCATATAGATATCCTTATAGACTGAAGAACAGTTTGAACAAAGGAAGAGTAGTTCCACTGGCTTCGTCATCATATTCATCTAGTGATACGGTGGATTAAGCACTAGTCAACGATGAAGATAATGTTAAGCGGAACTCGTCTATAAATTGCTGAATCATCATCTACTAATTGAAAGTGTAAAGATCAATTCCTTAGCAATATTTCTCGCAGCTTCTTATGCCAAAAGTACAACAGGTACGCACTAAGTTCACACTATCACTAACTGCTACAAAAACATGATTTTTTGAGCAAAATCTTTTTCTTAGTTTAGATAAATTGTTCTACAAATAGGTACTCATTTGTTGTTAACCAATACCTAGTTACCTGCTGTTCTCACTATTTTCTTCAAAAGTTTTCAAAGATAGGGCATCGTCTACTATAATCTGATTCTAGCTCTATCCTGCTGTACATAAGTGAGTTATAGTAACAACGTTTGGCTAACGCCGGACTTCAGACCTTTTATGGTGCTCATTTCCCTCTTTTTCAGTGATCAATTACAGTCTAATTTCCTCAGAGCTCTGTTCTCCCTTTTTTCAATAGAATCACAATCATCGATGAAAGATTTTGTAATCTTCTGCCAGAAGTGTCAGTACTACATTTAAGAAATATTCAAACTTAATTTTACACACATACATTTATGTTCCGCCGACACCGACTAAAAATTGAAAAAAAGATCACTCGAAGCGTTAGTTATTATAGTTCAACATTTAGCATAGGAAAATGTGCCAACATAGAAATTCGTGAACATCATTATCTCGTAAATTTTTTCCAAAAAATTAGAGTCGTTTCTTCTCTAACATCGCTGCTTTCGCTTTTTCGTTTAGAAGAAATACTTATGGAAGATTTCATCAATGTCTCCTCTTAAAGTTTTTGTCAAAGTTGTCAGCGCCAAGCTTAGAGGTTTAAAATTTGATTCTTAATTTATATTCCTTCATTTCCTTGGATCCTCCAGTGTAAACAAAAAAATTCGAGGTATTAGACGATGTACTTCTCGTTTTTCTTCAGAAAACAAGACGATGCGCTAACGCGAAACGACGTGAACATCATCATTTTGATAAAGATAAGAGCCCGACGTCATACGGCGTAAAGTGCTAGCTACTATTTAATATGTTCCCTGGACGGGCATATGCCTGATTTCTAAGGAAAGGATCTGGCAAACATGATGAGGACAACGCGTAGTAGTGTGGTGAACGTACGGAGGTGTAAGATGAAGCCTCATTCATACAGTTGTCTTGGAAGCGAAAGGATTAGCAACGTCTAATTTACTTTTTTTTTACCATTGCTGATTCCAATTCCTTCTGCAGTCCCAACGTCGCCCATTGCCTACGAGTTTGGCGGCATCTGACTCACCAATTCGGCACCGTGGGACCTGTCTCACCTAATTTTGGCGCCCTCTTTCGGCCGGTGCACCTATCTTACGCCGTTTTTCCCTTCTCACTGCTTTCTGGAAATTTGCTATACATACCCACATTCACACACACGGACACGGCACGCATGCACATGACAAAATAGCATGCTAATCTTAGCATCTAATGTTTACTTGTTTTGCAAGCGAGGTTTTGGTTTGGATAATGTAAGTTGTTTAGTGCTTATGCTCGCCCTTGCAGTGGTAACATTGGCCATGCGGTTCCAGTTTTGCTAAGAATTGTGTGTTATAAAATTCTACCAATAATAATTTGTTGCTAAATATTACTAAATTTATAGCACGATAGAATAACTGAATTCGATACCAAGCTATATTGCACTCGACCATTGCCAGACGAATATTGAACCTTGATAGAGGATGATAGTGTTATCGTTGGATACCTAAGAACTATGGGCGGGTGAAGTGGAGCGGTTAGAGGTTCCACTTCCTGCATGATCGATCGGAGGTTTCGAATCTGCCATAGTGCTCACCAAGCCTTTCATCACTCCGGGATGGATAAATTGGTACCAGACTTGTCTGGGAGGATAAAAACACTGACTTGACACACCGGCTAGCCACCGCAAGTCATTGTATAGGCCAGTTATTCGTTCGTAAACTTCAAACGATTCTGAATTGAAGTGAACGTGGGGGCGGATCACAAATGGAAGCCAGGAACTTTATCCTTTATCCTTTCACCTAAGAACTGTGCGGCCAAGATTCTTGTCGCTAGCGAGAATGTGGTAATTCCCTCCACCTACAGTTCTCACAGCCTTATATAAAACACAAAAAGGCATTGAGAAATGTTAAAAGAGAAGAAACGTTGTAGAAAAAAAACGGAATTGGAGCATTTTGATGCAATCAAGAGGTTAGACCTCTGCTGAAATGTCAACAAGATCTACTGTTGGGAAAGAAATCTCATCTTGACCATTTTGGATTGGAGTTATTGTCTTCCAGTTGCTTCCACTATTAGCTGTTAGCGATAGTGGAAGTTATGGCCGGACGTTTCGACAGCTCCATCTTCATCAAAGCCCTGAAAAGAGTCCGAGGTTTCTGATGCTATGCATATCCTATCAAACTTTTCCTCTCTTTTTGTCAAGCCTCGATATCACTATAGTGCACCACGCAAGAACTCCAGACAGGAAAACAAACTGACCGGTCTCACCGGCCGCCGGTGCTGGTGAACCACCGTCTTCTCACAGATTCTCACCCATTTCGAATGAGATCTACACACCGTGCAGTATCTTTGGGTATTCATGTCTGGATAATGTTGAAGAACTGCTTTTGGTACAATCCTTTAGGACACGGAAGGAATCGAACGGCGTAAAGTCATTAGCAATTGATAAGCACTCATTTCTGTTATTCATGGATGGATTGCTGACAGAAATCCAGAATGCTTCCAGTGCCTTTCTAGCCGATATTTTCTTCTCATGGACTAATGTTGTGCACCGTATTCCGAACCCATGAATAAAGTAAATAATGTTTGACCTTTACCTCGCTGGCAAACATGAATCCGCTTCACTGTGCCGATGCTTCGAGAAGAGAGAGAGTTTGCCTGTTATTAGTCGTAGTTTTGTTCTTTTTTTGTCTCTCTTGGCATTTCTTCATCTTACGTCACCATCATTGCCTTGATGTATCCTCACAAGTGAGGTCTCATTAGAAGTCTATGGAATGTGGTATAGTACGGCTCGATCAACAAAGAGTCTTATTCTTAAAGGTATCACCCCACGAATCTGGGGTGCTACGGATTTCAGGTGGAGAATTCCTACATGGGGTCGTAGATTATGAAGAAAAGGGTGATTCCGTCCATTTCTTCCCAATTGCCGTATGAAAACGGGCCGGAAGATGCGGCGCGTGCACAAGGCTGGCGCGCTCCAGTCGAACTCCTTGTAGAAAATAGTGCGCCAGAACGAATGAAGCCGTATCTTGCGGGCCGTTTTTTATGGCAATTAGGAAGAAATGGACGGAATCAACCTTCTCTCCATAATCCACGACTCCGTCCGTATAGGCATAACCCGCTTGAAACCCGCATCACCCCAGATTCGTGGGGTGAAGCGCAAGCGGGTACGGGGGAAAGGGATTGGTGCAGGCAAGGCAGTTCCACTTTTTCCGGACTAAGCCACACCACTCTTTTTATCCATTCGTAGTAAAATCTCAATGCATTCCAACACAATAGTATAGTGATATGCTGTATTTTAATCAGATTGAATACGTAAGGAGAAGTGATTACGATCGGTTGCTCTTCGTTTCGCTTTTTTGAAGGTTTGAAGATGTGGGAGGCGTAGTTCAATTGCTTCAGGTTATTCCTAGAGGACTGGAATGAAACAGAGAACAAACACACAGCATACACGGAATATTCTGCCTCATAAGCTCAATAAAAGTTTAAAAAACATTGAGAAAGTGCTAAGAATAATTATCTAGGAATGGAAACTAAACGAAAACCAAATAGAATAAGAGATTTCAGAAGTAGTATATTTTTTTGAAATATTTTTTAAATTTTTTAAAAGTTCAGTTCATTGACTAGCACTACGCAGGGAAATTTCTTCGACCTTCTGACTTCTTCTACTTCGTGAGCGAGCTATTTCAGAATTAAGCTGCGACAACGGTAGATTTAGATTCCGATAAAGCGTGTATCAACGGATACCCCCTGGATGTTCTGAAATCGAAAAAAAAAACTCATTGAGCAACCTCTTATACCATCGTTTTCAGGGGCCAACTCATCACTGTAGATGTGTCTGTCGTCATTCTGTTGTTTTCACATTTTGACACCTGTTTTAAATGAATCGAACAAAAAACATGCACAAGCTAAAGAAGCCTTATTCGAAAATCCAGATTAGCATCAAACAGCTTGCAGACAGTCTTCATTTGTTACGTCTACGTAAGTAAGTCGCTGGGATCATCCTATAAGATCAGCCAAAACAACTCGCAAAAAATAATTTAATTTAGTCGAGAAAAGGCTTAGCCGTCTACGTAGTGAATTTTAGGCTGTTTCTTTCATTATCATGATTGACATCTCTGTCTGTAATCTCCAGGATCGTCCAAGTAGACAGAAATAATGTCTGTTTAGTCTTTTCAAGTGTTCACTTTCTTCCTCTAACTGTAATTTTGACAGTAATTCAAGATAACCTCCCCAGGGTCAGCGTTAACCCTCAATAAACTCAACAAATTTATCAACTAACTACCAGAATGACTAAAGTAGCCGTAAAAGACGTTTTCGTTACAGTTATTTATTATTATTGTTATTATTTGCTGGATATAGCAGAATATATGTCAGGGGCATCCAAGAAACATCATACGCGGTCTTCTTCTTCCCTTATTCTCCAAAATTAAGATGAATTTTTTTTTAATCTTTGGAATTATCTTTATAATCACCTAAGTTTTCTACATTTCTCTTCCATCCTGCTAGACTTTCAGCGTCAAGTTTGCTCAGTGCTTCAAAATTTACGTATTTGTGACAAAAAATACTCCTCGAGTTATTTAGACGTTTTTATGTCTTGGGACCCTTATCATATTGTTCTCCATGATTTCTACAAGTATGCTTACGACGTTTTTAGATGAGACCTTTATTAGCACAAGGTTTCGGCTTTTCGCCGCCTTCAGAGTCTAAAAGTGGGGTTGACTGAAATAATTTTACGTTTATTCGGTTAGGTATCACATCACCCTGGGTCAGTGTTTTGTTTTACACGAGTTATTTTCTATCTTCTAGGCTGTACGCAGATTTCGGGTTTCCAGAGTTTTTGAAAGTATTTCTGATGATGACTTATGTTTGTTGTCTAACTCATACATACAGCATCAATACTTTTCGTTGCGTTGCTGCCTTCGCCGAACTCGGAAAGCAAGATACCCGTAATATGTTCCTCTGTCGATTTCGTTATAATACTTGCAAAAATAACCCTTAGAACCGACCTGGACTCCTTAAAACATCCGTTATACTAAGAACAAGAAAAATTTGTCGAATAGGTGCCCTTAGAGGAAGTTGGTGCGGGAGTCCCTCCTCCTTTTGTATTTTTGCAATTTTCTCTTTTCTTTCTTCTTTCTTTCTTTCTTTTTTCTAATCAAATAATCTTTTTGTAATTCCAGAAAATCTGATGATTTATGGGATGACCAAGTAATTTCGTTGCTGTGAATAAGCCGTGTCTTATTGGACATGGAAATGTAGCATCGGGTAAGGAGGCTTCCGTAGATCAACCACGTCTCCGATTCTGTCCTGCTCTGTCTGAGCAGATAACGATGGAGTGCATCCTAAGGAGGTTCACTGTTATTGGTGCGCAAATAGCTGACTCTTCCTGTCTACCACCGATCGCACGCCGTAGGGCGAACCCGTTGAAAAGTATCCTGATGCCATCAGCAATCACGGGACTTTTTTAGATAAGCTAGGATATAGTCTGAAGTTTATTCGCTCATGAACATGTCAGATATAGTAGATATAGTCTATTCAAAACAAGATAAAATCCGGTGAAGTTGCGTATGTGGCTCCCCACGAACCAGTGCGGTGAAGCGAAGCGGTTAGGGTCGTACATGTACGTAAGTAGCATTTCTAGCACTACCAATAGTTGCAGTTCGCGATGGTCCCACCTCGATTCCAACCGCTAGCCGCTTCGAGCGCAGCCGCTTACGTTGCTGCACCGAGCGTCTTGTCGTTTTGACCCAGCTATGTGCTTTGGTCATAGGAAGTCCGCCACCAACGCTGCCCCATGCGGCTGTGATTTTCCAAAGAGTAAATGAACAAAATCGTTCCATAGGGCAAAAATATTGTTGACGAGGTGAGTTCACTACCACGGAATCACTACAGGCGTTCACTGCACGCGTGATAAGAGCCTAGCCAGGATTTTCTACCACTTCATCCAATAACTTACGGGAGATTACTATGACACAGTGATTACGTTGCGGCAGCTGATTTGTAGCTTAGCGGCTCACCAAAGATATCTAAACACGATCAGGATAAGCGCGTTGCTGATCTCAGCTAAACCGTCAGCTGATACGTGCTTAACTGTGCCAATGTTGTCTGTCTAATGCGATTAGCTGAAGTAAGACGATTAGGCCTTATCCGTCTAATCCGGGAAACTCCGAAGCTAACGGAAGAATATTGTGTTTGCGACCAGATTATCAGGTCAATTGCTATTACTGGTATAGTTAGGTTATTGCTTATTCTGTGTCTAACTAGAACTTTTAAACGAATCTGGTTACTTAACAGAATCATCATAGATTTAATAAATGAGATGGGCACTGGTCGATGTGTTGTTCTTTGAGCTTGCTTGATGTTTGAGCGCTTTGTGTAGATGGATGAAGCGTGAGGCGCTTGAGAGAACGGAATCACTGATGAATTCTGAATAGCTATGAATTTTTTAAAATAAACTTGAGTAATTGCGTGGTATGAATGTAACTATTTTAGAACTCTTTAAAAAATTTTAAAAATAATAACTCGTGAAAAAATCAAACAAAGAAACGAATTTTCCCACTGAATAAGAAAAACTCAGCTCTGCTTCATTATTTAGAGAATGACAAAATTGGTTAAAACTATTAGTTTCATAACGCCACTTTCATAACGTCACTCCACAAACGTCCCTGTTGCTGCTTTTTCTATTATATTATCATTATTTATTATTTTTTACTACTTATCTTACACGTACAAACTTATACATAGATTGGTCAAGTGAAACTAACCCTATTACCGTATACGCACAATTTTGAGCTACATACATCTCATGAACTGCACAGTTTTCTTTTCAAAACATCACTTCAGGGAAAAAATATTTTTGAGAATAATATTCTTGTTTTTGCTCTACTTGATGGTATAAACCAGCATTTGTATTTTAACAATTTTCCACTCTTTTTGCATATGATTGTTTATTGAATCATTATAGTCTAAATCTTCGGAATACTACTGGTCCCTGCTGCTAGTTTTACTATTTTATTGTCTTTTTTCTGTGTATTTACTGCATCTGATAGATTTTGTGCTGGCATCTGTCTTTTTCAGCACGTCATTAAGGGTAGTGAATAAATAAAAAAATATGATAGATAATACCTAGGACAATTATTGAAATTGGGTATTTAGAGAGGGTATTTAGAGTGTTACGTTGTTAGTATGTTAATCAATGAGCTGATATTATCGCCTTACGCGACTGTTCGCATCTTCGAACAGCTGCGACTTTGATTTCTGGCGATTTTTGGCCTCTATCTTTGTCTGTATGGATTATACTTTGCTCCCTGGAAATGGCTCCGCACAACCATTTCGACCTACAGTAAGGCCTCGAGCAGAATCCATGACAGTTTTGGTATTCAGAAAAAGAGAATTAGAGATGGTAACTATGATTACTCAGGGCATTTGAGTCCGGAATCGGTCTGAACGACAACACCTCCTTGGAATATTTAGGTGATTATAGCAATATGAATGTCTAAGTACGTGCTCGAAGAGTATATTCAAATGCCTCATTGGATTTAGGGCTACCGCGGGCAGGCAGTAATTAAGGCCTACTCGGCGGCTGTTAAAGGTAAATAGAAAATCATATCAAGCTTAACCTAATGTATTCAACTACGATAAACAAGATCATTGCGTTACGTGAACGTGAATCGGACTAGAAGGTAGAGTATATCATGAAATTGACAGTGCAGGGATCTCTTCACCAAGAGGTAGGGTTGAAGTCTAGATCAAGAGTGTAGTGCGAGCAGCGCGGTCGCTTTGAATCCTCTCTAATTATTCTAGTTCTATTAATTCTATTCTAAACGGTTTAATTAATTAACTAATTCTAAACGGTGTTGAGAACGGTTTCGTCGGAAAAAATTTCCTACGAGGTGCTTGAGGACGTTCCACATATGCGAGCGCAATCATACTCTTCGCGTTTACCTTTGCGCGAGAAAGACAGCGTCGGCAGTCTGTTGCTTGTCCGCTCGCTAGAAGATGCGGCGTGTACGCCTGCGCTCTCATACGAGAGGCGTTGTTTGGTGTCTCATAGGAATAGTTGTGCGACAAGGTTGTTCTTGAGGGTAATGGTGGGTAAATAAGTGTGATCGCGCCCATAGTTGTGATTCACTTATTTTTTCCTTCCTAACCTCATCCTTCCGTGGAGAGATCCCATCATCGTGAAATTCGTGGTACACTGCCTTTGATGATACGGGCGTATAAAGCTGCTTTGAAACAATTGTAAATGCTAGCGCTGACGATTCGAACTCCTACAATCCACACACGAGTGAAATTGGAGGAGATCGACTTTTTTAGTGGGTTTTAGGGTGGAATTTGCAGTTTTGTTAGATGTCATAGTTTTCACATGTCTTTAAAAGGTATGACACCACGATTTTGACGACGGGATGCGGAAACCACAGCGAAAGCCTAAAGTTTGGCTTGTAATTTACGGTAACCAGCGTAGCTTCGTTCAACTTTCCCTAATCGACGTAAAAGCAGCGTGGAAGATCCCGCTATTCCCTACGAAATCAGTTGCAACGCGTCACCGCGGTGCATGCGCCGCATCCACATGCGAGCGGTCGAAAACTGGCGAAGTTTCGTCAACAGCTTATTCGACCAAAGCCGTTAAACAGACAGCGAATCGCTTTGAAGGAACCAAAGCGTGCACGGCACGTTCTAACTTACTTCGTAGTAATAAAAGCGGTTTCCGAGCCATTTTTCTACGAAGATTAAAAGAAGATGAGCGGAACTACGCTGGCTTTAGTAGTCTAAACCCGAATTCTACGCTTTCACTGTGGTTTTCAGACCATGTTAAAATCGTGATATGTTGCCTTTAACACCATGGTATCAGCTCAAAATCTCAGTTATTCAAGGTCTTACAAACGCAACAAAAACATATTTGTTAAAAACTTAGACAAATATATTTGTTATGTTTGTAATAAATTCAGCACAAAATTAAACAGAATCCTTGACGGACATACAAAGATGTCTCCGATGAGGAAGTATGGTTTGCATTTTTTTTTCTGTGACAGCTACTGTTTACTAATAGCGAGTTGCTTACGTTCATGCATCGCTTGCTGATGATGTGCTTTTGACAATGCAGTAGGGAGTAATAAGGCTGTAGACCCGGCACATACGAACATCCTTTCAATTTTATTATTTATCCCTTGAGGTGGTGATCTTCGACACGGGATTTCTTGCATCTGCAAAGCCTTCAGTTAATCTTCACATCCATGCTACGTATGATCGCCTTAGTGTAAATCAGTTCACGGTTTGATCTTGTGTCTGCTGGTGCTGCTTCAGCAATAATATTTATCATATTTCCATTCTTTTCAAGTTCTTCTCTTTTAAAATTGAATTTAAGTCGGATATACTTAGTGGCCACCAGCGTGTTCATTTTTAATGGGAGAAGGCGTAACAATAATCGGCAATAAGCATCATCTGTGAAGAAGTGCTCGATATTCATTCGGGGAAATCCCAGCTAATTCGCTAGCAAGGGGGCGATACCGTAGGTCCTTGGAATTTTCCTAGATATCTAGATATCGTTATGAGTTAGCTAAGATCATGCCAAATCTTTCTATCCTCAGTTCTTCCCTTTTTATGGATGACATGCGACGACATTCTAGACTTATGGACAAATATCTTCCGGTTTGGGGTTGCTACTGGATGATCCCCTTGTAATCCTTGGTTTAGTCTTTGTCAAATGATCCATTGCCACTCTATCATATGCTTACGTGTTCTTATACTTCTCAAAAATCCATTAAAGTTCTAATAGAGGTGTCGAGTAATATAAAAATGCTGATTTTTTTACGTGGGCCGACGAAACTCATTCACTTTTTCTGATTTTATTATATTTGCTGATGGTGATCACAAGATAATGTGCTCTTCTATGAGGTGAAAGAGCGGTTTCAAAAGATCCTTTTCCATTGAATCCGTTCGCATAAAAAGGGCTGCTGGGCCGAACAACTTTGTATTGAGCGTTCTAGCGAATGATATAGTCGAAATGGAATTAGAATATGTAGCAGGAGGTGTTCGTGAGCGCTGAGTTGAGTACGGAAGACGAGTCGCATGTAAACAACTAAAAACAATTCCATGACAGATAGCGTTCAGAAGGAACAGCTTATGATTCGTGAAATCGTTGTGGAGCACCACCTGCACATCTTGAACGGGTGCTGGTAGCGATATCTCACATGGACAAGTAGATATTCCTCCGACGATTGTTCCCCGAAAGAATTGATATTCGTGCTTGAAGGCATCGATTGGGCCACTTAAAGGCATCACTCCACTCCAGAATCTGAGCGGGTAAGGATTTCAGGTGGAGTATTCGTATACGGAATGGGAGAGTATGGAGAAGGGGATGATTCCGTCCATTTCTTCCTAATTGCCGTAAAAAACGGCCCGGAAGATACGGCTTCAGGCGTTTTGGCGCACTATTTTCTACAAGGAGTCCGATTGGAGCGCGCCAGCTTTGTGCGGCGCCGCATCTTCCGGGCCGTTTTTGTACGGCAATTAGGAAGAAATGAACGGAATCTCCCCCCTCTCCATAGTCTCCCATTCCGTATACGAATAGTCCACCTGAAATCTGCACCACCTCAGATTCGTGGGGTGATGCCTTTAATCTCCAGCTCTGGTTGGACACGATTTCTTTTTGTGAGCGTACCAGAAACTTAGAATTGTATGCTTGTACCGACGTTTGAACCTTGACGGTCCTCAAAAGCAAAATTGATCGAGAAATCTTTCTAAATTCTGTTTCAATATTCGAACATGCCAAGAGTATGCTCCAATGATTCTTTTTATATAGGTATTGTACTTTTGTTTGAATAAAGAATAAATTGTCCGACGTTAATCAATCCGCTTGGGATGCGCCAACCAACGGATTCACTTTGATTAAAAATCGTTCGAGGTTTACGAACGTATAACTATTGGGGCTAGCCGATGATCAACTCAGTGTTTCTATGCCGCCAGACAAGTTTGGTACTAATTTGTGGACCCCGGAGGGATGAAAGGCTTGGTTTGCACTAGGGCGGTTTCAAACCATCGCTCGATCGCACACTCCCGGCAGAACCTTTTATCGACTGTCTAAACCAAGAGCTCGCACAAAATCCATTCCTCATTCCGTTCCGTATCCTGCGAGAATTGGCGTTTCGCGTGAACCTAGCTACCGACACCGAGTGACCCACGTTCCTCAGGTGGACGATGTATAGTCGAGTCAAAACGACGTGA
Source organism: Necator americanus (assembly GCF_031761385.1). Taxonomy (NCBI): domain Eukaryota; kingdom Metazoa; phylum Nematoda; class Chromadorea; order Rhabditida; family Ancylostomatidae; genus Necator; species Necator americanus. The sequence continues at coordinate 28,974,704 of NC_087375.1, forward strand.
AGCACGTAAGCAATTGCGTACGCGGGCGAGGAGCTTCGGTGGAGCGTAGCGGCTAGAAGCGTGGTGAAACCCTTGCTGGCACCACCCATCGCTGCAGTTTGCGACGGTCCCAACTCGCTCCCAATTGCTGCCTTCACCGCGCCGTTTCGAGCGCGTACGCAAATGCACCGCAACTACACTCTGGATTCATGTCATTTTGACCCGATACGGTAGTTATACAGTAGTTCAGCGTAATGAAGCAGGTGTACATGAGTCTGATTGAAATCTGCTCGTGGTGGGCCTGTTAAGATCACACAACTGACTGTACGCCCTGTGCAGTTACGAGCCTGCACAGTTATATGGCGAATGTTACCCACATACGGCGAAAAGGTACTCTTACCTAACATCTGGCCAAATCCCAACCCAAATACAGGTCCTCGAAAGCGCGTGAAGCCCTTAGTAACAACTCATAGTAACTGCTGTTTAGGTAATAAAATAATTTTTTTTTTACTTTAGCCGAACTCCTTGTAGGAAACCAACAGTACATTTTTGAGTAATTAAATTTCTTATATATTCAAAATGGAGGCAAAGCATAAAATTAGTTACCGAACAGTAGCATAAAATCCTTACCACGGTGAAGGAGGCCCCAGGTCCATGAGCACTAACTGTTCAAAGTTTTTTCACATTTTGCACTTCATATTTCCGAGCTATTTTGAAGATCATTCGACAAAAATGCATGTGCGTCTTCTGATTAGTTAATAGCCTGAGTCATTCAACAATGCGCCCGTTTATTGCATGATTTTAAAAAATTGCCTCACTGGCTACCGGCTACGTTAATTGTATTTTTTATTACGGTCATTAATTTGTAGAAATTTTCCTCGTATTGTTGTGTTGTGCTATTCGCTTCATCATTCGTGACATTGCGCATCCTAACCTTATCATTCCTTCGTGTTCCTTCCAAACCACATATATCTCTACTTCGTGGAAATTTTTACAGCATATCCTGAACGAAATCGCTATGATTATTAGCACCCATTTTAATTTTTTATGACATATTTCAGTTCTGGAAACCAATGGGATGAAAATAAAGAGTAGATCTTTGTGGAGGTTTAATAGTGAAATGATCTGGACTATTTTTCTTTGTTCTGGTTGTACAACAACATTTCTCGGGTTCTTTTATTAGATAGCGACGTTCACGTCATTGATAGCCTTCCAAACAGAGAAAAGCGTACCTTTGTTGCAATTATTGGTCAATGTATACGATTTTATGATATTAAGTCTTGTTTGATTCAATAACTTCAATTCCACCAATAACTTTGTTTATTTATTTCTTTTACAGCGATTGGAAAGTTGGTCAGGAATCGATATCCGACATTTTTTTCATAGGTGACTATTTAAACGTTAGTTTGCTAACCGTTTGCTAAAGTGCTTCTTTAATGGGAAGACAGAAAGACGTTTGAGATCTTTGCGTTCTACAGACGTTTCTTTTGCACCCCGAAGTATAAGCCAAAGTGAGCGCGATTGAGTTTCCCCTCTTCCAACTACCTTAGCACCTCATTTAATCGCTACCTTTTCATTCTCAATTGACTCCTTTACCTAAGGACGACAATGTCCTCGACTTCAGCGTAACGAAACAGAGAGTTCTTACCCAAAGATTCCATGCTCCCTCTAGTTATTTGTCCTATTTGGGTTGAGCTTCTGCTGTGTTTTGTGCAAGCAGGACCACTTCAAAAAAGAAGCAGTCAGTCACGTTTACGTAGTCCTCCGTAAGGAAACTTATCCGATTAATCATCCTAAACCGGTGCGTATAGGCTAAGGATCCGTTCTAGCCACACGGTTGATGGTTGGAAATCGCCCTGGCACAAACCAAGATTTTCATTTCTCGGGGTAGATAAGTTGGTGCGAGACCTGTCTGGGAAGATAAAAACACTGACTTGATGATCGGGTGGTCCCCGCAAGTCATTGTATAGACCAACACGCGTCCCAAAAACCTCAACGATTACGATCTGCGTGTAAAACGCGTTGGTGCATCCCAAGTGTATTGATATGCCAGTGAATTTATCTTTTAATCATCCGGAAATGACTAATACGTTACTTGTGTCCATAACTAATTCTGCTTAACGCTTTACATTACTTTAAGGAGCTTCAAAGGGAAATCCAAACGAATTCGATAAATATTTTCTTCCTCTCGTTTGTGCGATCACCTCGATTTTTTTAATAGATACATGGTCACAACGTCGTCTTTCTGTTCTTGATAACAAAACTAGAGTGTTTTCAACAAAATGGGTTGGGCTTTGGCGGCAGTCTAAAAATGGCCAGACACCGCCGTTTTTAATAATAAACCAGCCAAATTTAGAACGTCGTTTTGAGTTCAACGTTACTTTTCTGAATATTGCCCTCATTAAAAGGTATCATTGTACTTCACCGGGTACTGGAGCAACTCTCATTAACAGTCTGACTACTTTTTAAAGTTACATAAAAAGTCGTTGTTTTTGCATTGTTTTCCATTGCTACTGTTTTTCTGATTGTAAAAATAGTCTTCTCAAAGGCATCGAAGCATTTTGTGCTTTAGTAACGTTGGACACTACGTGTTTCTCCTCACTGATGACGTTAATACGGTGATCACGTCAGCGAATAACTTCAAAAATCTCCTGCATAAATGTTCACTCCGCATTTTGTTCCACTACAGCAAATCTGGCTATTCATCTTCGTGTTATGCTCTGACTTGTCTAGCGAATTAAGATTTAAGATACTGAGAATCGTACGCAGATGTTACAAGTCCAGTTAAACATACCAAACTCAAAGTTTTCAGATCAATGGTCTCGGTCACCTTTCTCTTTCTAACCTGTTCTGTCGTTTTATGCTCTGCTAAGCACAGATATGTGAGTTCTTCTAAATATTATGTTCTGCAAAGAAAATCCCGTTCACGGGACTAGCATTATTTCAAATTCCTACCTTTTCCATTGTACAGCGTATCGTTTCAATACTTTCAGGACCGATTACCACGAGCTTCGGACTTAGCTGAATGGAAGACAACCGGTGAGTGGATAATTATCAACTTTCTCAACTTTCTCAACTTTGCTCCTCCAAAGTCAACAAAGCTCTCTGCCAAGCGGTGTGACCCATGCAAGATAAAATTGTGTTACTGCGTAAGCACAGGAAGTAACTCATTTGCTGAAAGTGACTTAATCGCCTTGATCATCTAGACTCCTCTTGTTCGTTCATTTGCTCGAACTGGCGCCGAAGATACTTCCATTTGCCCCGATCGCATGCGAGAGAGCCCAGTCATTTCTCTCTTCGCTTGGGACACGGAAAGCATCAAATTTTTATTTGAAGGACTTTGGAAAGAAGTCTGACCATTGCCGATCTTCCTGCAGTGAGTTTGGTCCCGGAAATTCGCGCGGAACCCATTCGCTCAATGCTCTAGTCCAACGGTTGTCGTTAAAGCGCATCACATGTTCGGCTCACCTTATTTTGCTTTCCCTGGCAAATGCATCGGCGTCTCTAAGCCTCGATCGCTGACGTAGGAGAAGACTTTGAACGCCGTCTCTCACTTGTGTGGAGCAGAATGCTCTTAGCATTATTCCTAAAATTCTGTGTCCAGTGGCGCCCACAGCATTTTCTTCTTGCTTGCGAAGTGCCCGGCTTCTGAAGCATAGGTCGGAGCAGGAAGCGTGGTGGTTCCCCAGCCCTTTCGTTTCCACTTCGACACTTCGAGGGTCAAACTGTTCTTCAAGCTTATTTACCGACCCTGATAAACGTAGGTGATGCGTTCGTATATGTTCGTTTTGTTAAGCATAAATGGCGCATCCGAGACCCGTGCGTCTCTCTTGAACATCGTCTTTCGCAGGCTCAGCTGAAGACAGATACTCCCAGATGTTTCGCATGCTTTTCCTTTATCTAACACATTTTTGGTGGTGTTAGGTATCACTTTTGTAAAAAGCTTATAGATATCGGCTAGTAAGCAGATTAGACGATAGTTGCCGACATCTTGTTGATTTCCTTTCTTATACAACATCACGGTCTTGGTGGTCCATGGACCTCGATGAGTTTCGAAACATTGTGAATGTGGTCAGTCGTGCTAAATCCTTTTCGAAACCCTGCTTGCTCGCACGGCTGTCCTTCATCCAAGACTTTTTCAATCCTATTAAGGATCACTCCTCCTGTAAAGAGATTGTAGATGACGGACAGTAAGCAGATTGGGCGATAGTTGCCGATGTCATGTGATGATGATGTGCCGATCTCCCTTTTTATACAACAACACCGTCTTGCTGGTCTTCCACTGTTTAGGAACTCTGCATTCCGATAGGTAACGTGTAACGGGCGTTGATAAGAACTAGATGGAGATTTCTCAGGTATTCAAATCTCATCCACCTGGAACCGGGTGGCGTACAATTTCTCTTCGATATGATAGCGTGCTGTACATCGGACCGGTAAACATTCTGGAGTGACATATCCGTCAGTAGTCACCGTAGTTTTGGTATAGTCTCGAAGAACATGGCGAAGTCTAGGCAGAGCAATTTTGTCAAAGCAAAATTTACGGGCATAGTAAATGATCTTTCCCGCCTAAACTTAAACCTCTAACCTTATCTTCCTATGAAAAGATCCCAACATAGGCAATTTTGTTGTGTCCGGCAGTTAAATTTGATTAATCACGCTATGGTATGATGGACTTATCACTTCATAAGTATTTTAGAATGTGCAGTATTGAATGGCGAACACACAGAACCCTGCCCGTCGCCAGGTCCAAGAGGAGAATGGCCGTGTATCAGGTAAAGTCAAAGTTTTTTTGTGTAATCTTCTCCGTTTGCTTGTTGTCAAGTCATGATATTCAAGTAGAAAATAATCCTTGTTAGCCCTAACACCTTGAGGGTAAGAACGATTCATGTAATATTAGATCTTCGATATTTTCCTGCAAAATAATTGTGGTTCCCACATCTACGTCAGTCTATTAAAAATGTCTGGGAATTTTACTACTAAGGATCGGATATGAATAACAAAAAACGGCTTTAATTTCGCCCCCATCGTGAAAAAAGCATCACGAAGCAATTGCGGTAAAAATAGGAACACTCGTAAGGTAGAGGGTCAAAAAATGATTTTCCACGTCTTTATATTTAGAGCACTGCAGAGAAAAACAGTGTGGTGCGATATTCGTATCAACTATTTCGAACCGATTTTTTTGTCAATATTTGCTCTTCATTACATATTGCTTACGTCAAATCCATTTAGCCGTTCGTTGGTAATCCAGATAAAGATGTTATTTCCGTTTTTGGTTTCCTAGTCTCCTGAAGATATGTATCTTTAACTACGTACATTCACAAGCCATTTAACTACGTGCATTATCCGACGTACATCAAAAATTGTTTGACCTACTGTTGGATAAATTTTGCAAAGAGGAAAATATGAAAATTTTTAAAAGGGCGGTGACAAGTTTGGAGAGATTTGATGATGATGCTTTGACGAAAAAATATGAAAAAAACTTCAATAAGATGCAAAGATATTTGCAGATAGAGGAAGAAAGTTCTCTAAAGAATGCGAAGGCTGAATGTAAGCCGCTTTTCTTCCAAGTTTTATGAACAAAAACAGAGAAACTTTATCGAAAACTTGACTAAAACTCAATTCTGCATTCTCGAGGTCCTCCTTTTTTGAAACTATGAAACCTCGGCATTGAGGATAATATTTATGTGTTTTTGTTGTTTCTTGTTGCCAACAAGGTTTTGGTGAAACTTTATTATTGTCCCGACGTTTCGACAACTTCGTTTTTATCAAAGGCCTGGAATTGGTTCGAAGTTTTTGATGCCATACATAAAGGATAAAGGATAAAGTGTCCAGCGTTAATCAATCCGCTTGGGATGCACTTTCACTTCAATTGAGAATCGTTTGAGGTTTACGAACGTGTAACTGGCCTATACAATGACTTGTGGGGGCTAGCCGATGTGTCAAGTCAGTGTTTTTATCCTCACAGGCAAGTTTGGTACCAATTTATCGACCCCGAGGGATGAAAGGCTTGGTGAGCACTAGGACGGATTCGAACCTCCAATCGATCGTGCAAGGAGCGGAACCTCTAACCGTTGATTTTTGTGGAATTTACTAGGCTGACGCGGCACTCATATCTTCTATTCCGAAAAGAAAAAAGTGTGATAACTTTGCATAGATTGATTTATCCCGAGCATCTATTAAATTGTATTTTAAATTGTGGTAGCACCGTGTTACACATACATGATTCGTTCGTACGGTGGTAAAGACGTATGCGTGATTGATGTTTTCTGGAACTGTCATTGATCGTCGGCAGCGAAGGAACCGAAACCTTAAGCACATAATAATGTTTCCATAAAAAAACTCACAAAAGTGAAGGGTGCTTTTTCAAGAGAAATATGGTATCTGGTAATTGATTGAGAAATGGGTAGTGGTCAAAATTTTGAGGTAAAAAGAAAAACAGAGAAACTTATGAAAAAGTGAAAAAAAGAAGAATAAACCATGAAAAAGTTACGATTTTCTGCGTGACCTTCGTTTTTTTTTCTAATTATAGGGATCTTCGGCGACCACTCAAATGTTAAAAGTGGTCATACTTTAAACTACAGTAAATGAAGTTACTTTCGAGGTTTTATACAAGAAAGAAGTTACTGTTTGAGGCTTAATACAAGAAACTTTATTCTTTAGATGTCATAACTATGGAGCATAATTATTTTTTGTTTTTTCTAACAATTTCCTTTTAGATACTCCGATTTGTGTAATGGTCAACGTGACTGTCCGAATGGCGAAGACGAATCACCGACACATTGTCATATTCATCAATTGGTAAGCGTTAATTATCCCGAACAGTAATTAATAACTAGAGTACTTATTAACTTTAGAGCATTTTTTTTGTCACTGATGTAAATTTTCATTTTCAGCATCGAGCGGAATTGGATGCGATTCGAAAAATAATCCATCGAATGACCGTTGAATTCAATCGAAAAGTAGCAAAAATGGAACACTTAGATAATCATAGAAAAATCGACACATTTAAGTTATAGACCGTTTTTGATAGAAAGATCTACATCCATTCATTAAAAATTAGATCTCTTTTTATGTTGTGATCTAACATGACTTACGGAAAGTTTCTCTGTCAAATATAATTTAATTTACTTCCACAGTGGAAATCTAATTTAATTTTCTCTTGTGACAGAGATTCTGCTTCGAAATCGTGTCATCATGTGATTGATCTAAGAAATTGACAGGTCCTATTGGTATTTCTTGTCTGTAACTCCTCAACAATTTCTGATTCGGCTGGTCGAGAATAATTATTGTTATTCTTCTCAGAATACTTTTTCATTTCAGTTTTCATTTTAGACTGGCAAATTTATCCATTTGAATTTTCTATTTCTATTTTCTTTCTGTGTAAAATTTCTGTTTTATCCGAGAAGTTCTCTTCGTTCCTCAGTTTTTCTCACAAGGAATGCTGCATAGAATAGAACCAATTAAGCATTGCATATGTTTTTTAATGTTTGTTTTCTTAGGAGAAGAAAAGGTAAAGAGACACTAAAAGTAAACAAAAAAATTGAATGATGAGATGAAAATGAGTGGAGCACATCGGAGAAAATTCAAATTTATGCTGAGCTATTCGGAATCTGTCTTCTTTTACATTCGTTTCCCAGATGTTCAAATTTTCTGATGATCGAGAACAATTGCTAGGAAGACAAACGCTTCAAAATGCATGCAACTATTTGGCCACGTGAAAAAAACAGAAACATCGTTCCTGGGAAATTTGTCGCGGTTTTGATCCTTTCCTATCAGTAAGTAGTCCTTGGGGTATAGTTTCCAGGCAGTGAAAACTCTCCTCATAAGTCCAGATGGCAAGAGCACCGAAAGGAATTCTATTTGGTGAACGAGGTAGTTTTTTTCACCTTGATCACCTTCAAAGCATCACCCACGAATGTGGGATTTTACGGGTTTCAGGTGGGTTATGCCTACACGGGGTCACAGATTGTGGGGAAAAGTGTGATTCCGTCCATTTCTTCCTGTTTGCCGTAAAAAAAACAGCCCGGAAGATGCGGCGCGTGCACACGGCTGGCGCGCTTCAGTAGAACTCGTTACGGAAAATAGCGCCCAGGAACGCTCGAAGCCGCATTTTCCTTGCCGTTTTTTACGGCGATGAGGAAGAAATGAGCGAGATCCCACCCGTTTCTGCAATGCACGATCTCGCATAGTCTTTGACCATCGGAAATCCATATCCATATTCGTGGGGTGATGCCTTGAAGTCGCTCGACTTCCGTCACTCGTCGACTTGTTCCAGCGGACAACACTTCCATTTGTCACGATCGTGTGCGAGAGTCGCTCAGTGATTTCTCCTTCCGCGTTGGATACAAAGAGCACCAACTTTTTCTTGTATAACGGCGACGTGCTCTAAAGCACAACGTAGGTGCGAGGGCGGTTCTCACGCTGTTTTTAGGACGATTACGAAAAACTGAACGGACCCACTTCCCGATCACGTGCCAGACTCGCCCAATGGTTTTTCCGTTTGCGTGGGACACGAACAACACCAAGTTTTTCTTTTAAGGACTTTGTGAGGAAGTATGAGCATCGGATTGGCGTCGTGTAGTGCGTTCAAAATAGCGTGAAATCCAGTCGCTCACGTCTCTGGTCGAACGATTGTCCTTGAAACGCATCACGTGTCTGGCAAACCTCATCTTGCTTTTGTTGACAAATACGGTGGCGTCACTAATCTTCGATCGCTGACGTCAAAACGTCTAAGCTTTGAATTTCGTCTCTCATTTAAGAGGGATCAACAGATCCTAACATCACTTTTTCGATTGGGCAATTTCAATGAAGCTGACCGTATTTTTTTCAGTCCTTTGCAGTCTTAGTAAAGGACAACGCGTAAAATAGTAAAAAAAAAAATTCATACTCATTTCATTTAATGAATATCGAGTAGTAATCGTACATTGTGGAACGTTGCTTTATCAGATAACTTCATTGATATTCCACTTTAAAAAATTTCACTTCAACTCTTTCAACGATCCGAAACGTAGAAAGAATCGCCTTGTAGGATAATCAGAGGTCTCTGATGCTTCCTGTGATTCCTGAACTTGTGATCTTTCGCGTTATCACCGCGAGACTTCCAAGCACGTCACAAACCATATCTTGTGCTTCTAAAAACCAAAAATGAAGTCTAGTTTGAACGCTGCTTTTAAATTAAGAATTAAATTATCAGCAGAGCTTAATCCAAAATTAACTATTGTTGTAGGGACAGAAAAGCTGAAACGGCTATAGCGACAAGATGAATCCCTATCCTAATAGGACTCAGGACTAAGGCTGCTTTCATTCGTGGGGATCGCTAGAGGGGATAAAACGTAAGGAATCTCTCCTGTGCCCTAGTAAAGACAGGTGAAACAGCGAATTTTGCCTTGAATCTCCACAGAATAGACGCAATAGCGCCCACAAGCGAGAACATGGGACTTGTGGAATGTGGAATGACAACACCAAGGACAATAGAAGGTGAATACACCTTCGTCCTTGAGGCCTTAGGATCTTTGAGGCTGTTTGAAACTAGAAGAACTTATCCATACCGTTGTAATAAAGCTTTTTTGCTTTCGTTTACGTTGTGAATATATTTTGATCGAAGGAATTTCAAAGGAAACAAATAGCTTTTAAATTTAAATCTTATGTTCATTGTCAAATTTTATTAAGCTGTTATAATATACATTTAGTTGGAACACAAATCCATAGTACATTCACTTTTAAACCTTTCTTTCTACACGAAACAAAATGTTTAAATCAATAACGTTGCAGTTTTAAATGTGTTCTTGTGTGGTATCAAATATCAATTAAGTGCTTTTACATCGTGTCGTAAAATAAAATTATCTCGATAAAATAAAACTACCGTGCTACTAAATCTGCTAGCACCAGTGACATTAACAAGGTGATCACAGAAATAATTTTACTTTTGTACAGTTGAGAAAAAAAAATTCATCATCTGGGGGGAAAAATACACTTTTATACACTGTGTACACATATATGTACATTTTTAAACACTTTTTACACAATTTTTACATTAATGTGATTGCGAAAAAGAAGAGGAAACGTTGAACTCTTTGGAGTCGAAGCATAAATCTTCAGAAGATTCTAGAAATTCCAGAAAAAAAGCCTCTTCGAAGATAATGTAAATTACAAACGAAAAAAAATCCTATTTATTCACCAAAATTTTCATCTGAAGAACTCAAAAGTATGATAAGATAAGAAAAAATGCTTCTGATTCATCTCACTTTTCGGAAACTCTCTGATGGTTTTTAGAGTTCTATCCATATTTTTAAGATCCGTTGTCTCAGTAATTTGTCCGCTTCTGTCGTAGCTCCATCCAGGAAAACTTGATTGGAATGATTGTGGGAAGGAAGAAAAAAACAAGAACACGGAAATTTATTCAGAATTAAATTTAATAACCCGACGATATGTATAATGTACAAGCAATGAGATCTTGAAGCGTATCTGGCACACCAATATGGTACAAAGAAATACTTCTCCAGAGAAAAGAAAATCAATAACAATCGATTAAAAACAATTAAAAACACTCATTCTCTGACGCGCAGTGTACGGCGAAAGGAATGCGCAATTGTTCTCTATAGTGAAACCATTTCCCCCGTTAAAAATGGGACCTATTGGTTAGTGATGGGAAATATGTAGTTTTGAATTCCGCTGGGATTTTCTTGTAAGATCGAATACAGTGGGACAATTCTAGGACAGAATAAACCCGGACGACGGAGTTTAGTGATCTTCTTTTCGCGTCCTACCAATCATACGTCTCATTGTAGAACGGAAGTTCTTGTTCAGGCACATATAGATCACCGGATTAAAGCAAGAATGGGCATATCCAAGCCATGATGTTATCAAATACAATTGTAAATGTAGACGAACGTTAATTTCCATGGAAAAACCCGTAGCAATACCACGAATCACGCTCACGCAAAAATACGGTATCCAACAGATCAGGAAAGCAACTGAAACGTGAACATTTTTACGAGTAAAATTTTGAAAAAAAATGAAAAAATCCACGACTAACTAAGAATTGCTGCAACTACTCGTGTAGCACGTGATTCACGACGAATCGCCATTGATTCTCGTCGTTTCCGTCGAATTGCTCGTGTGACCTGAACGTTCATATGTGCTATAACAAATTCCAAGCGGGAAGTAATACAGATTCCTGATTTTTAACCAAAAACATAAATATACAATTCGCCTACGCAGCGCAATCATCAATTACCGTTGATTATCCTATGACTCAGGTACGTAGATGATAATAAAGTAGAAAAAGAGTTGACAAGTTTGGGTAGGCTGGTTCAGTCCAGGAAGACCTTTTCCCAGCGACGTTTCTCGGCGTAACCTTTCTGTACCCATCTTTCCACCCTTCCTTGTTGTATTTTTCGACCTAATCGTTCCTCAATACCACTTCTCATGAATAATCCAAAGCCTTCTAATAAAATGATAATTTGGAAACTTTGCCAGAATCATTTGTGATGATTATTGATTAACTCTACAAAGAGTTTTTAATTGGTTTTATTGTCGAAAATTTGGGAAATCCTGTTCTTTGGAAAATTACATTGAAATGACACTAGTGATGAGCGATAATTGATCATCAAAATAGATTTTGTCCTTTCATTTTTATGGAAACCATTAAAACGCTACCGAGAACTACATATGACTTTCTGATCTTGGCTATCAGACTTCTTGAAAAATTGAAAGAAATCATTAACTCGTGCAGAAAATCACAGATGAATTGATCACCACAAAAATATTAAGAGAGGTATGTGTAGTCTGATTCACCTTAAATGTTGTATCCAAGACTTTTTCCAGGGATTTTTTTAGGTCAACAAATATGTACACATGTTTAGATCTAAAAGTTTCACACAAAAATCCTGAAAATGTCTTCCTTCAGTCCTTGAAATTCAAATATTCTTCTTGAAAAGTGTTGGAGGCATTACCTTTAGCGCCTCGATAGCTCAGTTGGGAGAGCGTTAGACTGAAGATCTAAAGGTCACCAGTTCGATCCTGGTTCGGGGCATTGTTTTGCAGAGGCTGTCTATTTTTTTAAATCTTTACATACACTATACATAATACAATTGCAATACCCTGAGTTCTACTCAATCTACTGCTCTACGACCCTTCTAGGAGATCGAAATTTCTCCAAGGAATTTACACCTTAGTGCACTTCCAAAAAAGCCAGAAAAATGTACAAGTAAATAAAAATCCAGACATTTTCTTTGCTGCAATTTCGATAATTTTGCTCTGCAAAGCTACACAGATATAGAATCATTTGGAAAATGTCAATTGACAATTGTCATAATGTCATGTGTCTTCATTCCTGCTGATCAAAGACGTCTACTGAGAACAGACGAGTCCAGATAGGATTACCTATATTTTTATCGTAAGTCTAGACCAAGAACCATCACGGTTCCTTGCTGGTTGCTTCCTCATCAATAAGTAGTTGCATAATTTGTAATCCTAGGTAAATCGCATTAAGGTATTAGGACGATGGATTTCTATGAATCTGAATGAAGTCTACTAAATAAAGACGCTGTAAATTGTTATCGCAAATCCATCCCATTATCCTATGCATGGGATAAAATAGATTTTTGGAATGTTCCTCCAAATACTCCCTGATTTAAGCAAAAAACGGCCCGTTATCCCGAATGAGAAAAAGACCATCCAGTGCTCGAAAATTCCCTACCTGTGTAGCGATTCTTCGTAATTTCCCTCGACTTATCGATGAAACCTTTTTTTGTGGTGTGCCATTAGATCCGTCTATTGTGATGTCTACAGCAGCCTTACGTCCGCTACCACCAACTTCCATCACAGCATTTCGTAGCGTGGACCAAGCAGATGACCGCCTAAACAATAGAAGCTACTTACGGTAAGGATCAAAGCGTACCATAAAATTTTCTCTTTGAAAAAAAAAACTCACCTTGAATCAATTTCAAACGTCGAATCTGTATTATCCGTAAGGCTACTACCGTAACTGTTCATAGAGATACGCCGAAAAGTGTCACCGCTACTCGCTGAGGTGTAAGAGGAATGGCTACTGTTTGATGGGACCGAACACGGTGATGGGCAGTCGAAAAGTCGAGGTACCTGAACGGGAATCCTTCATCGTTCAGGAAAGGTTCCTCATCTACCCATTTCATAGTCATGATTTTTACCACTATTCTTTATTATCTAATATGAAACTGTACAAACCCTTAATGTTGAATTTTTATTTTCACGAATCCCCGGCGATTGAGGTGGCGTGTTCATTGCCATCATCGCTGGAACTATGAGGAAAGTCGGTGGAGGAAGACATGTGATCGACCTGAAGTAGGAGATTCTAGTAATAATAGAATTTCTGACCAAATTCATCCCATTTTACGTCACTTCAAAACTTTTCAACCCTTTTTTTGTTTAATTTACTGAAGTACACCGATTGTTTTCATGAATAGCCGAATAAACAAATAAGTAAGTAGACAACGACATGTACATTAAAATGGATATAATCAGGACATCCTTTAAGATTAATTAGTTAATGCACATCAAATGATTTAAAATAGCCCTAAACGAAGATTTCAGTCGTTCCCTCATTAATAAATTATCGATCGAAATATTCCTTCTGGAAATACGTTTGTTTGTGGAAAATACAATGCTTTCTACTAGTCCTCTTTCCAGGAACTTATCGAGCGATCCTATTGAACTATGCGTTGGTGTAATCAGCTTATTTCCGTTTTATAGCTGAATCAATCACTTCATCAGTTTATTTATTTATTCGAAAACACCCATACGTGCCGCAGAAAAAAGAAACAAGAAAGAACGGGGTTCATTGAAATTTCACATAAGTTTTACACAGTGAAGTTGGCCCCTTCTAGCAAATTGTGCGTTGGTTTTGACAGGTGATTCTTCTACAACAAAAGGCAAAAAATCCTCAAGCCAGATTCTTTTCCCAACCCAGAAAAACGAACACTTCAGTGCAGGTTGGTACAAATTTCGTGGGCGGGTGGGGGGGACCTCGAACGGAAGGGCTCACTAACTTTATACTCATTTAGTTATGTATTATTTAGTTTATTAGTTAGTTAGTTTAGTTATAGTTATCTAGTTATTGTAATAATATATGGTGCAAAACAAATGTTAATGATAGATTGCATTGATATTCAGCTACGCCGTATTCTTTGTAGAAGTGTCTTGCCTGCGTCTTCTCTCGTTATGCACATAGGTGCGATAGGGAGGAGCCGGACCCTCCTCAGGTGAAGGTGGTCTAGCTCATGGGGTGCAGCTCAAATGATGAGGATCCCTTTGTCAACCGTCCAAAAGTGAAGAAGTCCCTCCTCAAGCGTCCAATAGTGAAGGCTCCGACTATCCCCTACGGGTACGGTTACGCAGTATTTCCATAAGCAATTGTTGAGATTTTTTGCTGCAACTGGAAAGCTGAAGATGATCGAAAACATCTTTTCGACCTCGTGGCGTCGATGAATTGGTACCAGATTTGTCCTGGGAAAGTAAAAATACGCTGAAGATGATCGAAACCATCTCTTCGCCCTCGTGGCGTCGATGAATTGGTACCAGATTTGTCTGGGAAAGTAAAAATACTGATTTGACACATCAGTTCGCCCCCACAAGTCAGTATAGGGCTATACTCGAGTTTAGAAACGTCAAACGCTTCCGAATGAGAGATTAACGCGAACACGCTTCCCCTATGGTCCCTGGAGACTAATTTAATTCGTGCACTTGATCATTTTATCCTTTATTCCCCAGGACGATTGCGTATGAGATCACATGGTCTTCAGCCATTAACACGTGACCGTAAAGTACGTGTATTAGGTCCTAAAGTCCATAAACAGAATGCCCTGGAAGAGGGGCCAATTATCCACAATTACCATCGTGGAGCCATCGTGGAGCTCCCCCCTAATAACCTTACGCAAATACTCATTTGGAATCGCCTATATAATCGTATTTGCACGGCACCGGAGTGCAAAATATGCCCGGATAACAACGAAGGTGATTGCATGAGTTCATGTGTTGTTTATATGATTTCCTGTGTGCAGTGTGGTGACGAATACATAGGAGAAACAACTAGACCACTATGTTTTCGATTCAAAGAACACCTGGACGGCAAAAAGAAATCATGTGACTCCACCGCATTGGGTGGTCACAGGGTGCGGCGTCATAACGGAGAAGATTTTGAAGTTATGATCACGATTTTGGCGCGCGAACCTAGCATTGCGGCGCGCAAGGCTCTGGAGGCTTTTTGGATCCACTCCAAGAGTCCAAATATGAATCGCAAGGAGGAATGCCTCTCCATTACGCAGGAACTCGCGCCTTATTTAAGGCTGATATTTGATTGCGCTAGTCACCTCACATCAGGTATCTAGCAGTGGCAGGACAGTCAGCTGATCCTAAGGTACGACGTTATCTTCTACTATTAGCTATGAGGCCCAACGGTTAACATAGGACTTTCTTTGTTGGGCGGATAAGGTGTTGATCGGTTTAATCACGTTCGATTTCACCCCTTTCAGGCTCTGAAGAAGGCGATATTGCCGAAACATTAGCCACGAATAAAGGATTATAACAACCTCGTGTCCAGCTCTATTAAAGAAAACAATTATCCACATTACTTACTAATTAATTCTAGTAATTAATTAAGTAATTACATTACTTAATTAATTACTAGAAATCTACAGGAAGAAGGACATAGTTTGCATTCACGGAATCAGTAATCCACGAAAAACCTTCGCAACGAACTTTCTCTGTCTGTGATGGGGAGGCACTGCAAGTAACGGTTTTTGACTAGCATCCGTTGATGCAGATTCCTCATGTGAGTCCTCCCTAATCGACGGTTTTGGTGGTGTCTAAAAATCAACAGGGATTCAATATGAAACACAAGGGAAAAGTGCTAACTCATGCCTGTTCAAGGGCTATCACTGTTTCCGCAAAGCTGCTCTCCCTCGATCGACTTTCGGTGGGCGATCCTTCGTCATCGCATACCGTAGGCAAATGTGTGCGTGACGCATATTGGCCAACAGCTGGAAAATTTTGACCTCTGACTCTGCCACCATTGATTGCATTTTTTTCTCCTTATATTTCATTATTTAGCAGCAAAGCTACCGTAATTTAAGTTTTTAAGTCATACTCATAACTCAGTGTTAAGTAGAAACACTCACAGAACTCAAAATCTTGGATTGAACGGCGCCTGCCAGCTCGAACTTCGGAGTAAGCCTGAAATGGATTTGATGAAGTGGAAGTTTAAGAACAGGAGAGGGAAAAACAAAACGAAAAAAGAATTAAATTCATTTCATTGAGACATCTAACGAAAGAAAATTAATTTAAACACTTAAAGAAGCTATTCTTAGTATAAGAACGACAGTCGGAACTAAACTTGAAACTTATTACGGTATCCGAAGAACTCCTGAACTATACGTAAGTTTTTCTCAAGCATTAAATCACAAAGACAGTAAATTTAGCGTTGTTCAGCTGAGCTGACGCGCTGCGTCTGTTACGGAGGTGTTACGGTGGTGTCTACGACGTCTACGAAGCGTCCGTTAATAAACGATACAATTTTGGTGTGCTTATCGGATTCAAAGTACTAGTAGCGTCGCTATGAACGCCGCGTTCGTCCGGTTGAACTCGCAGCGCAGCGCATGAGTAAACAATAATACGAAAATAAGAAGATGAGCAGGGTCATGGAATCACTATTCATTCACAGAAAAACTTCGGGAAAAAAACCCTTGCAGTACGATAAAAGAGAGGAATCAGTACCAGTTAAGGACAAAGGATAAAGGATAAAGTTTCTGGCGTTAATCAATCCGCTTGGGATGCGCCCCCACAGTCGATCCACATTTCAATCTCTATGACTGAAAGCACTCAAAACTAGGGATTAATTAATTTTTTTGGATCTTCCTTTCACCAGAATAGCCGCTGAAGTTATTGAGAATCAATTCTGATCAACTTCAATTCAATGAATTATTGAGAATTTCACAGTCTTCATTATCTTCATGAACACGGATATTAAAGATTCTCCAATATTTTTCCTACGAATACAATGGGGATATACTGATGATTTTGATAAAGGATAAAGGATAAAGTTCCTGGCATTAATCAATCCGCTTGGGATGAGCCCCCACGTTCACTTCAATTCAGAATCGTTTGAGGTTTACGAACGTGTATCTGGCCTATACAATGACTTGAGGTGGCTAGCCGATGTGTCAGGTCAGTGTTTTTATCCTCACAGATAAGTCTGGTACCGACTTATCGGTCTCGCAGGGATGAAGGGCTTGGTGAGCACTACGGCGGATTCGAACCTCCGATCGATCGATCGTGCAGGAAGCGGAACCTCTAACCGCTACACCACACCCGTCCCACCAGTTAAGCATACCGTAAATAAAGACTATATGTTGAACATTGTTTAAAAACGCAAACAAAAAAAATGTAGTGGGATTGAAGAAAAGAACTGTGAACAATTATAAGATGAGAGATTTAGTAAATGCTAGAAAAAAATATAAAATGAAGTAAATTTGTTGGAAAAATGATTTCTAAAAAACTCTCGCACCTTCTGAAAAGCCTGCATAATCGGTACACCGTTCGGACTATCCTGTGTACTCATCCGTCGTCGTTCGATAATCTTCCTCCGTCGTTCCTCACTCAATTTTCGCACTTCTTCTTCGCTTTTCTTCCTAACTGGATCCATATCGGTTTTCATCTCCTCTTCCCGGAGCCTGGAGATAAGGAATTCTACGATTTCTTTTCCCAAAAAATTGAAAGTAGGGGAAAAAAATTAATAAGGTTTACGTTTACTTGTTTTGCTCGTGTTCAGCCCTCATTTGAGCAGCACAGGCTAAACTAATACTGACATCCATTGACGGTGGATCTGGAACTATGGACACCCGTTTTTTAGCGGCCACACATCGATCGTGCGCCAAGGTTTCAGCGCAAATTGTTGGACTTCGCCATCTGAAAATTGTAATTTTAATATTAAACGCATTCGCCCTAACCCTTATATATATATATTTTAAAAGAACTGGTATTGATAGACAGATTTTTAAAAAAACATTTACTCATGATTCTATTGCGATCGTAAAACAGTCACATGCCGTTCGCTGTTTCTCTACTGCGACCAGTTTGTTCAACCGCACCGATGCGACGCGACGCGTCCGCGGATAAGGCGATCATTACGTTCTTGATGCACTTTTTGACCAACGGTAAAGTTCCGCTGAGCTCATCATGGCAAGAAACAATCAGAAGTCGATCAGAGAGTGTGTCAGAAAGGAAACGCGTTCGATGCGAAACTTTCGCGATAGCATGGATGAACCCCTTAGGCGCTGACCTTAGGGTATTTCGTATTAAAATGTGGCGGTAATGAAAATATTTGCAATAAATTTGAAATTAGTACTGTACCGTAACCCAATCAAGGACACAATATTTATTTTATACAAAATTTCGGCATGATTTTTTGGTCTGAATTTTTTGGTAAGATAAAGAGGGCAAAAATCCCAAATGGATTCAAAATGTTCTGTCATCCATTCTCGCTGGGGCAGTACATGGAGTACGACCTGAACTACAGTTCCCCTCCAATATCCTCAATGGGAAACCTATGCCTACAATTTGGGTTCAGCGCCGAACTCAGGGAAAGGCGAACGACCTCCAAGCAGAGAAAAGAGGAAAAAAAGAAAAAAAAAAGAGAAAAAAGTGTGCATTGCCACCGAAGGGTCGTGTTTCTCTTCAAGATGTTCGGAACCGACTTCACATCACAGAACATTATTTATTATTATTATATTGTTTATTATTTTTATTGATACCATGCCATATACCGATGTTTAAACATGAGAACTAGTAAATAACACTTTTTCCTTGACCCAATTATTCTCAGGAAGCTTTGTAAAGTACAGGATCATTTCAAACGTTTTACACTTGTTGCTTTTCCCCTCTCCAAATCCCCGGAGGGCAGTTAACCACAGAGTTTCCATTTATTTGTTCGGATAGATTAAATCCGTTCTTTTCGAGGACGTCGAGCAAACGGAATGGAAGTTGAACTTTACGCATATATCCATGCTTGGTGTTTATGAAATATGTTGTGTGGCTCTTTTAGTTGTTCAAAAATTTTCAAAACCAAGAAGGAGCAATCAGATACAGAAGGTTAAGAGGTAAGGATTTTCCCGATTAAGAACTCTCGTAGCTTAAGTACAGGAGCGGAAGGTAATATTCTTTTCCTTAGGAAAATCCACACGAACTCGGTTTCAATTTGAGTTATGAGCTAATATATTTTATAGAAATGCACAAAAATATCCGAGTTGTTGCGCTTGTAAACGTCTAAAATTTTCATTGTGGTTCACTACGTTCGCTACGAAATTCTGCTAACTCCCCAAGAGTCTTCATATTTACGATGTAATAACGAAAAAAAAACGCAATAACGCCTCCATACATAGTTGTGAGGGTTTCTCAAACGTGTATCCATAACTATATCCATAAATTGGTTGTTCATCAGCAGAGACTAGAAGAAGCAGATCATATTCAAGAAGTGGACAACAGCAATTCAGAGATCTACTGTTCCTTTTACAAAGAAAAGAGTGATTGAAAAATCAGAAGAATTTGTCTGGTGCGTTCCATCTCTCCGTTTCTGTTCCGTTTCTATTCTGTTAACTGGTGAGCTTCCTTGTATACATAATTTTTCTTTATATTTTATTAAATCGTAGTCATTTTAGAAGGTCAGGATTTCAATATATATGTACTCTTCCAACCAGCACAAGTATAAAAAATGCCTATTAAAAACCCATATAAAGACACTTTCAAAAAAACCACTTCATCACAAGTACTGTGGTCCTTCATTGTTAGAATCCAGTTAAGAGGGGATTTCCTTCTCTCAAGAAATACAGTATAAAAAATCTGGATGCTCAGAGTTCTTTTCTAACGCAGATTTTTGGGAAACCTTTAAAACCCTTGAGTTTTGCGCCTAACGCGTAGTGAATTTCAATACCTCAAGCTCTGGGCCTTGAAATGATCTGCGACCGACTTCACTCCTAACAAGCACAAGATTAACGAAGTGAAACCATCTGAGGTGAATTTCATTACTTGGGGAGGGTAGAGTTCCACAATAGTGTAATCAATCCACTTCAAGCGATTTTTGAGTAAACTGACGCCGGAAAAAGCGATGAAACCCATGTATTCGCCCAAAATTCCTGTGGTTCACATATTTATATCACTCGTAGGTGAAAATACACTTTTGGGCCTCCTCATCACCAAGAAATTTGAAAAGTTTTTGTTAGGTACCGCTACTGGAGCATGTTTCCTTTGAAATCTTGCAAAAAGCGCACCTTCATCGCATCATCCATCTTCTATCCTCTTATCTTATCCTCGCCTTCTACGCATCTGCTTATGGATCTCACCGTTGAAGTGGTTTAGCCACGCAGTGGATATCTGGTTGACTCGGTGATCGATCTTTAGATGATCTTCTCGTTGGGCTGCCGCATTGTGACCCTGACTGTGACATTCTTGAGCCACGTCTGGAGCGGACCTGAATAATCACATATCCTCAAAATCTGTCATACAATGTATAACAAAGGAAAAATAATAGAATACAACTGAAAGTATTTGGAAACAATTTCAAAGATAATTAAAAAAGACATTTTGTATATAAAGTGGCAGAATGCGGAATGGCCCTTCCATAACTATCCCACAACTGTCCCACAGTATCTCTCAACGGTCAGTCATCGCAACGGCGGCGTCCTGTCTCGTTTTTCTTGCTACTGTGCTTCTCACTGCCAGAATACCTACTAATCATTCACAGTGCTGGGGTTCATACTGTGATTTTGTCTTTCTCACTTTGCAAATTCGATGTCTTTTGAGTGCGATTGATTTGGATGGTTTGTGGATCAGGAGTAGGAGTGCTTCTCCGCCATTCATAACAATCGGCAGCTCTTCATGCCGACATCATATGGGTGCCGTGTTGATGCGTGACTTAAGTTCTCAAAGGTACTTCACTCATGAATCTGAGTAGTGATGCAGCGATTTTTTTTGAGGTGATGTGTATTCCGATGAGCTATACGGGATAGTAGATTATGGAGAGGGGATTGATTCTGTCCATTTCTTCCCAATTGCCGTAAAAAATGGCCCGGAATATACTGTTTCTGGCGCACTATTTTCTACAAGGAGTTGGACTGGAGCGCGCCAGCCTTGTGCGGCGCCGAATCTTCCGGACCGTTTTTTACGGCAATTAGGAAGAAATGGACGGAATCCCCTCTTCCCTAATCGCCCAGCATAATCTACCTGAAGCCCATAAAACCTCAGATTCGTGGGTGAAAGTGTTTTTTGTTGTTGATGACTGATTTACGTTGCCATTGCTGTTAACGGTAGTTAACCATCTCTTGTAGCATGTAATTGAGGTAAAATCCCGTTAGCCTTTTGGTGTAGTCCATAAGGAATCGGTCGGTCCTGCAGGGACCGATATGTTAAGCGGATGTGGGCTGGAGAGGTAGCCTTAAGGTCCGCAAAGGGGACCCGATGTAGGGGGAGAGGGTGCCCCTGCTTATATGGGTTCGGAGAGACTTGGCGATCGCAATGGTTTAACCCAGCGCAAATCTTTTCTGGATTCGGACAACTGTGACCTGGATCGAGCTGTCGATACCAGTTGCTCCTTTGGAGGCGAATACGGCTATGATGTACAGAGATAACTCGAACGTCTATACTCCACAGTCGCAGCTTTTGAAGGTAGTTAATTTTTATCACATTTTTGCATTTCCTCTCGTCTAAATTTCTTGTTAGGAATGAATGTTGGTTGAATTATTGTTTTCCTTATCACTATCGAACTAAACACCCGGAACAACTATCAAATCGCACCTCTTCGATTATGACCCGCGGTAGTGACTGCTTTTTGTCGGCGTGTTTTTGCGTAGCCTGTCCAAACATATAAAGTTGATGATTCCTGAGCTTCTTGAATATCTTTATGTATAGATATACGACAATGGCACCCGGTAGAAAGAACGAAAGAAATGAGGAGAGCACCTGAAAATAACCGAATGACAGAGATAAACACAAAAAAACTTCCTAAGAAAATAAAGCAAATAACTCAAGTTCAGTATTAGCTATAATTGCCGGCCCACTCATTGTTGCACGATCTCGTAATTCACAGATTTTCCCGCGCTTTCTTAGGTTTCCAAGAACTTTTATAGAACTTATCAAAATCATGGGGCGGGTGTGGTGTAGCGGTTAGAGGTTCCGCTTCCTGCACGATCGATAGGAGGTTCGAATCCTCCCTAGTGCTCACCAAGCCTTTCTTTCCTCCGGGGGTCGATAAATTGGCACCAGACTTGTCTGGGAGGATAAAAGCACTGACTTGACACATCGGCTAGCCACCGCAAGTCATTGTAAAGACCAGATACACGTTCGTAAACCTCAAACGATTCTGAATTGAAGTGAACGTGGGGGCTCATCCCAAGCGGATTGATTAATGCCAGAAACTTTATCCTTTATTCTTTATCAAAATCATCAGTATATCCCCATTGTATTCGTAGGAAAAATATTGGAGAATCTTTAATATCCGTGTTCATGAAGATAATGAAGACTGTGAAATTCTCAATAATTCATTGAATTGAAGTTGATCAGAATTGATTCTCAATAACTTCAGCGGCTATTCTGGTGAAAGGAAGATCCAAAAAAAATTAATTAATCCCTAGTTTTGAGTGCTTTCAGTTATAGAGATTGAAATGTGGATCTACTGTGCCGATAAATGCCCATCTGCAATTATTCACAAAGAAAAGAGGTTTAGAGGCTCACATCGAAAGGGTCGTTCGTTTCGCTTCATCGTTTCACCTCTACCTAGACGATAACAAAGACGATCCGCTTTAGATCACTCTCCCTTAAAGGCATCACCCCACGAATCTGAGGTGGTACGGATTTCAGGTGGAGTATTCGTATGCGGGATCGTAGATTAAGGAGAGGGAGGTGATTTCGTCCATTTCTTCCTAATTGCCGTAGAAAACGGCCCGGAAGATACGGCTTCGAGCGTTCCGGCGCACTATTTTCTACAACGAGTTCGACTGGAGCGCGCCAGCCGTGTGCAAACGTCGCATCTTCCGGGCCGTTTTTACGGCAATTAGCAAGAAATTGACAGAATCACCCACTTCTCTATAATCTACGATCCCGTATTCGAATACTCCACCTGAATCCATACCACCTCAGATTCGTGGGGTGATGCCTTTAAAACTCCTCCGTGCAGGGAAGGCAGATCAATCCAGAGAATATTTTTATAATTATAATCAATTACTACTAACATAAAAGAAAACTAAGAGTCTAAAGAATAAAACAATAAAGTGCAAGGCAAAAAAAAAAGATAGGCAGCGTTCTACTACTTAAGTGGTCCATCCCCGCTGAGAATACTTTGTCACGTTGAGGGATTTCAGAAACGAATTTCTCTCACGATAAACTCACTATGTACTGTGGATTATCGATCCAACATATCGTCTCCGAGTGGAGCTTCTGCTCCATGAACAGCGTTGAGCTAACGGCCAATGCCATCACCCAAATCATCACCACATACGGTAACGTTGATGTGGAAACACAATGTCGTTGATATTCCGTGGGGAACATGATGGCGAAGTACCTGAACATCGACGATGCTTGCAACCGTCCGATAATGTTCAACATGAACATTTTCTAAATTAAAAGGCATAGCTGGTTATATTTTAGAGATCAAATGTCAATGAAGTATGGAAGCAGACAGCTATTGATCGGGTGCAAAAACACAAAATTTTTTTCAAAAATGTAGAAAATTAGATTAGAACTAGAATTAGAAGAATTATCAGAATTGAAAGATATAGAAAATTTTGGAAAAAAAAAACTGGAAATTGAACAGTAAACGTATTTGTACATTTGTTCACTCGCAAATTACAGTGTAGATATTGATCGATTTTATTGGAAATACATAATACATAATAAAAATGCTTAATACTTGAAATAAAAAATAAAAAATGTGATTGTGATATACATATATCGCTGCTCACGGTAAGGAATGCAATTTTTGAAATTTCTACAATTCCTTTTTTTGAAATCTCTATAATTTCATTCTTTAAAAAAAAATGGAAAAAATAGCGAACGATTGGCGTGACGAGTTTACAGTGCTATCGCCATGCACTGAAGGGCAAGAAGATGATGCCAGAAGGCTGTCTAAAGTTCCTTAGTAAAGAACAACACACCTAAGAATCATTGTTGGCAAAAAATAAAGAAATAAGCATATTCGCACACAAATCTGTCATTAATCAAAAAATAAATGCAAGATGAAGAGTTTCATGAATTGTTACATGTTACATTTGTAGGTAAATGGATCACTACTCTACAGATACCACCGTTTAAGTGAACCTAAAAATAAATATATTTGAAAATATTCTCAAAAAAAATCATACCGATCCAAGCTGATCGCCACTAGATGAACAATACTGGCAGTTGTTGAAAAAACCCCTGATACGAGATGGAATTGACACCAAGTATAGCCGAGTGTCCATTCATCATTGTTGAGCTAAATTTAAATCGATAAATCGATCAGCGACAAACAATTCGTAAACTTCTTATGCTCTACCTTATAGTATAACGACAATGGCATAACCACAAGTCCAACCAGGAGATCGCTAACGGCTAAACTCGCTATGAACTTGTTCGTGGTTACTGTTTTCAGTTTCCGATCGATCAATACGGCAAAAATCACCAAACTGTTGCCGAATACGACGACCATAATCAGGAACAGCAATGCGACGTCGCTGACACCCCAGTGCACGCGAGTCTGAAAACGATACGTAGACGTCACTGATCAGAGTAGTGTTAAGAATTGACGAAAAAAATTTTAGACGATTCTATCGATTATTTACTTGTATTGATTCATTATGGTCATTTATTTCAGGATTTTTTAGTTTTTAGTTCTATTTACTAAAGATGCCTTTAAAATTAAAGTGAAATCCATTTTGGAGTGCAATTATTTCATATTATTTGGTCTTTGAAGTGTCTTCACCGCTAAAATTTTTTTTTACAGCAAAAAATTCCAGCAGAATAAATAAACATGAAAGAAAAGGACACGAAGAAGGGGAAACATTTCTTAAAGATGCGCAAGTTATGCTAATTAACTCAATTAACATCGTAAGGAATCAATTAAGTTAATAATTAATTTGACACTAATAGCTCTAGTAAATCACTTTTCGGCGAGATGGTGAACTTGCAGTCATAGGTGTTTTTTCAAGAAGTGATTTCTCAAAATTGGTAAAAATTTGGACAAGAATAGCTTCTTTAGATCAACCTAGGGCTTCCCAGAACAAACAAGATTTTTAGAATTGATTTTTTGAATCAAAGGTTTCCAAAACAAGTTTTAGATTGAACTAATATTTTTACACCACTAAAAATTGATTATATTCCAATTTTTTTTTAATTTTCAATTATTAGTAAGCAAGACCAATTAATTTATTACAATGTAAAACAAGAAGTGGAAGAAAGCAGATAAGTGGAAGGTAAAAAAAGTAGGTACTCAATAGTAAAGAAGTGAAGGACGAGCGCTTAAGTAAGAAAAAAAAAAGAAAAAATTGAATCAATGGGATGATCAATGCTGTTCGAGCAACTGGAAATCTCGATCAATTCGTAGATAAAGAAATTCGTAACAAACGTAAAAATCCAAGCAAAAGTTCAAATTTCGAAATTATGTGTTCTTTTGAAGAAATTATGGATAAAGGCATAGTTTCTGAAGAACGATGATTTACATGATGTTTATTGAGGAATGAAGCATTTAGAGAGCTTTTTAAGCATTGATTGTAAATTTTAAGCCATTACCACAAAAAACGATTATACAGGATTGTTTTTAAAGGTATACCAAACTCGGAAAACCGCGAAAAAAAATCTAATTACACATATTTCATTTATATGTTGCGACGTAAGTGATTTTAGAAAAGCAGAGGTGAATGGTGAGTGCCTTGGATTTTAGCGTGTGCACTTAAAACTTCCCAATTTTCAACTGGTCAGTTTTTGCAGCCCAAAGAAAAAAATTTCAAAATTTTTTTCTGCCGCCTAAACTTTCCTGTACCCTGAATCATTTCGGAGTAAATGCTTTTCAAAAGTACGTTACATCTTCTTTAAATTTTTAGTTCAGCAAACACACGCAATGTTGTTTACGAGGGAATTTTTTCTTTCAAACTTTTCATTACTTCGATGCGCCTTTTTCTTCCCTGTTTTCCTGTTTTTTGCTCCTTGTTGTTGTTGCAAGGAAAAAAAACTCCCAGAAATCTTCCAGGAGCCCGCTTCAGCAGCGATATCAATAGGCGACCAAGAACCTGCTACATAGCTTACTCCACGCATCCGGATGAATCTTCAAATCATTTCGAGTCAGGCGTAGCTCAAACACACGTCACGCGATCCCCATCTCCCCCCGCAAACACTCGTGAGCACCATTTTAAGATTACTCGTATCGCTCGGAGCGCTCCATTACTCAAATAATGAGTCCAGCGCATAGATCATTCTCGTTGATTAAACGAATTCTTTCGTATTCCAAACACTCAAAGCAGTATATAACGTATTTTCTCGTAAATGCAATAAATTCGTCGTCTCGACGACGAAAAATAACTGACACGCGACAGAAAAAAGTGTGACAGACGTGTTTGTTGCGCATTTCTCATCAATACGGAGAATATTGAATAAAGGCAGTCTGAAGACGAAAAAAAAGTGGATATGAGATGACATCGTCAGTAAATGGAGATGTGCGGAGATCCAGGATAAGTCTTGACGCCAAAAAATAGATGCGGTGCCGGTGCTTGTGTCGTATTTATAGCTGTGACTTCGAATATTCGAGAATAAACCCTAGGGGCGTCTTCTGTCGAATGCTCGAGTGAGTATTCGATTTTTCCTTCTCCGTTTCCTCGACTACTCAACTACTCAAATATCCAATTCCCAAATTTTTAAGAGAGTTATGTGACTGATTATATTTGCGTTACGCTATGCACAATCAAAAGAAAGTTTGATATAAACTAAATCTAAACAGAAGCTTGAAAAAAAAATGAATGAGTAAGATGCCAGAGGATGAATTTTCTTTCTGATAAATCAAATTCTATCTAGTAATAAATGTAATACTATTCGTCTCTTGAAATTCTTCTTTTTTAAAGCCAAAAATCAATCTAATACGACTAATACCACCACAAAATTAATACAATTATAACTAATAAGGAATCTAATACCAACAAAAAGTTCTGAAAAAAATACATAGCTGCAGCCATGTTTGTTGTCCTGAAAGTTACCACATGGCTGCCACTGTGACGAGTCACGGCTGATTTGATTAATTTGGCGGTTGGTTTAAAAAAAAATTCGGATTCTAATGACAAGAAACTGTTATCGTCCGCAGTGATTTGCTGGATACCAGGCCTAGTGAGGATTTTTTTCCCGTTTATTCATATCGTATTTCTATCACTGCGATCATTGAAATTTAATTTAATTGTAATTTGAATGCATCCCACAACATTGCAGCTTCATTTTTCCAGTAAGAGCTCGTTACTCTCAAATCCTCAGCACATTCTCATTAGTAGACCAAATTTACGCATTTATAGCGCTGTGGATTTACAAACTCTTTAAAATTGGAGTTCCGTACTACACATCTGCTTCGTGAATTTCTCATTTTCATTACTGTACTCACAAGATCAAAGATCAAGATAAAATCCACCCTGCAGAGGTATTTCTTCTCTGAAATGACCTTTCTAACTTGTTCTATTAATTTATTTAAAGGGCTCCAGCCAATGTGGAAACAAAGAATGAGATTTTTAAGTAGTGAGGATGATGTTTAGCTCACAACTGCGTTGTAAATCCTCGACTTGATGGCTCTAACTCAAAAAGTGCTACGTACGTGAGTTAATCACTCTAAATACATGCATCCACCTTTTTTTTGTGAAATCGAGGATCATAGAAGCTTCTTAGGATCACTGAGCACGTACCTTGCCCTGTAAGCAACGATCAGAGATCTTTAACCTCAAAGGAAATGCGCCCAACTCTCAACGAATGGCGAAGAGATTGTATAAACGTTTTCAGTTTTTCCCATCTAACTGAAGTGCTGAGGAACTATTTCTACATCTGCAACGATCGGAGAAAAAAGAACCACTTCACAGAAATATCCTCTTCAGCAAAGTCAACGAAAAATCCTCGAATAAGCTATACTGTTCTGGAAGGAACTAAATCATTAACACCACCTGTTACAACAGTCTCCAAAATTTAGAGGACAGAATGAGACAACGGTAGAGTCATTGTTTTACGCTTACGTCTGACCCAGTGCACGGTAATGACTTATATACAGTTGTTTTTCTCCTTCCAGAAAAAAAAACTATTCATTTCTTGCTGGACAAACCGAAAAGTTTAGTGGAACCGCCATAAAATTCAGCAAGTCATTGTTCTTGGGCGTTATTTTACCCTCAAAATACTTCTATAAAATTCTCCGAACGTTTTTTATCGCTCTTAAAACTGGTCGGAGATAACATCTCCGAAGAGTAAAGCCAGCAAAATTGTTACTTAGGTTAGCTACATTTTTACGAGACCCTGCGAAGAACTTGTTCCAGTTATTTACAGAAGAAAAGAGCCTGCAGTCGAAAGATACGAAGTGCAAATGTTGACTGAATGAAAGGCAATCCAGAACTATGGTTTCAACTTCTCCTTGCATCATCCAGTGAGAAACATCACTAAAAATTGCAGCCAAGGCTATGAGAACTGGTCTCATCGTTTGGTGAACGGAACAGAAGAAGTCGAGATGAGACGTTAACGAAAATGTGACAGAGAAATGAGAAAGGTCAATAAAAATTGAAGCCAGGACACCTAGCGGTCTGCTCACTTAGCCTAGAACGAAATAAAAAGAACACAGAAAAGAAGAGAGAAGACATGGATAAAATTGTGCTGAAGGAAAAAATGGCTAGGATTTCGCCTAGAATTTTTTATTTTTTCAGTAAAAAAATCTTTCAAACTCCAAAAATTTTACGCTGAATTGGCTCCTCTCGAGGGCAAGGTATGTCTCGAGAAAAGGAACAAAAACAGCCTCATGAGGAAAGTCCTGTAACGCATGGCGGAATTGATTGAGAGTAATAAAATATTTGAATTACAAAATAATAGTGATAATGAAAAAAGAAGAGATTTTTTTCTGATTTGAATTGGAACTGAAGTGTGGGACCTCAATAGTACCCTGAAACGCTGCAACCATCCATGAATTGTGATTGCGTTGATGGGCTCCACGAATAACATAATTTTATGAAATCTTAATCAAGTATTTCTATTCTCAAATTTGTAAAAAAAACGAAGTGCATGGCACCATGTGAAAAATTTGCCGTAGATGGAAATTTTTCCGGAAATTAGTCCGGCTCATTCTGTATGAACTAATGAAACACTACAATTCGCTGGCACGTTTTTCTTAGTCCACCTTTTTCAAACTATAGCTCACACCTAACGTCAAAAATTGTCAAAAGTTGATGAATAAGGGAAAAAGCGTAAGAACTCCGATGCGATCCTCATGAAGACGTACATAACTCTCTTGTGCGGTGACGATTGTTAGATTTTTTCGGCGTCTGCACAGAGATATGCACGATTTCCTTCTTGCCATTTCCGCTAATTTAGAACGATCCAGAACTTTTTCTCATCAATATTCGAAAATCTCGTCTAAAAATTGTTCTTTGTTCTGGAATTACAAAAATAATCCACGCTGCTCCACATCCATTATTCCTTTTAGAACACTAGCGGCTGTGACCAATCGGTCTAATCGCGAAACTATTAAGATCGTTGGTCGACCGGGATGGCGCGGCGCCAATTCTCTGGGGATATCAAGTAAACGCATGGTCATACGATGAGACACGTTTGCGCCGTGGATAACCCGCTTCTTGAAGAGTTATGGGATACGGGGGGAGCGGAGCGCGATCAAAGATCGGTGCACATTTCGCCTTCGAAGCGCCGAACGACAGAGTTGAACCTAATCAGACATTCATAAAACCTATCGATCATTTTTTTTCCAAAAGAATAGCAGATATGACTACGGTAAACGTAAAAATAAAACAATATTTGAAAAAATTCAACCATTATTTCTTGCCCAAAAAATCAATAACTCATCGAATACTTTAATTTTCTACCACTTGCTGGATGTCTTATCCTGAAGCAACGCTGTTAACTTACGCAAAGCTACGGAAGTGTAGCCAGAAGCAGTATTAGTAATTACGTTAGGCCAGGAAGAAGAGAGAAAATCAATATATCGATTACTGGATTTTCTGCCAAATTCAACAAGCTTGCTGTTTAACGTGACATTGTTCCTACACGGATTGGGAAATAGAAAAATAGAAAAAAATGTTCGCAAAAAAATATTTAGAATGTGCAGAAAAACCGTAAAACACTTTCAGAACTCGGCAATCTGGATTTCTACGCTGCGATAATTCTCCACAGTTAACCAAGGTATCGATCGACACCTAGATCATAGAGTGTGTTTGCTTTCCAGAAAAAAAAAATTGAGAAACGAGACGAGGACGAGGTAAAACGTAAAATTAGATCAAGTTTGGTTAAAAAAGAAAATTCAAAAGAAATCTAGAATATCAAAACCTCTCAGAAAAAACATTCAATGATTTTTCCAATCGATACTCACTTGCATTTGCTGCAGCAACTCCGTAGTGGACGCATTCGTCGCATTTTCTTCCCCAGTCATTAGTTAGGGGACGAACGTTCAGAATAACAGAATAGTTCAGTGGATTAAAGCATTGAGCTTGAGAACAAGCTTCAAATCATCTGAAAAATAAACGAATCAATGTTATCGATTGATTCCTGCCTACATGCAAAAATGTTAACGAAACCAAAGCGCCGTTCAACGTTTACGAACTGCAATGTCGATGGAGACATGAAAAATGGGCGTGACTCTCGAGGACAAGTGAGGTGATTACAAAATCCGTGAGAAAATAACAGAAATGGTTAAGTGAAAGGTTAGCGAAGAATTAGAGAAGCAATTTCATAAATAAACGAACGTGGATTGATGAATGACGACGGTACAGTATCCACCGTATCACTCATTCATCAATCCACGTTCGTTCGCAAAGACAACTGGAAAACAGTGAATTTCCCAGAAAATAAGCCCAGTGCTTCTCAAGGAAAAGCCACAAAACACAAGGATCCATGGAACGTACTTAAACTACGGGGAGCAAATCCAGCTTCTCACTTCGCGCCTCGAAATGCTCACTGAATTCATGTATTAACTAAATTTTTAATTTTGCTAATGCCTAGACGCTTTCAAATAATCTAGCCAAATCTTTATCGATCTCAGAAGAAAAAGCTTGAGAATGCGAGAATTTTTCAGAATTAAGAGGGTTAAGCATAAAAGCAACAACTAAGCAACTTCGAGAGTGTATCAGAAGAAATGGAAAGAAAAGAGATGGGAGGGGCGATGAAAAAGAGGAAGATAAGAAATAACGGTAAGTGCAGAACCTCGCAGCTAAAGCCAGTGCTAACCTCGTGGCAGTGTTTTAAATGAAATAAGGAATATAGGAAAAAAAAGAAAGAAAACCTGGAAAATAAACATTTTCGGTAAAATAGTGCACCATTTTAAAAACTTTTCTAAGAATGATCAGAGCAAAGAACAACAGATGGAATCGATTAGATCTACATTACATTATGAGAGAAGTCGATTTCGTACAAATTAATCGATTTTGACTACAGAACATTGATTGGTTGAAAAGAATCCAAAAACGTAGTTTCCAAAACGTTGGATTTTCTCAAACGCAAACGAGAAACGAGAAATAAGAAATACAATTTCAGGGCCATAGAACTAGAGATCAAAAGAACTAAAAGGTCCCATTGATTCAAATGAGTAAATGAGTATTCGAAGCTAATCAGCACTCTATTCATACACACCGGAGCTATTTTTTCCGCAGTTTCTTAAATTCCCTGGGAACTTTTCAAACAATTTTTGAGGACGTAGATAGTGAAAAAAACTACCTAAAAATACTAAAACTTAAAAATAACTAATACCAAAAATACTAATATATTAGTATTACTTCAAAAAAATACTCATACTAATAAAAATACTAATACTAGTAAGTAATAAAATACTACCACATTATATTGAGCTAAGTGAATAGCATATGAACAGCAGCAGGGGCATAGAAAGATGAGGGATAAGAGGGAAAAAGGAAAATGGTGAGGAGGGCTGCATAAGGAGGGCCACATGTAAGTTAGCCGTGAAAAAGAAAATAGCAATAAGATATCTCGTATCGTAATCGAATATTCTGTTGTGGAAGACTGAGCAGAGTGTAATTGGAATGTACATGTGTATCCAATCAAAAGAAACCTTGGATAACATATGTGCAGAGGGGAAACAGGTTGAAATTGAATGATCAGAGATCACGATGGAAATAAATTGTTTATTAACTACATAAAATAAATGACGTTACGAATAAAACATTAAAATTACATTTAAACATAACTTACATTTAAATTGTTGAACAAAGAAGAATGAGCCGGGAAGCAGAGTGCAACATTTTGAGAGGGTTGTCAATAGAAAAGTATGTATGTATTTGATCAGCTATTCGGAGTTACGCAAAAATTCTTCCCAATGAATTTCATTCAAGATAGTGGGGAAATTAGGAGAAATTTTTAGGATGAAATAAAAATAGAGACGTGCGCACGGTTGAAACATGCTTTGAGCAGAACTACTGAGATACAAATCCTGCTTGGTTCCGTAACCTCTATGAGGATAGTGGAGGACATGTGAGGAAAATGAATTTCAGATGAGATGAATGAAATGGGTGGGAGGATTGTGCTGAAGAGGGCAAGGTTAGGACACACGGAAAGCGAACGGAAGACGAAGTGAATAATCAAGGAGAAATAATAAATAGAGCAGTACACGGAATATGAACGGCGGAATTTGTGCAAAAGTGCGTTGCGTGTTGTATGTATGCACACACAATCAACAATCACCGAACAGCACGATGAC
Organism: Necator americanus; assembly: GCF_031761385.1. Classification (NCBI taxonomy): domain Eukaryota; kingdom Metazoa; phylum Nematoda; class Chromadorea; order Rhabditida; family Ancylostomatidae; genus Necator; species Necator americanus. The sequence continues at coordinate 29,007,612 of NC_087375.1, forward strand.
GATGTTCATTTAGTTCAATGAACACAGCGTACAAAGAGAGAGGAGTGAGCGAGTGATGAAAAGAAAAGCAAACATACAGCGAGAGGAAACGAAAACGGAAATGAGCAGACGTGACGTCGGCGATGACGTATGCGGAATCCTAATAAATACTCGTTTATCTGGATGAAGAATCTGGACAAATTTCGATGGAAACGATAATAATGACCATGTCAGATCAAAATGGGTAAGCAGAGGGAAAATTCCTCGTTTAACGTGTATTTTTTCAAATATTTTCAAGGATTTAAATGTAGCGGCCGGTTCGATGATGATAGAATTAGTGTTTATCTTGTAATCTTATGTTGGTTTGAACAACGGATTACGGTAGCACATGGTGTTCGCGGTTCGCTTATTGACGACCGACCACTAACTGTCAGGTAACGATTTGCTGGTATTCATCAAGGTAACACAGGAACAATTTAAAATCGCTAATACCTCCCTATCGATTGATTGAGAAAATGATTGGTAAAAGAATTCCTTGAGATCTAAAATGAGCGGTTTTATATGAAGAATAGTCTCATCGTAAGTGTTTTCAGTTTATGACAGGGGTGGAAAACTTTGAACTTATTTTTTGCATGGTTCGTTAAGGATTTCAAAGAAGTGAAAAAGAATAATATGAATCTAACGCCTAGAATAAATCATAAAAAATAGTGTACAAATAAAAACGAAATAATGGAACTTGAGTTTCTGCAAAGTCCTGGAAACAATGCAAACAAAAAAATAAAAAAAAAAATTGATTCTAACACCTGCACGGAGGCTCGCAATTTTATGTCGTTTTCTCGTTATCGCTTATAAAAACAAAAAATGAATGAATCAGTTGGTAAGCACGAAGAGAATGTGATAAGTTTGAAGGGGTACTGAGAGGATGCTGTTGGGGCACTTGTTGGACGTTTTCTTCCTGTAATTTTGCAAAAAGCTTGCAAAATAACATGGAAATCTTTCAACAGCCTGTTTGGCAACCATTAAGATTCGAGCCGAGTGCATCTTTCATAAAATTTGATCTCTTATCTGGAAAAACCTAAAAGTTAAAGAAAAAAGTTCTCTTTATGGGTGATTTCACCAAGGGAACAAGGTGAATCTCTTCTCAAAGCTCTTTCGGAGACTTCGGAGCGATGCTTTTTATTCACGAACGAAAAAATCTAATAAACAATCCTAAAAGAAGATGCGCTTGGCTAATTCCAGAAGAAATCGTTTGAGAGCGACTATTTACTATTTACTCGGCTCCTAGGACAGTTCATATGTGTAGGAGGCGAGGTGAAGCAAGTAGAGTACGTGGGATACGAAGGGAGAGGCACGGCTGCGTCACGTACGCAAATAGCTTCCTGAATAGCATCGCTAAAATGCGGGCCGTATTTGCCAAAAATAGAATAATGTGCCGCTAAAAATACATCTAGTAGTAGCTGTCATGGTTCGGATAAACAAATATAAATATTGGATTATAAGTAAGGTTCTCAACGTCACTCATGTTGAAAAATACGTCGACAAGGATAAGATTTAGGCAGAATAAGGAGAAGAGGGGTAGAAATGTGCACGAGATAGGAGGAGAAGGAAAAGAAGGAAGAGGAGGGAGCGGAAAGAAATTGATCAGTAGAGGCGAAAAAGGAATAAGGAAACTGCTCAGCAAGAACGGAGGTACAGAGGTAACGGTAGCCGAGATTTTCTGCAATGACTGCCAGTATCCATACGAAAGACCTTAACGTAAAATCCGTAAAGTAAGTAATAATATCGTAAACATCACGTTCCTGCTACCTTTGAAGGATTCACCATCGGAAACGCTTTCTTCCCGATCACAGTACTATTCGAAAGATTTTTTTCTCTTTTTGAGATTAAAAGAAAGGCTACTGTATGTCCCACGAATATTGTAAGTTTGTTTAGTTGCTGTGCACACAAAGCGTGTCTCCTTCGTGTTTCTTTCGTTCTTTGGGTTGTGTCCTCCTTTTTGAAGAAAAAAACCATGTCAATTCAGAGTGCCGGAAAAAAGAACGGTTTTTTTACGGATACAACGAAAAGGAGACGAGTTTTCTCTCGAGTAGAAATGTTGATTTTCCATTTATTTGCTATATGAACGACATGTACAAAATCCTTCCCCTTACTCAAAAAAAACCGGAAGCTCTTAGCATAAGCATAGAAAGAGAAATACTTCATACATGTGGAGTGAGTTATCCAGACTACGTAGAATGAATGGGTTCCCGAAAGAAAAGAAAACAAAAAGGTTACCGTTGATCTGGATTTTTTTTCAGATGTATGGAGTTTTTTTCACTAGCAGCGATAGATTGAATTTTTTCTTCATGAATCCTTTCGTTCAATTGCAGTATGTTGCAAAAATTTACAATGAAGCTCTTCCGTGAAAAGGCGATGAAAGGAAAAAAAAACAGTGAAAAAAATCATGAGTACTGTAGCTTGTGTTTTCTGAATAATTTTTGGAGGGGAATGAATCAAATAGACATCACTATGTATATCTGTATGTTTCCCATTCATTTCTCAATAAATCTTCTATTTTTTGGAATTGTTAATTAAATTGTCAATAAAACCCTAAATGTTAGTGTCATTGACAATTTAATTAACAAAAAGTGTGGTTTAGCCGCACTGCCACTACATTTAAAATATGATCCGGTCCTACTTGGCATCGCTGGCGAATAACCTTAAGGCGCGGGGCACAGAAACAGCCTGAAACAGAAGTTTGACGTTGCCCGTGAAGAACATGAAACGAACAGAAAAAACTATGAATTCGTTGTGGAGAAGCGATGATAAGCTTCTAAGAATTTTAACAATGGCTATTACCCTATGAAATCAGTAGAAATATAAAATAATATTTAAAAATGTATTTAAAAAGAGCGAGCAAATAAATCAAGGAAGAAAATAAGCTGAGAGCTATTAGTACAAATATGTAAATAAAAGTGAAAGTAAGTGGAGAAAGATGAGAGAAAGAAAGAAAGGAGAAAATAGGATTAACGAGGAGAGAAGCGCTCTTCAAAAAGAATTAGAGGACATGTGTCTGAGACATAAACAAATCGAGCAATTAGGCAGTCAAGCGCACGTTAAAGGCTACAACTGGTTGATCGAACGGAACGTGAAAACAAAATTTTCAGGGAAAGAGAGTGGGGAAATTCAAGAATGTACACAGGCACATATGTTGTTCATTTTATATAATACATTATTAATACATACAATAATAATACATTATTAATTTATTTTGCACAAATTGCATGGAAATTCATTCAAAAGCAATTAATTTCAAAAAGAATAGGCAAAGACGAAAAAAGGAGAAAATGTTCATGAAAATTCAGCAAAGATTAGGATTTCATTCGTTGAAAAAGAAAAAGCAGAGTAGGAGAAGTATGTGAAGAAAAACCAACATCCGAAGGAAAAGAAGTAGGGTAAAAGGTGCTTAAAAACAGTTTGAAAAGGGAAATATGAGGAAATTCGGTCATTCTCCCGGAAAAGCACCAGAATATCTTCTCAAAACTGTATTTATAGCCAGATCTTCTACAGATCTTTAACTTCTTATTATTAATTGTATGCATCCGATAACGGAGAATACGAAAAGAAGATAAATAATAAAATAGAAGGATAAATAAAGTAATAAATAAACAAGATAAATAATAAAATAGCAAATTAGAACTATTTTAACAAAAAAAAAGAATTTGAGTAAGCGAAAATATAAAATATCTTTGAGTAAATTTGACGTTGAGAAGCTCCGGCAATTAGCGTAATTAAACCGATAATTGGTATGCACGTTAAGCACACTTACATTACGGAATACAAATGGCCACATTTAATCCATGTATCGAAAAGAGGACCTACAATAGTGTCATTTGCCCTGATATTTCGTGGAGAAAATGATGGCATATTGCTGAATTTCCAAATAAATTTCAAAAAAAAGATTGCTATATTTTTTTCTTAGGATTAACTTAGCAACTTTTCAGTTCTTTTCAGTTCTACGCTGTAAAATTCCAGAAATCTTAGGATTCTATTCTAGAAATTCTAGATTCTAGAATCCTAAACACATAGAAATTGAAAGACCCTAAAATTCTAAATTCAAGAATCCTTCAGTGGTTTTTTTTTATTTTTCGATGGAGTGTTTCAGAAGAAAAAATGGCAAAAAAGAAGTTGAATTGAACTCAACCATGATATTCCACGTCCACATGTTCCCGCTTGAGCCGATCCGGAGTGTTTAGAAGAATTCGGCTGAGGGACTTTAACTCACAACTCGACAGTCCCGGCAGAATATTTTCTATTCGAGCTTTTTTGAAAATCCAGTACAGAAAAAAAAATAAAAACAGTTGTAATAATTTGCTTCAGTTTGCTTAAACATGAGACCGTAAACAGTTATAAATTCACCGTCGCCTGTATTCTGCACTGAATGAATTAATAATTCATCTTCATCTTCATCTTCATCAGTTGACGAAGATCATTGAGTGGTAGGAAGTTCATTTTTTTCAATTTTTTACAACAACAAAAAAAATCACCGCAAATTGTAGAACAGTATGCTCTTGAATGTTGTTTTTTACATCGTTCCCAACAGCTTTCTCCTATCTTTCAGTAGTCTTTCGATGCTTCCCATTGCTCTCGTCAACTTTTTAAAAGATTTTTTGATTCTTTTATTTTCCAGATCTTTTATTCCTTCTCAGATTCTCCTTCATGCATTAATCGATAGCTTTCGTGCAGATCACTGACCTCACCTACAGTTTCAGTGGCTTCATCACTTAAAACCGCCCCAGTACCGATCAAGCCTTTTATGAATCCGAGGTCGATAAACTGGAACCAGACTTGTCGTGGAGGATAAAAACGCTGACTTGAAACATCGGCTAGCTCCTAATTCATTGTAGAGGTCAGTTACACGTTCATGAACCTCAAACGATTCTGAATCGAAGTGAACGTGGTGGCGCAACCCAAGCGGATTGATCAACTCCAGACACTTTATTCTGTATGCAACCCAAAAGTGCAATACATATCTGGAAAGAATCGTTGAAGAATACTCCTGACTTGGAATGTCGAAATAGAAATTTCAAAAATTTCTCGCCCAATTTTATTTTTGAGGACTGGACACATTGTCGTTTTATTCACACTTTGCTAATTTGACACTCGAATTTAGAGATTTGAATAAACGAAAATCAATAATATTAAAGATCAGAATGTGACTATCTCGTAGAGGTAGAGGTTGAGGAAAAGAGAAATGGAGTGATGGAAAGAGGAATCACTTATCGAGTGATTCAGAACATTTTAGAGTGTCTCTTTATTTCTCTGTGCATTTTTCCGCTTAAGAGAATGCTCGTGGCTCATTCGGCAACCCAATGCTCCCTGAACTCTCACTTCGTTGTCTCCAACTGCCAAGCTCTTGCCGCTATCGCCACACCTTAGTACCATGAAAGGTAATACATGAGGTTTTTTGAGTCATCCACAGCGACCTCTTCTCATTGCACAAAAAGACCTGACCTAAACGGTGCCCAGTAATTCGAAGGTTGAAATTTGCTCCTTGTTGCGCTGGACACTATCACTTCGGCTCGGATACTGATCTATTCACGACAACTTTGTTCTCTGTTGGTTGTCGATTTCGGATGTGATCTTTTATGGAATGGAATTTTGTCCTGGATTTGTTTTAGATTGATTTGGGAGGATACTTTGCAATTTCTTACTTTCCAACCTCTTTAAAGATAAAGACGAAGAAATGCTTGTCTGAATGGAAAATTTGGGTAAGCCTTGAACTTTGCTTCCCGAAGAAAAAAAGTCACACGAAAAAAGTCACAACTTGAAATTTAAGACAAGAATTCATGCGCAGATTCAAGAAAAGTACGGCTTTCAGGTTTCTGAGAGAGTCTAGAGCACTAAAATATATGTGATTTGAAAACTTTGAATGTTCAACTGAGCGAATATTTGAATGGTGGGCAGTACGCCTGTGTCGCATCGATAAAGGTCCCATAGATGGGACATATTTTGTAAAGTACGGCTTTCAGGTTTCTGAGACAGTCTAGAGCACTAAAATATATGTAATTTGAAAAATTTGAATGCTCAATCGAGCACCAGAACACCTGTACCGCATCGATACAGGTCCCATACATAGATGGGACATATTTTGCGTTTTCGTTGCATGTCGTCCAATTTCGATGAATAAACAATTATAGTGGTGTGTTGCATATTATGGGCAGTCTAGACTATCATGTAATTTGCCGCTAATTCAGAAGATTCATAAATCGCAATGTCTGAGGACTACTACGGGTGCTGAGAAAATGTTGGGGCAATAAATGAGCGTTAAAGCGATCTCTGTATGATCTCTAGTGTGATCTCTTGAGATACTTGAAAGAAATCCGGAAAAAATCCGGAAGAAAAAAAACCGTCGCACCTCACTTCATCAAACAAAGAGGAATGAAGCATGAAAAAGAGTTGGATAGAGATGAATTCAACCACTAGAGAATTTAAACTGAGAAGGAAAATGAAGAGGAAAAAGGAAAAAGAGGAAATGTGGCTTTATTTTTCGTGCTCATTCATAGGTGGATGTTCTTTGATGAGTGTCGGCGGTGAGCGGTTGTCGCCGAGCGGCTGATGACAGTGAAACTAATGCATAGAGAAATTAATTTAGCAGCATGGCACTTAAAGAAAAAAAAACTAATAGAAGGACACATCTGTAGAAAACGACCAAGAGCATGCATATCCTGCAACACACACGCAGAGAGAGAATGTTACGCTCCGCCCACAACTGCCTCAACCTCCATCAACAACATATTCGAACATAGTTTAGTAAAAAAAGAAGTTTTGCTTTTGTTTTCTACTCGAGAAATGAGGACTTTTTTTGAGGAGAGCTTTGACTGTTCTGATTGGCTTGAAGCGGTTGAAGTTGCTTAAGATCCGAGAAATGGCTTCTCCTCTACGTAAGCTCAATTAATTCCTGTGGGAAAACCTAAGCATTCTCAAGAATTCTTAACCTTTGCATAAGCGGAAATAGACCACTTTTTATGCATAGCAATTTTTCCAATGCTCTTTTTTCTTCTTCTCTATTACATTTCAATTTCCACTGCTAGATCCCTTTTTTTTGCTTAATTTTTACGTCCACTTCAATGTCCATTCATCATAGAATGGGGAAGTTTGAACAATATCTCGGCGCCATATTTTAATTGCGCTTGAATTTATTTAAATTAAATCTAAATTTATATTTTAATTGCGATTAAATTTATTTTAATCTAATTGTTCGCAAATCACAACCTGAAATCCAAGCTCTACTAGAAAATTCTGCATTAAAGAATTATGCGTGCCTTTACTAATCCATTACGAAATTATGGAAATTAAATACACTTGTATGAAGTAAAAGAATAAAGTGACTTTGTTAATCAATCCGTTTGGGATCCGCCAACGCGTTCACTTCAATTCACCCGGGTATTCCCGATTTACGAACGATTTGGTTTACAAACGCATGTCTAGCCGATACAATGACAGGCGGGGGGAGCGGGCCGATGTATCAAGTCAGTGTTTTTATCCTCCCAGGGTGACTTTGACCCATCGAGGGACCATGAAGTCGCAGCATAACCTCTCAGCAACTGCTCTACACCCGTCCTAACTTACATGACAGCGGCCAGTTAGAGTCGTATACTTAAATGATTACGAAGTGACGACAGTGAGGTATGATCTCGAGTGATCATCTAGAAGGAAGCATGTACTGATGAATTAAAGGCATCATCCCACGAACCTGAGGTGGTACGGATTTCAAGTGGAGTATTTGTGTACAGGATCGTAGATTAAGGAGAGGAGGTGGTTCTGTCCACTTCTTCCTAATTGCCCTAAAAAACGGCCCGGAAGATGCGGCTTGGAGCGATCCGGCGCGCTATTTTCTACAACGAGTTCGATTCGAGCGCGCCAGCCGTATTCATACGCCGCATCTTCGGGGCCGTTTTTTTTACGGCAATTAGAAAGAAATGGACGGAATCACCCAATTCTCCATAATCTACTATCCCATATACGAATAATTCACCTGAAATCCGTACCACCTCAGATTTGTAGGGTGATGCCTTCACCGCTAAGAAACCAGTAGTGAGTGATGCTCAAATCCCTCAAAACTCAAATAAACTTCTCTAACAACACGTGACTGAATAGCAGTTTAACAGCAATGAGCAGTAAGGGAAGAGGTCAACGTTTAATTTTGTCGTGGCGTCTCGAACACATAACTTCGTTAGAGGCCTCCAAACACTCTGGAGGTTGAACTACTCACTTAAAGGGGCCGCAGTCTCAGTGGAGAGCAATGCGTCAAGGAAAGCGGATAAAAAAGCCTTCGGGGTTAGTGGTGACGAAAATTGCACCGCATAGTTCTAAAAATAATCCGTTATGCGACATGACGACTGAAATTCTGTTTTATAGACGTCCGATTATGACAGATGTATGATAGATATGGCTATGCATAATAAATCAGAAAATTTATATCCATTCAATAGAATTTTATTCCCAGTATTCCAATTCAAATTGCTATTTCTGGCTTAAGAGCAGTTGAGAAGTAGAAGCGAATGGTAATTTGTTGCCCGTGGAGTGTTAGTTCTACGGTTATCCTCGGATTGCCAACGGATTCTTATTCAGCTCGGATTCAGCTCGGATTCGGTAGGTTAAATGAGGAGAAAGCTCTGTGATTGGAATTTCTGTATTCTTTCCCATTTTTTTTACTTACGGGTGTAGCGCAGTCGGTAAGAGATTCCGCTGACTGCACGATCGATCGGAGGTTCGAATCCCACGCGGACTGATTACCGACACTTCATCCTTTATTTTTTACTTCACAACAATTTTTTCCGTTAACAGTCGTTTCTTTTCCTCGCTTTGCACTTTTTGAGATTCACTCTAATGTTCTCCTACTCTATCTGTCGTCGATTCTTCTCATAGTATACTATGCTACGCTTTCGATACATATTTTGCAGAGACGTGAAAACAAAACATTCCTCTTGAATCGAAGTTCCGGAAAACGGATATGTGTTGTGTGAGCCGGTCAAACTTCGGAAGACATCTTTAAAGGACATTCAAAGACCTCCTTTCTGTCACCTTTCTTACCATAAGATAAGAATGATTCGCGAGGTCTTCCACTAATTTGGGATTTTTTCTTCCTGAAGATAGGACATCATGTGCGCCATTGGATTATATGAAGAGAAGGTCCACAAGCCAAAAAAAAGGTGACATAAAAACAAACAGAAGTGCTGTACCGGAGCACAGGCCCTTAGTCGCATCTCGCTATTAAAAACAGAAAAAACAGGGATGGAGCATTTCCGGTGACGATTATCGGGGATGAAGGGCATAGTTGCCGGACGGGAAAGGCTCCTGAACTTCGTCTTTATTATGACCTCCGTTATAAAATGAAGAGATCTCGTCAGCGAATCTCTTCTTCGTTCAGCAAAGTTCTTAAGGTCTCCACAACACTTCTTTAAAACTGTTTTTCTTTGTGCTGCTTCCAGAATTTTCTTCTGGCTCAATTTCAAAAGATCCCTCTGCTTTTTTTGCTGCTGGTGTTGACAACCAATATGGGATCAACTCGAAGTTTGACACGTTCTTTAGCCTCGATTTCTTTCTTCTTTGAAGTAATTCCTTGATGGGATTCAAAATCCGTTCCAACCTTGTGGCGCAAGGCTTCGATGTGGAGGTGAGAAGGGGATTTACGTCGGCTTTTGTAGATACGGTTATCATGTAGTGAGAGCAAGCCCTTTTTCGTTCACGTTGTAAGAGTAAGACGGAGTCCACGGCAAATCATGCGCGTCTCTCCGCCACATCGGACATGCGTGTTTGTACAGAATCGAGAACCTCCTCAGCAACATGATATTTGATCACCTCTCACCGCTCCCCATACCGTCCGACGTCTGATACCACAGGACCAAGTGTACAGTTTAGTGCTTGGGAGACTCTGACACGAGAATTATCTGCGCTGCTCGACACCCACAATAACAACCATGTAAATATGAGGCGGTAAACAGGCGTGGACTGGCGCTGTTGGTGATTTTCAAATAGCACATCTGATTAAGGTGATTCGGTCTAGCTCTGTTCCATTAGATAAACTACATTCAGAAAGGATGATTTAAATGAATTTTCCTTGCTAGAGTACTGTAGGATCCGTACAATCTCAAACATGAGAAGAGCAAATAATAGTAAGTAATCCCAAGTTTACAGGCATGAAGAAAAATTTCTGTGCAAGCTTTACTTTAAGTGAACACGAAATAAAGAGATATACAAGCACTGTACTTGGTAGTCGTCTAGAAATTATATAGCTATTAGCTATTAACTTTATTTTAATAATAATAGTAATAGCTCCGACCAACTCGTGCGCCAGCAGAACTCTCGCACATGTATTTGCTAATAAAGTTTGCATTTCTTTACAAATTTTCAAAAAGAAAGTTATGAAAGTTTGTTTAGTATTGTATTTCTTTCTGTATAAGAACGATAAAAAGAAGAGAGGAGCGAACAACAGCAGTATTGACATTTTTGTTACATGTATGCACTTAACGCTTGACTTAACATAACCGTTCAAGTGGCTCTAAATGATAAAGGATAAAGGATAAAGTGTCTTCCGTTAGGCAATCCGCTTCGGACGCTCCAGCAAGTTCACTTCAATTCAGGATCATTTGAGGTTTACGAACGTGTAACTGGCCTACACTATGACTGGCGGGTACTGCCCAATGTGCCAAGCCAGTGTTTTTATCCTCACAGATACCAATTCAGGTACCAATTTATCGGCCCCGGAAGGATGAAAGGATTGGTGAGCACTAGAACGGATTCGAACCTCCGATCGGTCGTGCAGACAGCAGAACCTCTTACCGACTGCGCTACACCCGCTCCTTTTTTCGGCCAAAAAAATTATAACAGTGAAAGATAGTGGTAATGAATTGTAATATTGGTTAGTCCATAAATTCTGGGACATTTTGGATTTTCCTGACTAATTTCTTCTTCTTTACCAAAATTCTCCAAAAGATCTGAAAGGATATACAAATAAAAATTGTATGCAGAAAAACTATACCCGCGCATTCCAAAACAATATAATAAAAATATTCACCGTTCCTCCACTAGGAATGTTGTCCTAGCAGTAAAACCGTACTTAAATGAAGAAAATACTGGAAGTGGTAAATACAACTATTAAATAAATAAAGGGGTAAATAAATAAATAAGTAAATAATAAATAATAATAAAGTAATAATAATAAAGTAATAATAAATAAATAAATAGGTAAATACTGCAGGCGATAAAACTCCTTCAACAACTCCTAATTGACGATTAACGATTACCACACATTTTCTAACATATTAACGTAATTTTGGGACGAGAAACAAAATGAATTTACCGATATAGTTACTAAAATTGAAAAAAGAAACTTCTTGTTGTTGTTTATTGAGAAAGAACACTTGAACAACTATTTCGGCGAATAATGGTTCTTCATTGTTTTTTCTAGAAATAACGGTTTTCAAAGTTCTAGTCTGCTTAAGATAAGAAGTTGACGGATAATGAAAGAGCACGGACTAAATGAATATATGGTCGGGTCAAAACGAATCCTAGTTTTCCTGCGTAGGCAATTGTGCTAAAAGCGAAACGGTGGATAGGAGTAGCTTCGAATTTCGACCCAAACTATTTAGTGTTGCTATAAAATTGGAATGGGGCGGGTGTGGCGCAGTGGGTTAGAGTTCCGTTGTAGCCACACGATCGAGAGTTCGAATCCGCTCAAGCGCTCACCAATTCATCCTTTCATCCCTGCGGGGTCGATAAATTGGTACCAGACTTGCCTATGGAGGATAAAAACTCTGACTTGATCATCGGCTGGCCCCCGCAAGTCAATGGATAAGCCAACACGCGTTCCAAAACCCCAACTATTACGAATTCCAGTAAAATGCGTTGGTGCATCCCAAGCGGATTCATATGCCAGCGACTTGATTCTTTATCCTTTATAGATTTGGAATTAAAATGTCATTTAGTGGTTTTCTGCAAGTTTTCGAATGAGCTCTGCTTCTTTTTTCCGCTTGATTGCATTGTGGCATACGTTGAACGAGTACGTAAACACCTCAAATACGTCATGCATAGAGAAATGAGATAATTACCTTTTCTTGTTAGCCTCACCTTTGTCAATATTCAAGCTACGGCAAAAAAAGAGCTCCAAACCACAAATAATAGAATTTTTACGGCTTCCACCAGAGGTAACAGGAAGTCAGAAAACGCCTGTTGAGAATTCATCGGACAATGGATTTTTTCGCGGGAAAAAAAAAACAAGATATTTTGATTTGGCTCCGGTGTATAAACAGCATAGACATGTAGTATAGGATTCTTCGTTGTTTAAAAATCAGAAAGAAGAGTGGTTGAATGCGAGAAATTAGGAATTTTGAAGAATTTTACGATTTTTAAGACAAAATTTGAACGTTTCCTAGCGGGATTGTGCGCGAACCACGCAGGGGGCGCGTTAAGAACCTATTTATTCAAGGAATCTACGTGTGTCAGCGTCATAAGACACTATGGTAAGAACAAATTGATTCTGCTGAGAAAAAAAATCACTTATGTGCTTTTATTCTCCTTCTATTGCAAAAATAACGGAGGTATTGTTTAAGAAATAATGGAAAAGCACCAAAAATAAAACAAAAATTACATTTTATTGTCATTTTCAAATATCACTTTGAACAAATTTCTGATTACGAACTACGAGGTAGAGCTAAAATTTTAAAATAATAAGTTAATAAAAGAATATTTCAAACAAATAATAATTTTAAAATAGCATTTCACAGAAGTGGATAAAAATTCTTCGGCAGAAAAACGGAACATCTATTTTGATTTGAGTGTAAGAGCGCACTTCAACGACGACAACGATTCATTTATTTCCAACGACATTATTTCTGATGACGGACGATGACATAACTTTCAATGAGCAATTCCACGCAGCTCCATATGTCCCCACAATTCCGTTAAGTGCCTAGTAAAATCGGAATTCATGCAGAAAAAGGGGTTTGAACTAAAACTGCTTGTGAAATGGATTGGGAATGACCACATGCTCCGATGTGCAAGCAAATTTGAGACCAACTCACATTTTAGACTTTTTCAAATCAGTCAGGAAAATCCAAAGTGTCCCAGAATTTATGGACTAACCAATATTGCAATTCGATACCACTATTTTTCACTGTTATTATTTTTTTCGACCGAAAAAAGGGGCGGGTGTTGCGCAGTCGGTAAGAGGTTCTGCTGTTTGCACGATCGGTCGGAGGTTCGAATGCGTCGTAGTGCTCACCAAGCCTTTCATCCTTCCGGGGCCGATAAATTGGTAACTGACTTTTCTGGGAGGATAAAAGCACTGACTTGGCACATCGGATAGCACACACCAGTCATAGTGTAGGCCAGTTACACGTTCGTAAACCTCAAATGATCCTGAATTGAAGTGAACGTGCTGGAGCGTCCGAAGCGGATTGCCTAACGCAAGACACTTTTTCCTTTATCCTTTATCATTTAGAGCCACTTGAACGGTTATGGTAAGTTAGGCGTTAAGTGCATACATGTAACAAAAATGTAAATACTGCTGTTGTTCGTTCCTCTCTTCTTTTTTATCGTTTTTGTACAGAAAGAAATACAATACTAAGCAAACTTTCATAACTTTCTTTTTGAAAATTTGTAAAGAAATGCAAACTTTATTAGCAAATACATGTGCGAGAGTCCTGCTGGTGCACGAGTTGGTCGGAGCTATTAAAATAAAGTTAATAGCTAATAGCTATATAATTTCCAAATGACTACCAAGTACAGTGCTTGTATAGGAAAGCCCTCGCAAGTCATTGTACGTTCGTAAACCTCAAATGATTCTGAATTGAAGTGAACGTGAGGGCGTATCCCAAGCGGATCGATTAACGCCAGATATTTTATCCTTTATTTTGAAGGATTTATATAGTTTGAAGAAAAAAAAACGGTTTCTGTAGTGAATATGCAAAGAAAACATTCTGGTTCCTCTTCCTAAGCCTTCCCATCCATTTTTATTCTCTTAATCTCTTAGCGCAAACTTGGTGCTCGGCACAACGTTAACGCAGTAATCAATGAGATTCGTTCGGGAACCCAGACGTTGCTCGGATAAGCATTTCCAGGGATAAAACAGTTGCATATAAATGTACATACTTCCTTTAAATTCTCTGACGAATGTTTACTGAACGGCAGTATGAGTCTACTTACGTATATTTTTATTTTATTTGTTTTATTCCAATTTTGAATATTTTCTCTATGTGTAAGCCTATTTTTCTCTGTTTTTTTTCTAAATTTTTGCGCACACGTACACCTATTCAGCAGAGCCTGTTTATTCAGTTTGATACATGATTTTAGATACGATTATAGATGTGCGAAAAATAAAGGGTACCCTGGAAAGAGGTAATAGGGAACAACTAATTTCCAGAAACATGACTTTGATTTTCCTGCTTTTTGATTTTCTTTGCTAAAGTCTTACATATGTATGTGGCTGTACGTGGCCAAGGAATGGCTCCGCGGTGATACTGTTTTTGAGTAGTTAAGAAATGATCATCTGAAGCTATGTGTTCGAGAAAAGATCCTAAATTGATTTTTGCAGAGGTCAGTGATGTATCAGAGATATATCTGTATCTGGCAGAAGCAGCAGAAAGTAATAAGTGTTGTTTTACAGAAGTTAGTAAATTTGTCGTTTTTTTAAGTAGCATGGTTTACATTACCTTTGCTAGAAGTTCAGAAATTAATGTAAGGATACCTAAACGTTGAAGCTATTACAAGAGAAAAAAAGCGATAGAACGTAAACCGCCGAAGGAAAACTCAGTGAAAATCCTCGAAAAAATTTCTCCGCTTTTAATTGATCTATCAAAATCTGCTCTGGCAGAAGTAGCAGAAAGTCGATCGTTCTACCTCAAACAACGTCGACAGAAATAACAAGTCCAGAAAAATTAGTTGTAACGTCGAGCTTCCAGGTCGGAATAGCTATTCCCAACTGCAATTCCAACGTATGTAACTAGATATGTTCACAATAAAAAAACATCCAAAGTGTTATGCACAGAGATCCATCAACTCGGAACTTCCCGGTTATCAAAACAGCCGTGAAATCCACACCTTTTTTCTGAGAACACAGGAAATGAGCCATTAAAACTAAAGTCAGAGTAAGCTAGAGGAATAAAGGAAGGAAATTTTCTCGGGTGAAATCCTGGAAGAAACAGAGGCCGTGTTCAGAAACGATGTGTACGAGCTTGGACTTCTGAAATTTCGGAAAAAATATTTTACTCGATTAGAAGTGACAAGATCTTTCTCTAAGATCTTTAAAATTTAGAAACTAAAAATTCTTATAGGGGTAAATTCTCCTTTTCTCGCAAAGCGTTTTCTTTGGTTGTGCTGCATTGGAATTTCAGCGGGACTAGTAGAGAATGTTGTTTAGATGGAAGCACAGAAATTTCTCCACATACGAACGTTTCCAACAGCTGTTAGCAACTCAGATGTTTTTTTTAATATCCTTAACTTCTCAACACAATTTTGAGTCGTATTAAGCTGTATTCGTACTTAAAAATACAATTTTTGAAGAGTCTGGCGTTATTTAATCCACTTGGGACGTGTCGAACCCGTTCCACTTAAAGGCATCACAACACGAATCTGACGTGATGTGGATTTCCGACGGTCAAAGACTATACGGGATCGTAGATTGCAGAAACGGGTGAGACCTCGCCCATTTCTTCCTAATCGCCGTAAAAAAACGGCCCGGAAGATGCGGCTCCGAGCATTCCGGCCGCCATTTTCTGCGACGAGCTCGATTGGAGCGCGCCACCCTCGTGCCGCATCTTCCAGGCCATTTTTTTACGGCAATTAGGAAGAAATGGACGGAATCACCCTCCGCCCCACAACCTACGACCCAGTATAGACATAACCCACCTGAAATCCACACCACCCCTGATTCGTGGAGTGATGCCTTTTAACTCAGAATCCTTTCAAGTTCATGGACGCGAGTCTAGTCCTAGTCTGAACCAAGCAACGACTATAGTGAGTTATAGTGACACATCAGTTGACTCCTCTAAACGAAGGTAAAGAAAAGATCCCAGAAGTTCCAGAACAGATCATGAACTCGTGTTTGACCGTTGTTGGGGAGATTTGTACGCGAAATAATATTTGTGGTTCCGTTCGTATAATTTTCTGTATCCATGTGCCAAACACGAGTTCATGAGCCTCAAACAATTTTGAACTGTTGTCAAATATTGTGAGCGCAGACCCATTGGGAATTATCAGCGCCATGCATTTTATAGATTATTTTTGAGTGACAGTAATAAGTAAAGTAAATAAGTAAAAAATATTTAAATAAAGAAATAAAAAGTATAAAGGTAACCTCTTACACACTGAGCTAAGCATTCCTATTTTTTATATATTCTTATGTATTTTCATTGGCATGCCTAAAGTTTTGTAAGTATATGAGCGCCTATGTAAAAATTATGTGATTCATCTGTAATTATAGTCCCGTCATTTTTCAAACACTTCACCCGTCACCGAAATTCTACAACCGAATGTCCGCGACGCGTCCGCTTCAATTCACAAATTTTATCTGACAGACAAACCTTGTTTTTTTTTAATTTCCCTGAATATTAGATTGATTTCTGAAAGCGCAATCAATGGGTAAACAGAATTCACGCATAGAATTTGCAGTGGCGAAGAATTTGAACACATCTACCGTATTGCAATGGAGAAAAGAAGAAAAGATTCAATGGAATCCTATCCTTTTCATTTTGACACGAAAGGACTTTCCGTCCCCCGCTCTGTGAAAAAATAGGACTTTTGTACGCAGCTGTGGTTACAGTACACTGCGACACTGCGAAAATTCTCAGAAATCCAAAACAACAATATGCATATTCTTTTTTCGAGCTCGGGAATTCCTCCTATTGTCACGTGAGGGTCGGACAAATGTAGGACAACGTTTTTATTTCGCTAAATTAATGCGGAAAAAAATTGCAACGGAATGGAGATGACAGGAGATATTCTGATTGAGAATATTGTTGTTTTAGAAACAAATTAAATGACTGTCATGTCTGCACGAAATCGAAATTGAAAGCAAAACGAAATTGAAGGGAATTGGAGAGTGCAAAGACGAAAAAAAAAAGTTAAAAGCACTATTCATTTGTTTATTCATCCGAAACCATATTTCAGAAAGGTGAGCTACCGTGAAGGCGTCAATAGAACGTATTGTCAAGAAAAAAAATCCCGCAAAAATAAAGAAAAATGACAAGGAAAAAGGAAAGAACAATTTTTGCTATGTTTCACGTTTGAAACTCAAGGGATAGAAGGGAATGTGAGCATGTCAAAAAAAAAATCGTTCCCTTAAATATTAACATTTTTGGATGATTTGTCCTTAGTGGGAATATGAGTGCTTCTTATGTGTAGCAGAATTTCACTGTCGTACATTTTTCTATCGTTGGATTAGTAACCCGTAGTAACCCCACGAGAACGGCTGAATTAATAAATTCATTCTTGACGAGGATTGTGGGGATCAAGAGATTAAAAATGAGATTTCCATTAGTCAGAATGAGAAGATAAGTGCTTCAGGAGAGAGAAAATGTCCCTTAAATTAAAAAGTTGTCTGAAGGGAGTAATGGTATACGTAATTTTATAATATTTTATTTAGCATTTATTTCCTATACGTAAGTTTTTGTTATTAAAGTGGCAAGTAATTTTATATTCCAAGTTAATTACTTCAAAAAGCTCCAGTCCCAAAAATATTCCCACGCCTTTTAGTTCTCAGAAATACCGTCGAATTCTGCTATTTCCCTATACTCTGCAAGTCATAGAAATTTTACTTCGTCAGCGTCAAAAAGAGAGAAAGTTTCTTTTTTCGTGACCATAGGTTGATAAATAATAATAAACAAACTAACATAAGTTCTTTGAATTCGACTTAGAAAGGTGTGAAATACATGATTGTTGTCTAATCCGGTGTATTCTAAAAAATTCACCTATGGCATCCTATAATTTCCCTCACTCACCACTGCTAGGGTAAAACAAGTCGAAAGCTAGAAAAAATACCTACATAATTTCACGGAACGCGTAAACAATTAAATGATGCCTATTTGAAATAGAGCGGAACCACTAAAATTGACGGGATAACAAAGATCTCTCTGTGTTCCACTTAATAGAACTAGTGGGGATTTCTTTGGTCCATTAAATTAAAGGCATCACCCCACGAATCTGAGGTGATAGTGGAGTATTCGTATACGGGATCGTAGATTATAGAGAGGTGGGCGATTCCGTCCATTTCTTCCTAATTGCCGTAAAAAACGGCCAGGAAGATGCGGCACCGTACAAGGCTGGCGCGCTCCAGTCGAACTCCTTGCGGAAAATAGTGTGCCGGAACGCTCGAAGACGTATCTTCATGGCCGTTTTCTACGGCAATTAGGAAGAAATGGACGGAACCATCATTTTCCCAGTAATCTATGATCCCGTATACGAATACTCCATCGGAAATCCGTACCACTCCAGATTCGTGGGGTGATGCCTTTTAAGGGAGATTGTAGTGATGCTAAAAATCAAGTAACACGCTCAAAAAATGGCAATCACACAATATTAAGAAGATCAAAAACAACATTTAACTCACAAAAAATGCTGGTGAAGGGAATTATTCGCATTTTGAGAACTTTACAAATGTAAAACGAGAGGTGAAAACAAAAACTCCAAGTTTTCCTCTCTTAAAAAAACACGAAAACTCACAAAAATTTCCCTTTCTCGTGCTGTGCCAAACCAACGGAGCCGACTGTTTCCTTGAGATCACAAATAATCCTCAAATTTCACGTTCTTCTTTCTCAGAATTACGTCACCTAAAAAGTCCAATTTACGTCATAGTTGGTTTTATTGGAGCTTAATTACAGTACTACGAGCAATCTGAGCGAATAATAAAAGTATAAATGGTGAATAAGATAAAAACGAGTGTGATGAAAAATACCGTTGAGCACTAAGATAGGGATGAAATTGAAGTCCTCGTCAAATAAATGATGGTGCACTTAAGATCCTCCTAGGATATCATAAACTGATCGCTTTAATGGATATTTACATCTAAAAAAAGAGGAGAATCGTAGAGTCGCACTGCAATCCATCATCTTTCATTGTTTTTGATGACGTGGACCATAAGGACAAAACCGTCATAAATAAAAAAATGCCGGTTTTTTTTTCTCAAAGTGGAGAAAAGTCCGGAGAAGAGGTCTTATTCCTTGCGCTGGAAGTAGACAAAAACTTACTCCCGAAAGTAATTGTGGTCATGTGAGAAGTATTAATATTGGTTTAGTGTGTTGCTTCACTGAAAAGTACATGCGTGCGCACTTAGATTTTATGAGAAGAAAGAATGAAAACAACATAAGCTGGCAAAAAAAATCGAATATTTTTTATCATTTATTATATTTATTCGTTTTTTCAATTTTATTTTTGTTATTTTTTATTATTTTATTATTTTATTATCGAATATTTTATATTTTATACACAAAAGAGATCGGACCACATGAGAGACGACAAAGAGACAGCGGAAGTGGAGTCTGACCATTCTCTTTCCAGAAGAGGAGAACAATGACAAAAACAAATAATTAACTACGTACTTTGAACAGCAATGGAAAAATCTGGATCTAATAAAGTGAAAGCTTTTAAAAAATTGAATTATTAGGAAAAAAAAGAGCTGAAAATGCTTTAGGTGATTCAATCCCGCAGAAAATCCCGCTAAGAATAATTGCAAAAATTCCATTGGAACAACGGAAATGTGCTCGCGAGAGAGCACAGACTGTTGTAGAAAGATGATAGAGTGTGAGTAGAAAGGGGGGACAACCCAAAGAAAGGAGGGAGCCACTGAGCACTGGTGGTTGTTTTTTTTTTAACTCTAGGAAGTTACCTTGAAAAGTTGCGCCATAGCTTCGCCCGCTTTCAGCGTTCTTTTTCCTACAATTTGGAAGTTTCTAAGAAATAAGTGAAGAGATTATCAAAGCTCCAGAATCTTAGAACGAACTGAACTTTGCACTTAAGAATTCCAGAGATGTAAATAAAGTGACCGGGTCCTTGTTGAAAAAAGACTGAAAACAAAATTTTCTATGAAGAGATACAGCTATGAATGGGAAAAAAACTTTGAACCGAATAGTGTGAAAATAATATTGTTTTACGGCTAGGAGAATCATCCATGACCGAACCTTGGACCGATATCTAGTGTTAAAAGTCAACAGAATAAGAGCTTCGGAACTGTTGTCGCCGTGTTTAGTGTTTTTTTTTTTAATCAAAGATGATCTCTTTCTTCATTTTCGTTGTTGCGACCTTCTGCTTATAGTCTGCTAGAATCTTTAATTCTCCATATGCTGCATATGAAATGAAAAATTCAAGTCATTGCCGCGCTAATTGGAGAAATTCGTCTCTTCATGGATAGAGTTATGGAGCCCTCTTTTTGCAAGAGATTGATTTGAGTACGGAATGATTACCCAATTAACTTAATTATGATTAATTACCACAACAACGACAATAATATGTACATACGAAGAAATCGTTGTTGCGTGTTTTCATCACTAGACTCATGGAATCAATTTTTGCTAAGGGTTGATGTGATTCTGGATGGAATTAGACTCAGACCAGAAGCATTTCTTGTGAACAGCGCTAGCGCGAACATCGCGTGTTCGGTGGGAGGATGTACTCAGGAATTCTTCTCCGCGATTACTCGTTAGGTGATCACATAGTGAGTAGGCGGCTCCTCCTTTATATCACATGCATTTTCACCAACCAAATATAGGTATGTCGACTTAGCCTAAGCGTTTCCAATCACGTGGAATACAAATGAATCTAGAATTTTTTGCAGCGATATTTCTTGCCTCATTTCTCCATTTTGAATTTTTGAAAAAAAAATGAAATTTTTTGGTTGTATCGTAGACCATAAAGTTTCATCAACTTTCCTGACTATCGGTCGCATTAACCATATGTAGGAAGGGACCAGTTTTCATTCGCATCCTGTGAGATGCTCAGTTCCCTATCCACTGCTTACCGAAGCCACTGAACCAAGGTATAAACTCCCAGGTTGAGTTAAATCTTGGTACATGCGAATTCAACCGAGCTCTTCACATCCAAAAACCAATTACGATCGATTTAGGTAAGGAAAGTCATGAAAACTTCAAAAACAGAGTTGGACGAAAGAATAACAGGGAATAAATCCTTGCTTCGGTAATAGAATAATTAAAACACAGTGTAAATCTTATGTTTATTGCTGTGACAGGTTGCAAGTCATTACGGAAAAAAATTCCACTCTTTGAGGTATATGAGGTACAGAGGCGTTTCAGTGTTTTTACTCACTCATGTTTCATTTATTGACATCGCCCGTTCATCACTAAGGAAATAGTTAATGCATGACTCTGCCGTTGAACACTCACAGCACCTACAAAGCAAGAAAGGAGTGTGTTGAATGTTTCTGGCCATTTGTTTACTTGTTTATATGTTTGTAGTGATGGTAGTAAAGCAATGGTTGGAGATTCTAGTGACCTTTACGGCCGATAGTTCGCCGTAGAACGCCCTAGAGCTAGAACTATCAACTGTAAAGGTAAAACTAAGCATTTCATGAGGAACGTTTCGCTTCGAAAAGTTGAATTGGAGGATGGAGATACTAGCTTTGTCCGGGAGTATGAAAGCACTGACTTGATACATTGGCTCGCCCACGCAAGTCAATCACTAAAGTGCACACGTGTTCATAAACATCAAAAGATTCTGAATTTATAGTGAACTCGTGGGCGTATTCTTAAGGGAATGCTCAATGTGAACAATATTATCTTTCATTCTCTTTCATTGATGCAAACGAGTCGCATGGTTCCAAAGCTTCGATTCTCATGCCACATACTCAAAGAATTCTCCAAAATTGCTTCATGTTGATTTGACGAAATGAAAGTGGCAAAAGGTAATGAGTTGACAATTGCGAACTCAGTTTCACCTGCTTCGCAATATCTACAGATGCCTTCGCAGACGTAGTTGATCAGCAAAGAATACGGACTTAATACCAGTTACACTGATAAAACGCTACTGTACCGTAAATTTTTTTACATATAAATGTAAATATGCAACATAAAACATAATATTAAATCATATATTATAGAATAATGATATATAGCAATACATGATTGATCCACGGATCTCCCTCATTAAAGGGATCACAACCAGTCAGTCGCGACGCTACGTGGCGCGTCCCAAAGTGGCGGGGGGACTAATCGCGGACCAAGAGCGACGTTGTGCCTGCCCTGGGACGCAAATGTATTCAAGACGCCCAGTTTCTGCTGCCCTAGGACTGACTCAGGACGCTACTTTTTCTCACAAACCCGTTGACCAGATGCTTGCAAACCGGCCATAGGTTTAAAAACTTTATGCATGTCACAGTAATAAAAAAGAGTCTCTTGATTTGGGAGGAAAGTCTGATACGGTAGAAGGACGGGATTCCAGAAGTCATCTAGGCTACTAACACGGAAAGGGACTAGGATGACTATCTGCCATAATAACGCCCGTACGTTTGCATCTGATGTGGCTATTGAAGATCTGATGATGCAAGCCAGTAAGTTTAAGAACGCTGTCATCCGACTTACCGAGACAAGACAATGCCACCCACACAACCTCGTATATGAAACTGCAGAAGGACAGTTCTTAGAAACATCGAACAGTTGCGGAGTTGGTGGAGTCAGCGTCTTCGTCAACACGAATATGACAATGAACATCGATTCCTTCGAACAAATTACGACTCGAATTGGAAGGTTGGTTGTGGATGGGAAGATGTGGTCCAACCCCAGCTTTGGCCATCTTCGTCTTTTACGCTCCAACATCAAGCTTCAAAAGAAGAAGACAACGAAGCTTTTAATGTGGACCTGGAGAAGTTCTATAAAGAAGACAATATCTTCTACAAGGTCACTGTTGTTGTCTTCCACGCCAAAACTGGCCCGAGAAGAACACTTTAGTAACTTCATACGAGACCCATAGCCTACAATGGAACAAACAGAGGGAGAGCCTTTCTGAGTTCACATTGATGACTAAGACCACCCATGAAACTCACTGTTCCAGAAGCTCTCCTCTCTATGCTGTACGTGGAAGTCTTCCGGTAGAGGGTAGCGTAATGAAATTGACAAAATCATTGTCAGTAAAAGGTTCTGCCAGACTGATCTGATGTTGTTCCAAAGTTCTGTGCGGTTTCGGAAAATCGACATCAACAGGGATCTCTTCGCTATGCCAGCCGCCTCTGGAGAAGATTCAGCAAAAGACAACATTGACGAAGAATACGACCTGCTTGTTGGCCTTCAACTTTCCTGCAGGAGGAAGGCTGAAAGTTTTGAAACCATCAAGAGACGCCTGTCTCCAGCAATTCTTGAGCTGATACGCCGGCGTGTCATTTCTTCAGAAGTATAATAGAAGCAACCGCACAAATCGAGTGTGAAAACAACACTAACCTCATCAGATGCACGCCACAAGGAACGATTTGAAAATTATCCCTTTACTTCATGATATCGCAAATTGGTACCAACTGCACAATCATGGGTTGAGGAACCACTTCAACAGCGACCTTTATAAGAAAACTAGCAATCGTCAATTAAGGAACATATTTAACTCCACTTCAACGATATTCAGAATTTTTCCACATAAACAGCAAAACTTTCCACACCATTCACTCTCCTCTCGAGCTTTTTAGCCCCATTTGGCTCTGTTTTGTATATTAATCAACATGCATTCTGTATTCAAACTATATAAAATGCAGGATACAATTATCACCGAGAAAAATCTCAAAGGAAAAAGTAAAATAAAACCACAAGCTCACCTTTTTCGGTGGGGGAATGTTGTGAAGCATGTAATCCCACCAGCATATTTCCTATACAAGCTACAGTCAATAGCGCATTCTAATGTATTCTTTTCGCATCTTCATTGTTAGCCACATTTTCCTATATTCACAAAAGAAAATGTTGGCGTTCTTATCGATATTAAGTGCTCCACGTTCAAATTGAACAATTTAGAAAAGTGCGTAAGGCTTGCGATGTGCTTCTAGGGACCTTGTAAACCTGGAAGCCTGTCCTTCTTGGTGCTAACGTAAAAGACTTTCCTTCCGAGTCAGGAGACCTTTTTCATTACTGTGATATGCCTAACAATCCAAAATCCCATAAGCAAGTTGCAAGCCTCTAGTCCCACGAGTTTGTGAGAGAATGTTGCGTCCTCCCAGAGTACACATATGGAGCTTATTTGTTGAAGACGTAGTCAATGCGCCTCCATTGCACTTCTCACTTGATTGCAGGCAGGCTTTTGGCCAGACCTACTTGTTGGATGCAATATTATTATTGTTTATTATGAGCCATTTCTAGCATAGCAAAAAAAGGGAGTCCATCCTCTGAATCCGTTTTCGTCTCGGGGTACGCGCAAGGTCGCTTTTGGTCCGCGATTAACCCGCTATCCGCCTCCTGATGACCGGCCACGTAGCCTCGCGACTAACCGGCTGTGATCCCTCTAATAAGGAAGATCCGTGGATCTTCTATGTACGTACGTTAAGCCCACAGTGAGTCACGCAGACCCGGATCTGGACAATAAATCCACAGCGTCGATAACATAGCCGTGTGATACGATAATTCCCCAAGTGCGTAACGAAAGCAAATAGTTATCCAATAGTTGTAGGATTTCTACTTCACCACTTTCCAACACATAAGAGCTATCGGTAAACTATCGGAGACATTTCGTGTGTACAATACAAACATATTGAAGTGACTGATCAGTGTTTATATTACCGAGGTCCTCTCCGAGATGATCTCAAAAAACAGCAGCAAGGATGTGAATGGAGTGTGTCTTTAAGTGATAACTGCACAGAAACATCATAGTTGGAAAACATCATGTGAGAAGAACTCACGTGAGAAAAATCAAAAGAAAATAGCCAGTTTTTCTTAGGGAATGAATTTTTCCAGATCATCTTCCTGTCAGTGAAGGAAGTGGACTATTCAACTTCATAATCCTCAACGAAAATATTCTGGCTGACACTTTCACTCAGCTTACTAACTTATAACTTTCTAATGCATTTTGAGCCGCAAAACAACTAAAATAATAATGTTCGTAGTTTAATAAAATTCTTAGACATCTACTTACAGTTTTTTGCGCACAATTATCTCTACCGAATCAAAAACAAAATATTCCAAGCAAACTAAACAAAACGTGGGTGCAAACCCTACACAGTTAAATATTTTTGATCATTAGCTAGGCGTATGAAATTTTTAGAGGATTTATGGCGAGTATCATATATTTGCTGGTATTTGTTTGGAAAAAAACAGAAATATAACATTTTCTCCACTGCACCTGCATTTTTTGCAAGGATTTTCCTAGGAATGAAGGTTCTTGCAAAATTGCTTTGTGCTTTCCTTGCGAACATTTATTCATGTGTTTTATTAATAACGATCACTTATTCGTGTATTTTATTAATAAAGCATTATTTTAGGGATTCTAGATGCACTCCAAACCAATAGGGATTTTATACGTAGCCTGCGAAGGAATTACAAAGCTTAACGAACTGAAAAAGTCTGATAATCAGCAAAAGTTTTGCTTAGCAAGAAAAAAACAGACTCAGAGGAAAAGAATGAAACAAAGGATTCAGCGGAAGCCCTGTACTTCCTTGGCAATGACAGTAAATTTCGTCCAGTAGTGCTTATGGTACACAGTAACACAGAAAGCGATGAAAGAATCTAACAAATTTGTGAAGGTGAGCACGACGTCTTACGCACTCGTCTTCCAGCGAGTGATTTTTGGAGTAACATAGAAATCTGATGGCCTATCTATAGTAGCTACACATCCAAAATTGTTCATATTTAGTTGTTACGATCGTGGACCAAAAAAAAAAGAAAGCGTGAGCGAAAAAGGAGAAAATTTAGTAATGAAAATTTGGAGAGACGAAGAAGAAATGGAGAAATGAGAAGAGTGAAAGAAAAACTGAGGATGTTTTAAGTGAAATTTCGTAACAGGTTCCCGAAAAGATTTCACATTTTCCCATTTTCTGAATTGGTTCAAATATGAATTTTTTATAGTCCATGTGAAACAAGGTAACGCCATAAATACATTGATTTGACTACATGTTTGCCTGCGCTGATATTCGTTTCCATAGATAAGAACTCGATCAATGAGGATCAAATCAAAAACAGAATGGAAAGTTCCCCTCACTGGCCTTCTGGCACTTGTATATTAATTGGAAGACGAAAAAAAAGCTGAAAAAATATCAAAACAACAAGGGCTCAAAAGGTTGATATGCCAAATTACTTATAATAATAACTTTAATAATAATTAAAATAAAATAAAAATCATTTGAGTTTAGCACCCACATTCCGTCATTCCTTACCTAGTGCTGTAAGCAACAGTGTTGTTGAGTTTGAGTCGTCAGAAGAATAAAACAGGTGCTCTATGGTCTCTAATTTTTTTTCTTGAGAAAAATTAGTAGAATATATATATATATATCGTAATAGTATGTAGTTGTGAATTACAATTTAGTTTTTAACATAAATGAATGTATAATGTGGTGCAACTACACAGGAAGTTATGTGTACAACGGATTCCGAGTAATGATGTGTCAGCTTACATCCAATAGGCTTCAGCGCGCACCTATACAGCATTTATTTTACTAATCCTAAACAGATAAGGATAAACAGATGTGTATATGGCTTCTATGTTATCCCGAAGCTCTAATTGATGCCAGTGATTGTTCAGCGTCGTAGCAGCAGTAAGAAACATGTGACAGAGGTGACGAGAAGAAATCCCGAACAATAATTGAAGAAAATAAGTAATCCAAAGGTTAGCCAAAAAATACAATGCGCCCTTATAGTCTCCCTTCGCTTGAGTCAAAGGATTCCTGTCAGAACTGAGCAAAAAAAGAACTTAAAGCGAGGGGATTACTGTAGATGTTGGAACATGAACCGTTTGGAGTAGAGCACCAGTCTCCCTTACAGTACTTCAGTAGTTCTTCACCTACACGCCCGACTGTGGATGAGAACGAGAAACAATGAGAAAACTACAGAATTTAGGCAGTAGATTTGCATCGTATAAATTGGTACCGGCTTAGGAACACGGTTGTGCAGAAACATTTTTTTTTCCATGGAAAAAAACACACATAAGTGGAAAATTCAAGAGCAACCGAATCAAACTTATATATTCGCTGTAAGAAAGTCCATTTCATTTAGGTTATGAGCAGCTGAAAGCTATTGAAAAAATATTAGTGGTAAGGAAAAAAATGAATAGAAAAATATTCCAGTTGATCAGTCGCTTCTGAGAGCGCAAAAGGCATGCCTCTTTAAGAGAAATGAATTTAAAAAACACTAAAAACATTGGGAATTTTCCTATGTAGAACAATATGAAGAAAAGAAGAATTTTTTGAACTTACGAGTGAAATTACGTCCTGTGAAACAGCATTAAAAAAATGCAGAGTTTGACTACACTTGAGATGAATGGATTTGTCCACGATTAGGTGCAGAATTGCTGCACCTCCGAAGAAAAAAAAATGGACTACATGCATGTGAAGTCAAAGGATAATGACGGATGGAATCGTTTTGATCGGATCGTTTGGTTCTTCAGGAATTAGTTGCTGTAATTCTTTGATTTTGTAGAAACATATGTGCACATAGTTTTGAGAACGAAGAAACGCATTAAAAGCATCTGTATGCCAGACCTAGAAGCAGCGTATACTTTAAAAGAAATAGTTTTGAGAAAGAGATCAGAGCTCAACCGGTTTTTTTTTGCCTTCTCTTTCCTTTCCATTCTTTTTTCTCTCTTTCTAATCAATGAGGTCTCTTCGACATTCTCATTTCTATCTCTTTTTTTTTAGAATTTAGAAACTATCGTATGGAGAATCGAAAATCTGTACCTCTTTCTTCTAATAAAAGCACAAATAATACTGTTGTAGCTAATAAAATAGTAAACAAAAACATTAATAATAAACATAAATAATACTGTAGAAGTTCCGTAAACTGAAAGCAGCATAGATACTCCTTTTGTCAAAATTAGGGACAAAAACAATTTTTTTTAAAGTCTTCAGCAATGTTCGACTCTTTAGTAGAATTTTAATAACATTTTTTATTTTCCCGGTTCAACTCTTTGACAGAAAATGCAGTGACTTTGCAGTTCTTGGCAAACAACATTTTTAAAAGATTTTTCCTTCTTTTAAAGGAAACTCTCAGCAGCGGAATCGTTCATAAAGCATTTACGACTGTGAATTGACTTTGGAAAGTTTAGGTCCAACTCAAACGGATTGACGCAAAACACTATATTCTTTGTTGTTTATTTGCTTTCTTTAAGTAGTTGCTTTCAAATTCTAATAATTCTTCCCAAGAGTCAGCAGACAGTTCTTTGTTCTCCGAAAGTTAAAAGGTTTCACCAAGGAAACAAAACGAGTATCCAAGACAACATATCCTCTTCATATGATCCCATAAAAATGTTATAAAGAGAAAAATCACCCGTAAAGCGTAAATTCAACCGTAGATCGAACAAAAACGATAGGGAATTATACCATATTTTATACGGTTGATGGAAATGGTGAACTAGAAATATTTTGGTAATTAACAAAAAATAGAGTAATTAAAAAGGCCATTTCTACTTGAGTATTCCAAAAAAAAAGATCAGAGAGTTAGGGATAGCGCTACAAATATGGTGAAAATCTCAATACGTAGGCGGATTTGCAAACGCTAGGTGATTATGCTCGGTTGAAGCAGTTGATGGATGCATCGTTAGCTATCCTTCTTCTGCAAATCTCTTACGATACACAAGAATCGCTTTTCAATTAGCGATACAAGCGAAAATCATGTATCATCGCTTCGATTTCTGGAAATTGTTGTCAATTTGTAGGAATTTTTACGGAGATCGATATTTCTGTGGATCTTAGATTTTTGCAAAAAAAATTACACTTGACAACTATCTAATAAAAACTCAAACTCAGAAAAGACACTAGCGTATCAGTACATGGATGCGCCAACGCGTTTCACTGCAATTCGTAATCGCTGAGATTTTCAAACGTGTCTTGTTGGCCTATACAATGACTTGAAGGGGCCAGCTGCTGATCAGGACAGTGTTATTATCCTTCCAGATAGATCTAGTACCAACTTATCAACACCGAGGAGATGAGGGGCTTAGTTTGCACTAGTACGGTTTCGAACCTTTGACACTGTGGCTACCATAGGTGCGATAGGAAGAAGCCGGACCCTCTTCAGCTGAAGGGGGTTCAGCTCATGGGGTGCAGCTCAAGTGAAGGGGGTCCTTTCGATAGTCATCCAAAAGTAAAGGGGTAATTTCCCCAACCGTTCAAAAGTGATGAGGGTCAGAGCACCCGCTCCGACTATCGCATCTATGGTGGCTACTATAGACCTCTAACCGACTGCACCACACCCGCCCCAAAGATCGGTATTTTAGTAAATTTTAAGTTTTTGCAAGAAGAACTCGTTATATGCTAAAAGATTATGTGAATGGTTAGAGGATAAATACTTACGTGTTAAGTGATTTTTCTTAAAATGCGTTCGACTTCGTTAGAGAGAATTAAGAATTCTAAAGGATAAGGATAAAGTATTCGGCGTTAACTAATCAGCTTCGGATGCGCTACAGCGTTCACTTCAAATCCGAATCGTTTGAGGTTTACGATCGCGGTGGCTAGACGATGTGTCACGACAGTGCTTTTATTCTCCCAGACAGGTCTGATACCAATTCTATCGACCCCACAGGGATAAAGGGCTTGGTTGGCACCAAAGCATATTCGAACCTCTAATTGATTGATCGTGCAGACAGCGCAACCTCTTACCGATTGTGCTACACCCGCCGCTGAAAAATTGGAATAGAGCATAGAAATTTATTCTTTATTAGGAATCCTAGAGGATTGTATAAAGGCATCAGCGACTTTATGCGGTCTAATGACTTAGCGAAGGAGCGCTGATGCGTTAAAGGCAGCGTGTGACTGAAACTGATCTTGTTCGGATATCTGTGGTTATGAACGTGGCTCCGCTCAGTTTTCCCTGATGGTTCTGAAAAATGACGTAAGAGCCGCCTTCATTCTTACGTAGTACGTTAGTGTGCGTCGCCGTGATACGCGTTCCAGCTTCCTCAGTAACCTATTTATTGATTTTAGTTGAATAGAATGACGAGGAGACCTTATTGATTCCCGACCGCTCGCTCTTAGACGCGGCACGTGTATGGGAGCGTTCTGGCGTACCTCGTAGAAACAAATATTGTTTCTCACACCGTTTTTGAGATCGATTACGGGGAATTGAGCGGGGTCACGCTCAGACTAGTGATCTTACTCTATATTTGTTACCACAGATCCGAACAAGAGTTTTTCACACTCGTGATACGCTGCCTTCAAGGAAATGTAACTGTCCTAACTTTTCCATACAAATCTAGCGCCGATTTATCGACTTCGGACAGGAGAAAGGCATTTTTATCCTCGGATGCAGGAATTCAACGGGGTTTATGTTCTACTGTGAGTGGATATCCATTTTTTCAGAAGGAAATTAGCTCAGTCCCTTTTTTCAATTAACTTATGCCAAACATTTGTCATTTTCAGGGCTGAGTCATGCGCAAATAACTTCAGTAATGCGTAACTCCAACCCCCTTTCACGCGTCATAGGGAATATCTCCCATAAGGAAGGAATGAAGAATAAAAGAAGGAAGTGAACAAAAAAAAAAGAAATTAACGTTCCTACTACAAATCTGAAACTAGTGGTAAGTACAATTGATGTATTTTTACGAGCATTTGAACATAAAGCGTGTGCAGGCACTTTTAGGAGGACTTTGAGGACAACTAACAAAGACTGGTGATGTCGATAAAATATAAAATGCAAAGGTCTGCAGGGAGAGCGAAATGGGGATCATAACCATAAATATTTTAGTGACGCTCCAATTTAAACTATTGCAATGTTGGTTTTTTTTTCGAACCGACGGCAATGTCAGATCGAAAATTCAATTTATCGGGAATTCTATTTCTTATAACTGTTTTTATTATCGAATTTGATAAGCTGTACACGAGGTTGTTAAATAAATTTATGGGCCAACGTTTCGGCTATATCGCCTTCTTCAGAGCCTGAAAAAAGGCGATATTCAATCTACAATTCAAACGAAGAACCTCTCCACAACTAAACTGATAAACTCCACGCCTACTTTCAATCACAAATTTAGCGAGGCGATATAGCCGAAACGTTAGCCAATAAATTTATTTAACAACCTCGTGTACAGCTTATCAAATTCGATAATATAAATTCAACTATGCCGAGGTTCATTGAAAGTCGAACTTTTCAATAACTGTTTTTGTTTACCTCGAATCAATCGGAAGCGAATATAAACAACTTTGATCTTTTTCCAAAAAAAGGCGGCAAAATCCAATCCAGTCCCACAAAAAAATCGTAATAACAACATCAAGAGGCGTGAAGGAAACGCACATAATTGCATTTATTAGCATGTTGCGCCACAGATGCAAACTGCTTTCATTTTATCACCCACCAGCGCAAAAAGTAGCTTTGTTGGGTGGAACTGGAGAATTCCAGCAGAAGCCGTATCCTGTTTACAGTGTTTTTAAATTCTAATTTTTAGACTCACTGTTTATGTTTTCATTTGCCTTAAGAAAAAAATTAATAAATGAATATTAAGTCAAAATAAATTGATGATAAGTGCACAGTTCCGCTCCTTCTGCCCCTGACAATCAAAAATAAACACACGCGCATGAAAACATTGGCGCCAACTGTTCTACACAGCTGATAGGTGTGAATAAATGAATTAATTAGACAGATAGGTAGCCTGGCACCTTTGTTTTTCCCAAAACTTTATACTAATTTTCCAAACACGAGGTTAAGTATTTGATTATCTGCCTTCAACCTCACTAGTTTAAGTCTACAATGGAAAGTGTGCATTTTCTTAGTAGTATCGAATGTTTCGAGATGTGAAATGCTCTCTAGGGTCAATGAAATAATAATTGACAGGAAAATATGCAATTTGCAATATCTCCCCTTTAGATGTCCCTAAAAAATTTTTATTTTAAGCGGTAATTGAGAGAAAAGGAACGCTGGTTGCGTCGTAAATAATAAGTAGTAATAAATAAACAAATAATACTATAATATTATATAATATTACCAACAATTATAGTGATAATAATAATAATAATAATAATAATAATAATAATAATAGTAAAATAATGCGTTAATAATATATGCGTAATAATAATGCGTATAATAATTCTGAATTACTTTCTTAATCGCTCCGGAGTGCAAAGTCAAATCCTATCTAATCTCACCATTTGTGCACGAAACTCTAAATTAAAATCGCAATTCACATCTAATTACCAGTCTCATCTAAACAATTAATTTAGTTACCATTAATTAATTAATTAAATTACCAGTCTCATGTTGTGAACTATCACTTGGCTCAAATACTACACTGAAGAATGATGCCGTTAACAAATTCCAAGTGTTAGAAGATTAAGGAAAATTTAAAAAATCACAGATTTCCGGATAAAACTCATCAGAAAATTCCTTCAGAAATTAAAAGAGAATTCGATGCACGTCAGGTTTGCTGGTGATAACCCAGTAGAAAACATCATGATAGCACGTCCAGTGGAAAAAAAAATAACTCATCACGTGACAGTCCTCTTCCTGGCGCTGGCCCTCATTCGCTATTCGATGTTTACGATGTTAGCTAAGTGTGATGGTGATAAATGATGATCACTGGAGTCAAGAAGTGATTTGTTAGGTTCAGATCGGATCTGTGAGATGGAAAATGCAAAATCCTACCTCAAAAGCGTCCTAGACCGAATAGTTTGAATATTATTAAATTTTGAAACGAAGATTACATTGACGCTTTGTTATCCACGCTTGTACTTCCTCAAAAAGTTGGCATTATGGTTCTTAATAGGTTGAAAACAGCATTTTTGCAGGATTTACGGGATTTTCGTCTCCAGGACATTGAAGCCGGGATATAAGACCGAATGTTTGGCATCCACCAACCCTTTCAGGATACTCCGGAGCTTTTGACTTCATTTCAAAATGGTAGTGGAGATTTATGAACGCATATGGGGCCTGCAACATTTGCAAAAACCAACCATTTCATCAATTCAGTGTTTGTTTCCTTCTAAACAAACTGGCAAACAAATTTGTCGGCTCAACCAGCAAAAAGCGCCTAATTGGCGTCGGGCGATGTCGAACCATCGACAGCGCAAACCTACGCAGCAACCTCTTACCAATATACCACACTAATTTACAACAAGAAAGAAAAGAAAGTCACTGCAATCGATCCACTCAAATATTTTTCTAAATTATGCGTATTCTGGATAAATACGAGAGATTAAAATGTATATCGGCGCAAGAAACCCCAAAAGGCACTCATAGAACACGGGAAAACTTTTGTTTTATTCGATAAAACCCGAAAATTATCGCGAAACGAGTACGAAGGCGAAGAGCAAATCATTAAAGCTGGAAAAAATATGCGTATTGATAAAAACAAGCCACATCTTTTCTTTTTCTTGCTCCTATACACTTTCCGCTGTTTACCGTAATCATCGCGTCCGAATCCATTCAGAAAACGGATTCTGACGCCAGCTGCAACCATTTTTTGGGTCTTTCATACGTACCAAAAAACAGGATTTTTTGTTTTCTAGACAGAGCCCTAGTTTTTTTTCACAGTTGTTGGACATTAAATGTCGTGCAAAAAACTTGAAAATAAACAAAAAAGACGATTGTATTTTGTTTACACGGGAACTCTTCCGTTATTTTCCGTTATGTTATCGTTTGATCTCCATTTAGTATTCGGGATCATTATGTGCTCATCGATTTCAAAACGAATAAGAAGGTAAAAACTTCCCGAACACATAACTAGGGCTTTAAACGGGAGAGTATGTAGTACTTGAGCTTACCGTTTCAGGCTCTAAAGGATTCAAGGAATAGAACCTTCAAAAATTCACCTAAACGACAGGAATGTAACAGTAAGAGTAAAGTGGTAGCTAGTAGTAACGAAGTAGCTAGCATAAAAAGTTAATCTTGTACTTTGCTGTGAATAAAGAGAATTATAGTAGTATATTATAAATTATAATAGAATTATAATATAGGTTACAGAAGAGGAGAAAAAGAGAAAGAATACGAATTGAGAATTATAAAAAAGAAGATTATTTATTGCTCAATAAACTGCTATCACATCAAATAAGTAGATGCTCAACTCTTTACTGCCTTGTCAAAAGAAAAATTCAATGCTAGAATCCCCGAAAATTTTTTTCAGCCAAGTGAATAAACTACAAATACTTTGTGATGTACATATATACATTTTTTTCTGCGAAATTTCCAATTAATTTTTTTCTTCACGTCAGGAATTGCTACGACAAAATAAACAACACGTTTGGAATTGCTCCACGGTCATTGGATCATCTACAGAACAAAACATAAACAGACATAATAAACGATTACAGAAATGGACGGTTTTTCACATGAACCAGTCTGTTCCTCAAATTCAATGACTACAATGCGATCCGGAAGTGAATCGTATACATTTTTATTTCATGTATGGAACAACACATGATTACGTTCATCGTCCTATTCACCATCCTGCACTTTTACACGAAAAAAAGAGACCTTTGAAAAAAAACAGGAAAAAAGGAGACAATCAAAAAAATAGTGCTACTGAAGACAGTAGGACCTCGTATGGTTGTAGGCGAGAAATAAAAAATCACCCGAAAGGGTGCGGACATCAATGTATCAACACTTCCTCATTTATAGTCGCCTCAGAACATATTCAACTTAGTGACTGGGTACTGGGCAGGCCAGAGAGCCTGTATGGGACCTGGTAGGGGCGTGCGTGGCGCGACAGCGTCACGCGTCAGCAAGGCTGAACACATACGGACGACAACCGTACTTTTGTCTTGGCTTTACAACGCACCTATCACTTGGATCTACCAAGAGTGAAGTTCGGCGTATGGATCAGCAAATAATTTTTTTCTTTGGAAGGAAGATCAGTTATTCTGACAAGACGATTTCCGGAAAATCATCGTAAACAGACGAAATGATACTGAATGGAATACACAAATGATTCTGAGCGCTTGAAAAACTCCTGTTTACTGGAACGAGTGTCCATTGTAGCGTTTTATTTTTTAAAACATTTTACTTTATTTTTCTTTTGATTACATGCACAGTATTTCCAAAACTAAACTGATTAAGTAATTAAATTTTTAAAAGTATATTTTCATTGTTATCCATGTTAGTCATGTACGTAAATCTAAAAATATGTAGGTTAGGCAGCACTCGCACTCATATTTCAATTTTTTCCACATAATGGTATTTCAGTGAAGAGAAATGATCCAAATGGTTAATAAAATAATTTTCTTTTCAATCTTACTTATTCATTATTTTACTTATATTTATATAGGTACATTTACATTAATTCATATTATTATTTATTTATTTTAATTTATTATTTGTTATAATAGACGAGTTGTGATATAACACTCTAACCCTCTAGCACTTACTTTAATGGGGAAATTTATTGAGAGCATTTGAAGATCAACAGCTCAAGGAGTATGGAATCAGGAAGTAATTTCTAGGGAAGTCTTCCACTGGAGAGGTTCCCCTATAAATTTGGAGCAAGCGTCGATCAAGTTAATGCTGTGCTATGTGCAACGCTGACTAAAAGTTAGATAGACAGCCCGTCTCAAAGTGACAAGAGGGTGTGGCCTCATTGACAGGGCCTCTAGGTCCTGTGAGACCATTTTTTGTTGACCACACGGCTACATATCCGACTGAACGTTGAGTGAATGTTGAGAAGGAATCAACGAAGACGGATTTCCCCAAGCGGTGCGAAGAGTTCGGCGAAATATTTCTTGTAAAAGTGCATACGTGAAAATTTCCATACCATGTACCTAAACGAATTTTCGGCGCTGATTTGTGACGAATTTCTGCTTGGTTTTCTGGAAATTTTTCATCTTTTGGAAAATTCCGGCTATGGAGAAAATTACTTGAAAACTTTGGTAATCTCTTTAGAATACCACTTCACCAAAACCTCTGACAGAAGGAAGAATGAAGAAGCAAGATAGAAGAAAGATGAAATGAGGATAACAGCAGCTGGTTTTGTTGCTACCGTACTCAATGCAAAGGATTATTAATAATCAGCTGTAATAAGTAAAAAAAAAATAAGTAAAAATAACAAGTAGAAGATTTCGAGCAAAATGTCAGGAAATTAGAAGTTTAGACGTAAATCTTCGAAGTCAGCATTAAATCAGCCTGATTCATTCCAAATCGAATATTTTCGAGCGCTTAGGATGTATATAAAGCTATAGCTAGGTAGGTTATGAAAGAAAAATGAAAAAAAAAACACATATAGATGTAGCATAAAACAGAAAAAAGGAAAAACAGAGCTCGCTAGAATTTTACCCAAATTATATACAGCAAAGTTCTGTTTGCTTTTCTGTCGAATAATCAGTTTTATTACTGTAACTACGAGAAACACGGCAAAGATAGGTAATTTAAGATTCAAGAATAATTCACAGAGATACTGTAATGTTAATTTTGGTCGCTTCCTTTATTTCCTCGATATGAAATGAAGGTATAAAAGATGAAAGAAAGAAGTGCACAGCATCAACAAATCCCCTTCAGCGGCGCCTACGCGTACGAATTCAATTCAAGAGAATCGTTTGAGATTGATGAACGAAAAAAAAAAGACGAAAAAAATGAAAAATATGAATGAAAAAATTGTGCAGCCCGAACAACGTCTAACAGACTTGTCTGGGACCAATTTATCGAGCCCGTAAGGAAAGAAAAGTTGTAAGACGGTTTCCGATCATCCATTGTGCAGTCGCTGACGAACCTCTTCGGCAATTGCACTACATTCACCCTCTCAACATGCGATAAAAGTCAAAAAGATAGAAACTGAGGAAATATAAAGAGATCAACGTTGAGAAAAAGTAAGTTCCTCCAGTTTTTACCTGATTTCGTTACATTTCAGACTTTGAGAGCTTTGAGCGCTTCGTTTTGTCACAACAACATCGTAAAATTACATGCTGAATGCTACATCTTAAAAAAATTTGAAAAGAATTTGAAAGTTTAAAAAGAAGACAAATTCGCTGCTGACTTATCATATAACCGAAATTATCTAGAAATTGACATCATCATTGGTAAAAAAAGATCGGAAAAGTGCAAAATACGAAAGAAACATCGCACTTATTAACAGGTAACCTTTAGGGAAGTATTAAAAGATTTCCAGAAGAAATTTCCTTGTGTTTTTTCCGGTTTTTTTTTTCAAAAAGGAGATTTGTCTGAGTCAACATAAAAACTCGAATCAAATTCCGCGCTAACACGAACTGTTCAGTGGTTCGGGAGTACCTATCCGATTTTTCCTCAGAGATAACAGACTGGCTAGAGATTTTCATTAAAACGGAACCATACAGGGACCTTCAGGTTTTTTTTTCGCGTCAGAAAAGAAAGAGATCAGAATATTATTAGAAAAAAAACTTGAGAGAGATCATTGAACCTTAAGAAGAAAAACAAATGATACACAAAGGATCCCTTTTGAATAGCGTTTCCTGTGTAAGTATGCGAGAATTGTCTGAAATAATGACGGCCGACGGCAGATAATAGTTGACGGAAACGGGACGAAAAACAACATCGAAATTGAAGTGACTTGAGCGGATATTCAACAAATAAAAACATCGTCTCCATTACGCGAAAACATACGGGTAGAACTGGTTATGATTGCGAGAAAAATGTCAAAACTTAATCGTATCAGCGAGGAAATTTGTTTTTGTTTTATTTTTATTTTTTCATTTTTTATTTGTTAACAACTGCTATAGCATAAATTTGTTACTGCAGTATACTGCAGAATAACGTTTGGATTTGTGAAAAAATACATTAAAGCAGCTGTAACGTTCCTTATAAAGTAAGAAAAAAAGAAAACAGGAAAATTTAAAGTTTAATGTTCAAAATTGAAAAAAATTTGCGGTCACCTTTAGGAACAGGGCTAGTCGTAGCGCAGCTGGTAAGAGGTTACGCTGTGACTGAACGATCAGTCGATGGTTCGATCCTTTCAACCATCCGGGGTCGATAAATTGGTACCAGACTTGTCTGAGAGGACAAAACACTGACTTAACAAATCGGCCAACTCCCGCAAGTCACGTTTGAGGTTACGGTTTACGGTGTAGGCCAGCTATACCGTAATCCGTAACCAGTCCCAAATGGATTGAATAATCCCAAACATTTTATCCGTTATTTTTAACGTTTGAAGAAAATAACGAACCAAGTCAAGTTTTTTTGTTTTGTTTTTTTCAAGTCATGTTTGGGAATTATTAAAAAATTAAAAAATTAAAAAAACCGGTGTACGGTAGCAATGGCTGACAATGCACTGTAGTGATAAAAAACCTAATTACAATTATTGTTGTACTTAGGTTTTTTCGTATGCACAAATCGTGACCAGCTGCAGTTCCGTTAAGTGCGCCTTCAAAAGAAAAGCTCGTAGGTTCCCCGATAAAAGTAAGAGCATCCATAAGTGCTTCGCAAATCGCATAATGAAAACGATAAGAAGCTGGAAGAATTCGGGAATCAACAGGACAAAGAAGACACGTTGACGTTTCATCTTCTCTATAATTTCACCCGACGAAGCAACTTTTTAGGTCATTACCACATCCGAAATAAAAATGAAATAACGGACAGCCAAAAACCATAGCGAACAAGTGATTTCAAACAAAATTTGCGTGTTTCGCAACACTTTAGAGAACGCTTTCACTTTATCACCCAAATGCGTAAAGAGTTGGGACGTTGGACATACTGATGACTGATGAAATTTAGGAGAATAATGTTAGCTCCAAAAATCCTAAGAAAATGTCTTGTGCATAATTTGATCAATTTCTGCAAGAATATTCAATGCAAGGCGGTCTAAAAGAGGAAGTCCGCTACTACAAGTGCTGAGCAAATGGAGATTTTAAAAAATCGAGGCGAATGGGGACCGTCCTTGACGCGATTGAAAGGATGGTGTTTGAATGACTTTTGCGTATGCAAGTATGCTGGGAGATTTATCTCTATCCAATGTCTAATTTTTGCTATTTTCCTCTAAAAATACTCCGGAATTGAATCGACTGGCAACGACAATCCGAAATAATGGGCAATGATTGCAGATCTCATGTCATTTCTTCCCGATACCTAGTGAGGAAAGGAGCTCAAAGGAAAGAAATCAGGATGATGTACCACAGATGAGGAAAGGACAATTGACAAAACAACAAGTACGTTCGGGGAAGTTCTCAAAGATGGGACCCTTTGAAAGGAGCTGAGGCGTAGTTTACAAGTGTCGCTATGAGAACAACGTTCAAATTCTCCAACCCAGAAATCCAGAAATTCGAAGCATCGGGGAAGCCATAAGCCCGTGGAACGTGCATAAACATTTTCGACACAATGACTCGAGCGTCTTCACAAAACGAGTACAAGAAGCGAAGCGAAGGACTAGAACTCGGCTGCAATAAGATTATTTTCTTGCCTCTTCAGCCTTATTTCCCTAAAGGCAGAGTCCACGGAAATTCTCCTCAGTTGTTTGTGTGAAAACAAACAACTCACTTTTTTGTCCATGTTTTCGGAGACGTCCAGCCACTGATAGGTCTCAATGCTCCTGATGTCTCAAATTATCGGATTTGTGGGGAGGGAGAGGGGTGGGGAGGGAGTTGCCTAAGACTTGTTAACTTGTGCCTCGACGCTAGGTCTCCACCTATTAAAGGCATCACTCCACGAATTTGGGGTGGTACGGATTTCAGGAGGAGAGTTTCTATACGGGGTCGTAGATTATGGAGCGGAGGGTGATTCCGTCCATTTCTTCCTAATTGCCGTAAAAAACGGCCCGGAAGATACGGCTTCGAGCATTCTGGTGCACTATTTTCTAGAGGGAGTTCGACTGGAGCGCGCCAGCCTTGTGCGGCGCCGCATCTTTCGGGCCGTTTTTTACGGCAATTGGGAAGAAATGGACGGAATCACCCCCCTCTCCATAGTCTCGCATTCCGTATACGAATACTCCACCTCAGATTCGTGGGATGATGCCTTTAAAGGAGAGATATCAACCAAAAAAAAACAAAAAAAAGAAGGAAAAAGAAAGAAGAGAAAAAAGCCACCGAATGCCGCCTCGAGGAGATCACTGCAGCACCACATACATATGATTACAAAGAATTGGGTAAATGTATAAAATTAGAAAAGAGGGAGTTGAGGAGTCAAGACGTCATAGTAAGTAAATTCACAAATTTTATTTTTGAATTTTATTTTGAATTTTTGAATTTAATTAATTTTTTGAATTTTATTTTTAAAAATTTGAAAAAAAAATTCACAAATTGGTACATATGAACACATGTGTGTGTGCCAGCCCACAGTGAATTGTCGGAAACCATCAAAAAAAGAGTCTTTTTTGGAAGTTTATTTAACTCCTCCCAGTACAAGAGCGCCATCAGACTTCTGGATCACAAGTCAGTAGCGTTGATGAGGAGTCTCCGATGGGATTTATCCCTTGCAAACTGTTCGTATCCTTAGAAGTGGACGAAGTTAAGCTTTGAGGGTCCCATTCGGAAG
The DNA here is from genome assembly GCF_031761385.1 of Necator americanus. NCBI lineage: Eukaryota > Metazoa > Nematoda > Chromadorea > Rhabditida > Ancylostomatidae > Necator > Necator americanus. Next base: position 29,048,099 of record NC_087375.1, read on the forward strand.
CAAATGGGCCGTACATCTCGAATATACTTCCAGAATTTCATTTTGACGTATATGTTGCCTGGAAACCGATGAAGTGTATATACACATGCACTGTACTACAAAAGAGCAGTTTTCTTCAAGTTACTTTTTTTACTACTTAATCCGAAAAAAATGTTCTTAACGTGTAACGTGATATTCAGCTATGACCTAAGCACTAAATATAGCAATCTTCCACTTGTGCATTTCTAATGCAACAATTTTTAAGTAACTTGCTCATATAAGACATAGCTGAAAAATATCCTCTAAATATCTAAGAACATTAATTACTAAATCTTAAAAAATGATTAAAACCTAAAATCGAATCTTAAAAAATTAAAATTAAATAATTATATGAAATTAAAATATGCACGGGCTCCCAGAAAAACTATCCATCCTAAGGATTGCTTTCAAAAAGTGCACCCATATCAATTTCACGTACGTTAATAAATACGATCTCAAATTCCTGAATTGGAGAAAAAATGGAATTGGGGAGGGAGCGTTGCACTTTTTCACCGTACAATGCACCTGGATCCCCGCTTCGGCCTCTACTTACTCAGGTGAGGGGCCCAACATCGAAAATTTCCCCAAAACATTATCCTGGAACTGTCATTTTCATTTCTTATTTCTTTTTCTTTTCAAAAAGACAGAATAAAGAAAAATTAGTGAGTGATCTCTATAATTCTCCTCTAATTGAATAATGCTACGGCTTCGAAAGGCAGTGTGGAAAATCGTTTCACTCTACGTTCCAGAATTCTAAAAACCATGTTTAAGAGAATTTTTCTCGGATGAACTCAGTGATGTTGGAAAAAATGAAGATCTTCTTTAAAAAGGCGTTTTCGCAGTGCTTCGGGCGTTATCTTTACTACTTCACACCAGATGGTGCCATCTCGCTGAAATAGCCTCATAAATTCTTCCGATTCGGTAAATGATCGCCGAAGATAATATTTTGCTAAAAGCTCGGTGGAAATGGAGGAAACTCCTCACAAATCCAAACGTCAGAGACATTAGAAGCTCAGAATTATTAGTGCCCAATACGAAACTACTCCGAACGCTCAATAATGTGGGACCTTCTTCAGGTGCTGTGGGAAAAGCGAGGTCTTAATCGCAGGCCGGTCGGTTTAGAAGAAATTAACTGAACATGCGGCTCTAATGGGTCTTTGCATAACTTTCCTTCCACTTTTGATTTTTAAAAATTCTAAAGAAGTTTTATTTTATCACCACAAATCAATGATCAACAATGTGATTGCAATCATCATCAGCAACATGCAGCCACTTAATGAACTGATGAACGTGCAGCCACTTAATGCCTCAATGCCCTCTTTGCTGAAAAAGAGCCACTGCGACAACGAAAATTCGCTGACTTCGCTTCTGACGTCTTCTCTCTGTCTTCAAAAGTTTTGTCGCACGGATTCTGCTTTAGTTCAGGCACCGGAACAGGCGATAGTCGGATGGGACAAGGTTCGGGCTATACCTCCAGCCCAGGGCCTCCAGAAACTACCGCTTCACCTTTGTCTTGTGAGGTTTCGGGTTGTCGTGCAGTAGAGCTGCTTCGAGGCGTTTCTGGCCTTCAATGCTCACTACATCGGTCAGCTTCTGGAGTTGCTCCATGTAGGAATCCGTGCTGATCATCTGAATACCCATTAACTGTTCCAGAAATTTCTCGAAACCTACCGTAGTAAGAATTTGAAATCAAAAGTGGAGAAAAAGATATGCAAAGATCCAGTACATTGCTTAAGCAAATAAATTAAATAAACTGAGCACATTGATATGAGATGATGCAAAACCAGAGATCATCCTAGACGTCCTTTCCAGGACAAGAAATCGGAGATCTTCGTCGCCTAATGCAAACATAGCGAGCCAATTTGGCGTGTAAACGTGAAATTGATTCGCTTTAATCAAATAGCTAAATTAAGCTCATTTCGTTGATTTATTATTCGTCACATGTCGGTCCGAACGAAATGATACGTTTTGCCTTGGTTCTATGAGTTTCTCGCAATCCGGAACCAACTTCAGCTGTGAACGGGGGAAACTGCAATTAAAAATCGTCGTCGTAGTTGTCACGTGAGCGCGGCAGCAATGAGCATCCAGCTCCGCATCCGAGCAGTAGTCGGATGAGAAACGAGCGGCTCGTAGTCTGAGAGATCGTTCAGGCGCAGAGAATCCGAAAAATCCTAGAGGTTTTCCCCAATCCTTCTTCTTCACAGCAACATATTGGAAATAATTCTTCGAATCCTCTAGCGAATATCTGCAAAATCAACTCTTTGAATCCCCGCATTTTTCATTTTTCTGTTCCCAAAGTTCACATGAACTTACAAAATCGTATAAGTAGACTTCAAAAAAGTTTTCAAAAAAAAACTACACTTCTATTTCTCTTTAAAAATCACGCTAAATATCTGTCGGATGTACTTCCGACAAATATTTAGCATTGGAGAGCACTATCTACGTGAATTTTCACCTTTTTTTTAAACTTTTCGCTGCATGTGCAACTCATTTCGCAAGCTAAATTTTTACAAAACCTATTGTTTTGCTAGAAAAAAAGAGCCTAATAAGTTGTTATCGACAGCAGAGAAACGATCTGTTGGCCTCCCTTCCTCATCCAGAATTCATATTTCAAGCGTCGATCGGGGCGATGCCAAGTGACAGCTCGGAATTCCACTTGAAAGTTTTAAAAAGTGGTGAGTAACTTATCCATCGCCATTGGTGGACGAAGAAATCTGGAAAAACGAAAAATATAATTTTTAAGAAATAGCTAACACAAAACAAAGTTTCGATAGGCGAGCGAACAAAATTGAAAACCGAAAATAAGGTCTATTGAATGTGAAATTTTCACTTTATTTTTTATTTTTATTTGATTACTTTTTTTGCTAGAATTTTTAAATTTATTTCAGCATTGGAGGAAGTTTCAGCGGTAAAAGGTACACAGAATCAAATAACAGACGGAAACGAAAAATGTCACGCCGAAGCAGTGAACAGCAGGTGAGCGATCGCCTGTGGAATATGATTCCAGGTGAATGATATTGATTTATGGGTAAGAAATAGGAGGGAAAAGGAATAATATGTGTCCGAGAGCGAAAGATTTGCAATGAACGATCGTGTACCGATGCTTTAACCACAGGATGACGCCTTATGACGCTATGGAAGAATGAAAATTAGTCAAAAGCATTCGTAGATTGGTAAAAAAAAACAATCATGCCTTTTTAAAAAAAAACAGAGACGAATGTGGATCCCATGAGTCAACGAATGAGGTTTCGATAGACGAGGTCTGGAGTGAAGGTTTATACTACCGTACGTTGGAGAATGAGCCTTGGGTGATTAGGCTTTTGACAAGCATTTCACCAACTTATGATAGTATCAATAAATATCGATCGATATTTTAACATCAATGCTTTTGAGTGGATGTTATTTGTTGAAATTGTAACAATTTATTTTCCCTTTTTTATTTTTTCTTTATTCAGCGATATATCAGTAGCTAAGTTTCAAACGTGTATTTATTATTTTATTTATTATTTTCTTTTTTTTTTATTTTCTTGTGTTTTTATTTATGATTAAATTTTTTTCAATTTTTAAAAAAAATGATTTAGTATATAGCCTTAAGTAGCCTTAAGTTATAGACTTAAGTTGATCCGGACCCGAGGTTGTTATAATCCTTTATAATAGAATTTATTTTATTTTATAATTTCTCCATTATTGATACTATCATAAGTTGGTGAAATGCTTGTCAAAAGCCTAATCACCCAAGGCTCATTCTCCAAAGATTAACTGGAAAATCCAATTTCAATTATCTAATAATAATTTTATTTGATAATCTAATTCAAATAATCAGAAAATGCTAACCAGAAAAGCAGGAACTGAAATACAATCTTATAAAAGAAAGCGTGTTTATTGTAAAATTAAGACATGGTTTTTGTGAGACGGTTCAATGGAGCGAAATCCCCTTTCGTGGATGTCGAACAAAATTTACAACAATAGAAAAAATTTGCTAACCATATAAGGCATTTGATCGGATCATTAACGATTGATTTGATCGTTTCAGGCACCGAAGAAGGCGAACTCGCTGAAGCGTTAACGAAGAATAAAGGATTATAACAACCTCGGGTCCGGATCAACTTAAGTCTATAACTTAAGGCTACTCAAGGCTATACACTGAATCATTTTTTTTAAATTAAAAGAAATTTAATCATAAATAAAAACACAAGAATACACGTTTGAAACTTAGCTATTGATATATCGCTGAATAAAGAAAAAATAAAAAAGAGAAAATAAATTGTTACAAATTCAACAAATAACATCCACTCAAAAGCATTGATGTTAAAATATCGATCGATATTTATGCATCCCTAAAATGGAATTTCGTTCTAAAATGGGCACAAAACCTGCAGCCCTATCGAAGCTCAAAGCTATGGATTCGCGAAACCTTAACCCTGGACGTCCAATCCAACCGTTAAATTTCAAATCAGACCAAGAAAACGTCATTTGAGAGGTAAAGTTGAGTGCGGAGACGTGATGTTCGCCTGACTAAGAGGCTCATGTTACATAAACGCTGATTCATAAAAAGTAGAGTATGAATCTGCACTTGGAGCTTTTTTAATCTTTTTTTTTCTATAACGGATCCATGATACCTAAAACTGCTATATTCTCTCTTTACATTACTACATCACATCACTATAACTTTATTTGTGCTCCGTGGAAAATAACTTAAGCGGTAAAAAAACTTATAAACCTTCAAAACCTGCAACACGTAAAAGAAATAACTTTCAGGTCCCAGAACATGCTTTTTAAAAACCATTCTGGTTCTTTTAGTCTGCCACTGAACGAGATAAATAAGAAAGTAAATGAATAAAAAAAACAAACAAATGTATAAATAAATAACTTCTTTCTCGATTGATTCTGTGTAAAACTACGGCATAATTACGACTGAGGCGTACTCGGGACGGAAAAGAGGAGGGTGTAGGTGGCCAACGAACAACAATCGGAAAGAATTATTTCCGTTTTCCACACAAAAAACCCACAACCATTCGATGCAATTACCTAATCGCGTTAGCCTGATTCAGTATACAGTATGACGATGATAATTATGAAATAACACGCCTTGCTTCCTACTCCACAGTGATCTTTGACATAACATTCCTCAACGGAAACTAAAATAAATATGTCTACTGTGATCGCAAAACGAGTTTTTTCCATTACATGAATATGTCTATTGTGATCGCGAGAAGAGCGTTTCCCCAAGGAAAATATAGTCTTTTTTCCGTCCAGAAAAGATCAAAATAAAAATGTTCCCAGTATGACTTCGTATACGTCGTCGTCGAGCAATATTTATCGAAGCGTTTATCGTGATGAGCGTGCATTTTCGATTATTTATCTGTTTATTTCAGCGACGTGGACACGATTCAAGGCATCTGATGAAATGAAGTAGAATGTTGACGCGCCAATCATCTGGGGAACCTCCGAATTCTAAAGTATTTCTGTTTTGCCTTCTTCACGTAGAAAGAGGTACCTGTGCAGTTTTAAAGCAGGTGCCTCCAAATCCTACAACGAATCGTTTCACAGCCTGCAAAAGTTGAGCACAAGAAATAGATAGGATTTTGCATTTCCGAGTAAGAGTTGGGATGAGGAGTAGTAGGAGGGAGAGAGAGAGAAAAAAAAAGAGAGTGAAAGCCCCGTTGTCAGAAGTTTTCAACTTCTTCAACTCTTCTCTCTTACTTCCCAAACATTCGGATTCTTTGACAACGGAAAAAAAGTTTGTCTCAACGCAGCTCCCAAGCGAGTACAGCTGAGAAGCGGATATTGGTAGGGATTGTTCTAACAAGGATTTGCAGGGAAAATTCAAAGAAAAGGGAGATAATATAATTATGGAACAATATTAGTAATCAATAATAATTAATAGTAAAAAATGATAGTAAAAGACATAAAAGGGGTTTAAAGATAATATATCGTAGATCGTGCAGCCAGATGACCGGAATATGTCCGCTGAGAGTTGGTGCACTGTAGATCTCGGTTAACGCCCGGTACCACCGTACCTAACTTCATTCACCTGAGAAACGACGTGGTGGCACGCGTCGCATCTCACAAGCGCGAAGCGGCTCGAAAGGTTCACATCAATGACAGGGAGTGGACAAATCTTTTCTTTTGAATTACAAATAATTTCCGTTTCTTGTTACGATGTCACTTACGGTGCTACTGAAGTCAATTTTGAGACAGGTTTTTTTTTTGAAAATCAATTACTACTACATTTTTCATGTTTCATCTGAACTCGTGGTCATGTGATAGTGCTTCAGATTTATTTTCATCCATTAAGAAAGTATTTCGAAATTTCGACTTAATTCGAATTTTCTGCCGAAGTAAATTTACGTAATTGAAGATAAGTGCTCGCTATAGGTTGCAAACCGCTAGAAAGTTTATATTTAGAAAATGGGAAATAGATTAAGAGGGGAAATGTGCACCGTGCACTTCCGCCTTTAATTGGTTTTAGCTTAAGTGCAAATATTTCGTGAAATCTTGCACCATTACACGAAATAAGCTACCGTAGTTGACTGTAACTATGACTGTAACACTAATGAAGGATCTCATAGAAAAATTTCACTATCATGGATGCAAATATGCTTAGAAATAATAATAATTATTATTACAACAATAGCAATAATAAGCTCTAACAACAACAACGAGAGGAACTCAGAACATGCATGCAGAACCATTTTCTACGATTACACTTCAATTCTCAGTATTTTTCACCTCAACAACTACAGCTTTTAGAAAAACGAGCGATAAAAGAAAACCAATGAATGCTCCCGAGAAGTTCTTGCAGAAAACAAGCTGGTCCCAAGCGCCACCAAACCGAATGAATGAAAAATATGCTCGTCTGCTAAATTACACACGTGCACGAGATCTGCGCAACTTGCCCCGCGAAAAAACAACAAGGAAATCAGGCAATGGGGGAATTTCACGAGATGATAGCTCCGTCGTTCTAAAAACTGCTTTTTTGCAAACCGAAAGCTCCTAGATGGAAATTTTTGACGTTGAATGATAATCGGATGCTTAGAAAATACAAATAGAACGGATAGGAGCATCCTTACAAGGTTTATTTACGTGTGTTAATGCGAACCTATGAAAATGCTGAGGTAAACAGAACATTTTCTTGGAATATTTCTGCACTTTATGTGTTATGTTATAAAATATGAATTATTTTTGTCAAAGTCCACATATCAACCTACTACTACTTAATAAATACGTTTTACTATTTCCACACTTTTTGAAAAAATTCAAAAAGGCGTGCAGCATCGCTAGAACACAACAATCTCGCAAAATCCTAAGCGATGTGCTCGTCTATCGAATTTGATAAATGAAGATTTATGGAAATCCATTGGTCAACAAAGTCAAGATATGAGAAATTGAAGCTCTTTGAAAAGGTCGATTGAAAGATGAACGTTCACGCTGGGTTTTGGCAGCGGAGTGAATTTCCTCATGCAGAGCTGTGCACTTTCTACAAATGATTGAAGAAGTAATCGAGAAAATAGAAAAAAATACGGTGAGAAGAGACATAATTCCTCTGGAAAAGGACCATAAAGAACGGCAAGGGAAAAATCTTTCTTAGACCTGGAAAACCACAACAATTCCAAGAGAAAAACGATAAATAACTATGGAAGGGAACCAAACTCGAGAGGGTTAACATTTTTGATCACTCAAAGTTAAGAGGTTCTCGAGACTAAAAGCTTAAGAAATTCGAAAGACCAGATTCACTTGGGATTCGAATTCTCTCAAGCACTTAAGCGATTTCACAGTTAGGAAGAGTTTAACAGCCTAGGAAATTTAGAATTATGAATCCCCGACCGATCGAGATAAGAAGTTAACCCTTTGCACTCCAGTCTGTTCAGGGACGTGGGACACCACAACTCCAGCACTTTTTGCTGTGGATGGTATCCCAATCCTATGTCACATATTTTAAAAGAGCATAAAAAAATAGATATGGCAAAACTGTTTGTTTGTTGTGAGTACCATAACTGGTTCATTTTAATTCATAAAATAGTAACAAAACAAATTGTTTATATTCCGAAAACTCTCAAAATATGATATTTTTGGAGGCAGTCACCCTCGAGGCTTCTTAGGACAAGTATCACAAAACTCGCTAGCCTCGCGTAGACGACACAATCTTTTTTCTTTCCTTTGTTTCTTTCTTCTGTGAGGTTTCAAGTAAAAAAAAAAGATGTTAAGAAGCAAAAATGCAGTCCAGAAACCGTAGGAACGGATGTATTTTATTTTTTTTCTCTGGAAGTGCTGAAATAAGCTAAACAAGCGTGTCGCTGCTACGTCGGCAGTGGATTTAAAGTACATATCTCCCTTTGTCGCACGTACGGCGACAACGGAGTGAAGAAAGATGTGCTGCTATGTGCTTAAGACGGTTAGTGTAGTGCAGTCGGTGAGAGATTCGGCTGTGATCGCACGATCGATCAACGGTTCGAAACTGCCCCAGAGCCAGACAAGCCTTTCATCCCCATGCGGTCGATAAATTGATACCAGACCCGTCTGGGAGGGTGAAAACACTTAAACGTTACCTTACACATCCGCTGGCACTCACAAGGCGCATCCGAAGCGGAGTTATTAACGTCAAACACCTTATCCTTAGGAATGACGATAGGGAAAGCTTCTAAATAGCGCTGATGACATTAAAAAACATTTGAATCATTCAAAAGGAGGACATGGGCGGTAAATCCACAGCCAAAAGACATGCAGGCGCATTCTGCATCTGTGCGTCCGTGTTCTCCCGCCTCCTTTCCCATCCTCGAGAGTCCAACATTTTCAAGGAATCGGGCAAGGTTTGCTTTGAATCTCGCTTCTAACAGGTACATAGCTATCTGATAATCTATACGTTCATCTTTTAAAAAATGACTGAATGACTGCCTGAACGAAACTGTTGCCCTCCATCGATATAATAGTTATAAAAGAAGTTTTTCCAGTGACGAAAACAGCAGAGAAAAAAGTTGTCAGTGAGTGGAAAGATGACTACAACAAAAGACAACTAAAATATCAAGATAAATTCAAAGATCTTTGAAAATTGTAAAATTGCCTACACCGTTTGAAATATCCTGGTGACCTAAGCAGAGAAAGCTGCAGTTCCACTTGAGAGTCTGCTTCCATTTCCTTGAGAGTTTTTCAAAAGGTCCTATGACGATGTGGAATTGCAATGATCGCCTCGAGGGTCCTCGTGATCTCTCGATGAGGTTCTCCGCTGTTTCTGAGTGTTGTGACGAAGATGATGGATGGCGCCGTAATCGCGTCGATGATGTCGTTAAAATGTTCTCCAGCGCCATTTCTGAATGGCATGTGTTTGCTTCCTTTCAATGCGTCCCTCAAGACTTTGAATGGGAATTGACAAAAAGAATAGAAGGATTGACAGCAACAAGAAGCGTCGCAGTGAAAGTTCGAGGCGCTCCTAATTCGCTTCGCTTTCGACATTATTTTAATTCATCTGTACATAGCTAGGTAGCAACGAAACCCTTCGAAAGAAAAAAAAACGATGAGTTCTGAGTTTGTAGACAAAATGAGAAAGTTGTCACGTTCGTAGAATTTCAGGAATAGTCCACAAGCTCTTTAAAAGAAGAAATTCTATCCTTTCTGAAAAGTGAAGGGTAGCGCAGAGGGATCAGGGTTAACTGGTAATATTGTAGACTATCCAACTGTGAGCACACATCTCCGACGTGTGCCGAGTGTCAGAATCTGCGGATCAGAGATCTAGTCTACTTAAAGGCGGGTCGGGTACGGATAGATGTACATGGAAACTCAACTAAGGCGTAGAATGATGCCGAAATCGGATATGCCTATTAATTAGGCGCACGACGGCGCGCAAGCGACGAGCTCACTCGCATACGTACCTCCCTCCTATGCCTAAGTGAGATAGCGATCCCTACTCTCACTACAGCTCACTACACGACCTATAGATGTAGATGAACTAAATGTGACAGAACATAAGTGCTACGGGATTTCAGGAATGACGCGATATCCAAGAGGATAGGCTTGCATCTAATAAGCGACGTCTGCAGTATTTGCAGTCTATGAGTGCACCCCGCGCGCTCATGGTGCGCATTCTTGCTTCTGGAAATTTTCTAGGATCACTGGAAAAATGCTCCTTCATTTTGGAACGATTGAAATATTTAGGAGCAGGAATAGTAACAGTAGACATAATTTTAATTCATATGTAGACAGCTAGGTAGCAGTAAAAACCTTCGGCAAAAAAAACGATGAATTCCTCAAACGGTAACGAGTTCGCAGCAGTTAAGACAACAAAACTTATAGGGTGAACTGAATATTTAATATTATATAATAATTTCATTGTCATTCATTATTTCTTCATCTTCATTTATTTGTACTGAATATTATAAGACTCATTAGAATATTTTATTTGAGAAGCTTCCCGGCTCCTCCTTCTCTGTAATCCAATAGTTTCAGAGCAGCTACACTGATGGTAGCCGCCCACACAGCAGAAGAAAAAAAACTAAAAAGAAATAAAACTAACTAGTCAAAAAAACTAAAACTTACAAAAAAAACTAAAGAATTTCGGTGAAAGAGTTTTGGTGGACAGAAAATGAAAGGATAAAGTGGATTGCATGGACCAATTCGTACGTTCGGATGCCTCAACGCGTTCAAGAAGAACCCAGTACCGTTTGAGGGTTCTTATCCTCAAATGTAAGCTTGAAGCTAGTTTATTTACCACGTAAGGAAAGGTCTGGTTGGATTAGGGTGGTTCTGAACCACAACCAGTGCAGAACCTCCAAGTACATGCTACACCCACCATTAGTTCATAAATTTTGTAACTTCTTCCAGCAAAAATAGTTTATGAATATTATTATTTATGCTGCGAAGTAAAAAGTAACGCAATTAGCTTTAAATAATGGCTTTTTCCATGAAAAATGTGAAGTGAAGTTCACTTGGTAACGACTGAATGTAGTGTCTAATTAGAAATTATCGTGCTCCAGTGGAAACTAAATCATTAAGCTCACAACACAACAGTAAGACCACAAATGTGAGTTAGTCTGAGCAGACAACACCACGGTGTCCCTCACTATTTTATTTAGTAAGCCCTTTCACCTCTGTCTTATGCTATGTATTAAATAAGTAACGAATAGAGAACGATAATTTGATATAATGTAGGATTTACTGGATATTGGATGATCTAAATCAATCTCGATTATTGGGATGAGGCGCGAGTGTAGTGTAGCGGTTAGAGGTCCGCTTCCTGCACGATCGATCGGAGGTTCGAATCCGCCCTAGTGCTCACCAAGCCTTTCATCCCTCAGGGGTCGATAAATTGGTACCAGACTTGTCTGCGAGGATAAAAACACTGACTTGACCCATCGACTAGCCCCCGCAAGTCATTGTATAGGCCAGATACACGTTCGTAAACCTCAAACACCTCTAAATTGAAGTGAGGGTGGAGGCACATCCCAAGCGGACTGATTAACGCCAGACACTTTATCCTTTATCCTTTTTATTATGATGAAACGAGTGAATTTTCCTCAGACTCAGAAAGGTCATAAAACTAGGATAAGATAGATGAATAGGAGCACATCAACGAAGCTAATTTTTAAAAGAAGCTTTCAAAAAAAACCGGCTGGTGGGAAGCAAATTCTCCAGCTCGTAGGATTAGGAGATTAAAAATAAGTTATTTACAAACTTTCATTTGGTCTGCAAAAATTACAAGCAAAAAAAGGTAGACACTTTCGGGAGTGTTGCAACTTCGTCGCTTCTATCTCATTCGATTACAGTATATTGTTACGGACAGATGATAAGCGCTGAAACGGGGATTCAACACCTTAAAAAAAATATCGATGAAAGCGATTCAATATATCAAGATCCTGATTTTTTTTTCGTAGAAATCTGAATTAATTTACATGAATCGTGGATTTCCAACCAACAAAAATATTGCACCAAATGACTTTGCATTCCTTTGCATACAACGATCTTCACGCTATGGATGAAAAAGTGAGAAAATCGGCAAATTTTTGAAATCTGTAACTCTAAAGTTGAAATACGTTGCGCGTGCACACGCAGCGTTTCGTTAGTCGGGGACGAAGAAAATTATTTATGCTTCAATTAGTGACTGGTTATTATTGAAAATAAAACATAGATATAAATATAAATATGAACATAAAAAAATATAAACATAAAATATAAAAAATGAAATAAATTAGAAATACTATGGATTGAAACGATTTACTCGTGCAGCAATTGCCAACCGGTTTCAGAATTTTCCTGAAACCAGAAGCTTAACGGGAAAAAACGGTTATTGCTTGATTGAGAGAGATAAAGATGTGATCTACCCTTTCCCCCGTCCTCTTCTTCCGCGGCTAATCTTCGCACACTTTTTTTGTTTTTTTTATTTTTTAATTTATTGTAATTTTCAACTTTCGCGTTGATTCGATTCAAGATCAAAAGTATGTTGTGAACCTTCGCCAAAACGCTAATATATTGTTTATAACTACAATTTGCATATTTCTACCCACAATACTTATTTATTTATTTAAAAACACCAGTAGGTGTGCCACAAAACAGAAAAACAGAAATATGATGAAAGATTATGTTTAGGAATGGAACTGATAGCGACCTGCTGAAAGAGAGGCAAAAGTAATTGCGAATGTTAGAAAAAAACCAAAAAAATAAGGATAAAAAGAAGAAATGTTAGTGAATGATGGAGGCTGGCCGATATATCAAGTCAGTGCTTTTTTTGTTTTTGAAAAAATTCGGTACCACTCGGTACCAATTAATAAATCCCAGATGATGCGATGAAAAGTTTCAGAGCGGTTTCAAATTATCAAAGCTGCAGCAGCAGCCGATCCCTTTACTGATTGTGGTGCATCTGAGCTTTCCGCATGAATTAGTATGAGATGAGATAACGGGAGAAATCCCCGAAGGTGGCGAAAAATCCAAAGATGGTCTCTGGCAGAAATGAAGATTGTTTCCTTTTAACTTCTTGTTCTTTTTTTCGATTCTATCAAGAACTATTCCGAATCTACCGAGGCGTTCCTCATATTTATAAAACCTATAGGGTCAGACGTTGAGCAGAAAATCACAAAGACATTTTCCCAGCTCTAAACTCCGGGTTCCGAGACTATTGAGTAACAGAAGAGCTGAACGTAGTGGATGGCGGCCACGGTCATGCCAGAAAGTTACACTTTTTTTAGGTGAAGTGGAGTTAGGAAAGGAGAAAAACAAATTGCTATGAATTTCTCTGTAGAACTTATGTTTCTTGCTCAGTGACATGCAATATCATATGAATTATAAAATGAAAAATGGAAGAACGCTCAAAAAAGGCTTTTTTCTCATCACATTTACCGTATACAGCTGAGCGTTGCGCCCCAAAGGACTATATCTCTGCCAGAATTTCAGTGATAGCCTCGAGGGAAGCTATTCAAAGCAGTTTTTTGAGGAAAAGAGGAAGCCTCATCAAATTTTTTCGGCAAAAAAATCATTCGATCTAAAAAATTTTCAAAATCTTTGAGAAAATGAAATGTGTTGTGTTCGAGCTCATAAGATGGAGGAGGATTGGATGCTTCTTCCGAGTTGGTCATAGCGAATCATGAGAATCGAACGATAAGAAGTAAAATTTATTCTCACTATCCTCACTATCAGATGTCTTGAATCTATTCAGAACAGTACTGTATTTTTCGTAGTGCGCTATGAAAATGTTAAACAATACTAGTACGGTAAAAGATCTTTGCACAAAAGCAAAATTATCCCCAATCGATGCGTAGATTTGTTTTTGTTTTTTGTTTGATTTTTCTGTTGAAAAAAGGGCATGTCTTCAATGGTAAAGTTGCTCAAAAAAGAATATAGCAGGACTTGTAGCCGTTTTCACGGTTACTTTAATGAGGGAGCCGCAAAATGATCAAAGGTTTATGACTACAAACAAGATTTGCATGCATTAATCTTCGAACACATTCGGACAGCGGGACGATTACGAGGACGCTTTTTTGCCTTCCGGGTGTCTGAAATAAGAATTGATGGAAAGAAGCAACGACTGGATTAACGAGGCCGCAACACGTGCTGATTAAGAAAAAATTTTGGATAATCATTTCCAGGAACAGATGCATGAGTGAAGCAGTAGAGTTCCTCATTTGATAATTTGAAGAAGGTAATTTCAGGTCATAAAACCTTATCAACTTAATTTTTGATTGTTTTTTTCAGAATAAACTGCATCGCTACTAACAGATTGAACGTAGATCCTCTAAATCACAAAATTCTCCGTTACCGTAGTCCACTTAGAGCATCGTTTTAATGGAAAATAATATAATTTTTCTTCCTAGCTAATCATATTTATTAAATTAAAGTCGGGTGGAACAACAACTTCTCTGGATCAGAAATTTTGTTCTTCATTTCCTCAACGATCTCTCGTTGTGTTCATTCAGTATGATTCTCTGAATCACAGAGGTACTTTCTGTAATTACGTACTAGCAGCGCTGAGAGAAAGTTGCGCACTAAGCAGGATACTTCAGAATATCTAACTATTTTCAGGGAATTCAGGAGAAAATTGATGCTTTACACTATGAACTATTTAGTTTGGTCAAAGATTAAAAGCAATTACTTTTAATGTTTTCTGAAGAAGAAAAAGGTAAGTGTGAGGTAAGGCGTCTGAAGACTTCAACACAAAAGACCTAGTGGATCATCCAGAAATAGACTGTTTGATTTAGGACCTCATGCCGTAAAGAAGAAGGAGAAATGATCCTATCATGGTTCGTAGAGTACTCTATGGTTATGCTAGTCTAAAAATGTCTGGTTTCTTTTCTTTAAAAAAATCGATAATACGTGGTCCTACATATAAGATCAACTTTACTACCCTTAGGTCTTCACTGAGACAACATTTTTTTGTTAACAGAGCTGTCTCGGACTACTTAATTACAATGAATTACAATTAATGTCCAAGGAATATCCACTCCTTCTCCATCCCACTAAGCTTCCAGTATTTAAGAAAGCTGTTTACAGATTCCTCAAGTAAACAAGTGATCTTCAGATGTTTGTTCATTTGTATTGAGCAACGTATATATATGTAGTACTCACTACTAGACTTTTGCTCGTATTGGTTTTTTTTGTTCGTTGTATTTTCCATCCGTAAACAAATGCATAGCCATTTGAAGAATAATAAATAAATAAATAAGTGGAAGTTGTTAATCAGAAACTAAGAAAATTATGTTCAAAGGAGAATTCATGGCAAAATTCATAGCACTCGTCGTATTTTACGGACACTAGCCACGCCCACATTCTTTAGCAACAACCGATACGGTAATTTTATTAGGTTATTTTCTTCGTTATTTCATTATATGACTTTTAATCTGCATCTTTTTCTTACAAGTAAAGGAAAATTGCAGAAATTAGTGCGAATAGATGACGGATACTGTACTACGTAGTGAAATCGAGAAAATTCCACGGTGTCCATTTCATAAAGTGAAAATAGACAGACATACTCGAAAAAGATTACAGCTCAAATCCATAACAAGGAGCTGATTACTGTACTCTAGGTCACATATACATTGCTGGGAAAGAACTGGGAATGTTGATACCATTTCGGGCAACGCATCTGTTGGCCCACAAATCTGAAAAGTTGATAAAATAAGGAATGCGAGAGATTAGTGGAAATGTATGGTAGATAATCGCTTCCCAATCCCCTTACGGTTTTCTCAACGACAGAACATTTTTTTTCTTTTTTTTTCTTCTTTCGTTTTTTTTTTTGATATTCAAACAACTATTATATGGAAAACCAGCACTTCTTTGCAATTTCAAAATAAAATCCCCGATAAAGCAGATAATATATTCCGCTGAAAATAACTTTAGTAAGGACTTGTTCTGCTTTTTTTGCTTATTTAGACAAAAAATGTTTTTTTTTCTGAAAAACAAAAAGAAACTTTTCACTGAGGAAAATCAACGAAAACTGTGTTAGAATCAAAAAAAATCTGATTTCAACGCTGAAAAAAACCAAGTTCGTCAGTTCTCTTGTCTTTCCTTTAGGTTTTATTTTCAGCCCAAATCATTGACATATGTGAACATATAAACAAATAGGAAAAAAGAAAGAACGTTCCCCTACAGGAAGAGAATTCTAAGGAAATTCACTTTTAGAAATTCCACGAAATAGTACAATCTTTTCACGATTTACTGTCAAGCGGTAGAAACAGCCTGAAGTAATTCAAACTAGCCAATAAAAATGTAGTCATGTGATCGAAGGAAGGTCCCATAAGATTGAGGAGGTGTGATTTGAGAGTGGAAGTGCGTGCGTCTAGAATTACTTCTGCTGACACTTCAGATTTCCGGCCACAACGTGTGCCTCCGTCGCCGCCGAGTTCAAAGTCCATTGTGATGAGCGCGAGCGCGTAAGTTTTGAAATATTAATTATTTCTTTTATAGTAATACGATGCTGTCTGATGGCGTAGGTGGTTCCTTTGCTTTAGAATATATTAAGGTCTACATCTTTGTCTGCTTCACAGTGTTCCGACATCGTAGAAACATTCAGACCGTTATTTTAGATGTTTCTCTTCTTATTTATTTATTGTGCTGAATAGCGAGAAAAATAAATGTTATAAGAAAAAATCGAAAACAACCACAACAAATAAATAGCAGTGAAAAGGTAGAAAAGGATACAGTTAGCAGGAATCTGGAAGTTTTACTTGAAGAAATTTAAGATGTTTTACGGCCTCTAAAGTGCATGCACTCTAGTTGATGGTACTGTAGTAAAAGCATTAGGAGACGAATTGAGGATCCCGTAGGGATTTCTAGCAAAATACTGTTGTGGAAAGAGGTTTTCAAAGTTACGCATCCACAACACTTTAGAAGGGCAGAATAAGTGCAGTATGTAAGAGGTTAAATTCGAGAAGAATCCTCAAACAAGAAGAAACGGAATGATTTATAAGCGTATGCCCTTAACATAGGGCAAGCCTCAAGAGAAGGGCAGAAGGAGGACACCATTTGTACATATTTGTTTGCGCGACCGTGATTCCCTGCTCGTTCTGGGACCTGCTTACTGTAGAAGCGTCGCGGTCACTCGAGTAAACATAAGTACAAGTGCACATAAGTATTTTTAGGTGTGAACTTATTGTAATACAGTTGAAAATGGCTCTGTTCCTAGACAAAATTTCTTTACACAGAAATATAACAGAAAGTGATGCAAGAAAGAGCGCATCGCTTCTAACAAAAACAACTGGCGATACATTGATTACATTTACAAGAAATTTAAGTAAAGAAGAATCTGATCGAAACTCATCGTTCTTAGATGAAGCACTTAAAAGCACTTTGATCCACATTCCTTTCTCTTTGAGAATAAGATTTGAACGTCCTGAGTTATTGTAGAAATCTTTATTTCCAAGAATGTGCCTTCACACACAATCATCTTCTATAAACTCCTTGCACTAAAACCTGGGGCTGGTGTACAGCACTTGGCAAGAGGTTTCTCTACGGTTGCACAGTCGCCTGATGGTTCAAAACCGCCCTAGAACCAACCAACAACTTCCGGTCGTTCAAGAAAGTCGTTCCAAAATTGTTTGAGAGGATAAAAACACTTAGTCTTTGTTTTATTTCAGTCTTCGTTTTATTTCTCTTTACAGGGATTTCCTTCTCACGATGATGTCTTATGACGACGTGAACGTGTGCGCCTTATTTTAAGCCAACGTCAGCGCAAACTCTGTTACGAAAGACAGGGGACCAGAACTTTGATGAATGATAAATAGCAAACAAGTATATAAAGGGCAAAACTTCTGAGAAAATTTTTCATTCCCTTATTATAATGCAAAAAATGATCTACTCCGTTACAAAACCATAGAGACATCGCTGTCTTTGTGGTTCTGCTGATGACTAATTTATGGTGATTTTTATTGTTATTCATTATAATTAATTTTTAATCCATTTATTATAACGCTGTCCACATTTTCAAGCAGGATTATATAAAGGAGGAGAAAAGCTGGAAAGGCATAGTTACAACGTGTTACCTTAAATTGTAATGATATACAACAAAATCCACCGAATTCGGGAACATGATTGCACTGAAAAGTTTTCCACGCGTATATGTAGGTCATTTTCCTGAGCACGCCGACAGAATGATAGTCCCAGCTTTGTTTCGAGATAATTCTCTAGGTAGCGTTTAGAAAAGTTATGAAAACCCGTTTGTGGTTAAAGGCAGCGGAACTGCGGACGAAGAGCTTCAAACAGACTGTACGATATATCCTTTCGAAAATACGGTCTGTTTTTAGAAAAACTACTTTTGAAATCGAGATCATTTTTTGTGAGTTTCAGAGAAACTGATAACATTTTGCGAGAAAATACAAACTAGAAATTATAACTTCACACCAGAGCCTGCATCCAACAAAAATTTTCCGCTTGGATAATCGTGCTCCAACGGAAGAACGAACGGATACATCGTTAACAATAAAAATTTTACCGCGGACAAGCACCGGAAATCCTTTTTTACCTGTTTTAGCGTTGGAAATGTTTCCGCAACAAATGGCTAAGTTCAGCAGCGAAGAATACGAGTAACTAAATAATGTTGGATAGCTCGATTGGAAAAACTGATGGTTCACAGAAGGTTTCTTTCCTTCATTTAGCCTCAAAAGACAAATATATTGGATAGGGGCTCAAGAAAGAAAGTATGAACTGGAATTTATGTGTTCTTATGCCACGGAGGTTTTGATGAAACGTCAAGATTGGCCGGACGTTTCGACAAATTCGTCTTTATCGAAGGCCTGAAAATGCTTCGGGGTCTCTGATGCCATGCATGTCCCATCAGACTCCTTCTCTCTCCTTACCAAGCCTCGATCTCGTTTGGAGTGCACTACGTAAGAACTCCGAAAGGAAAACTCACTGACTAGTCCCACCGAATAACTGGGCTGGTGAACCACCGCGTTCATACCGATGTCATTCATGTCACCCAAGGCGAATGAGATCTACGCACTGTGCAGTATCTTTAAGTACTAATGTCTGAATAATGTTAAGGAACTGCCCGTGGGACACTGAATAATGTTAAGGGACTGCTTGTGGGACAATTTTATGGCCCACAGAGTGTTACAAAGGACATATAAAGGATAAAAGGATAACGTTTCTGGCGTTAATCAGTCCGCTTGGGATGCGCCCCCACGTTCACTTCAATTCAGAGTCGTTTGAGGTTTACGAACGTGTAACTGGCCTATACAATGACTTGCGGTAGGTAGCCGAGGTGCCGAGAAAAGTCTGGTACCAATTTATCGACCCCAAAGGGATAAAAGGCTTGGTGAGCACTAAGGCGGATTCGAACCTCCAATCGATCATACAGGAAGCGGAACCTATAACCGCTACACTACACCCGCCCACAAATGAAATATAGTCATCAGAAATTGATAAGAGCTCATTTCTGTTACTCGTGGATGGATTCCTGACAGAAACCCAGAATGGCTTTATGACTTTATGCCGTTTCTAACACTTTGTCAACCGTAAGATTGTCACACGAGTCCTTAAAACTTTCCAGACAGATCAGTACTTAAGGAGACTGCACGGTGCGTAGATTTCATTCAGCGACAATCTTGGGTGAGCTCGGTGTTGGATGGCAATCTGCAAGAACGCGGTGGTTCACCAGCTCCGCTAGTCTGTCAGTTTGCTTTCGTATTGGAGTTGTTGCGTTGTGTACCTAGAACGATATCGAGGTTTGGTAAGGAGAGAGTAGGAGTTTGATGGAATATGCGTAGCATCAAAGGCTTCAAACCATTTTCGAGCCTTTGACAAAGACGAGTTTGTCGGAACGTCAGGTCAATAGTAACGTTTCATCAAAGTCCCTTTGACATAACAAAAAAACATGAGTAAAGTCTTAAATCCCGAGGTTTCAAGAGGAGAAAAATTGAGAAACTAAACTAGAATTTATAAATTTATACCTAAAATATTCACACAATATTCACACGCAATCCAATCATGCGAGAATCTGTGCAAGACACGAAAAGTTCACGGGTTCTAATCGAGGACTCAGCTAACTTACGACAGCTTGACAAGCTCCTTAACGCGATTATTACTGTGTTCTTTAAACGTAGAGTTATGTTAGGTTAACATCGAGATTTATCCTTTTTTTATTAATTAAAAATCACTAATAAATTGATGAATTGGACATCGTGAGAGGTTTACTAAAATTACTTGACGGGACAAATTTACTACACTATTAATTATTATTTATATCACTATTTATATTATTAACAATTACACATATTTATGTGGTTTATCCTTCAACTCTCTTTTTTTTTGTTCTACTAAGGCGATAAGGAGGATAAAAAAATCAAGTGAGCGAAAAAAAACGCCACAATAAGCCAAATCAAGTAGTAATTTTCGGAAAATATCATTTTGAAAAATGGTGACAAAGTTGACAATAAGAATGAAGTATCTCTACACGGAGAAGATTCGAAGGAAAGGTCAGAAAGGAAAGAATCTTCAGCATCAACAACGTAGAGGTGCTATAGTTCTCCATATTCGCTCAATAGAATCAAAATTACAAAGTTATGTAAAGTAAAGTCACTGGTGTATCAATCCACTTGGGATGCGCCAACGCGTTCTTCTGGAATTCGTATTCGTTGACGTTTTGGAACGCGTGTTGGCCCATACAATGACTTGTGGGGGCCAGCCAATGATCAAGTCAGTGTTTCTATCTTCCCAGACAAGTCTGGTGCCAATTTATCGACCCTGGAGGAGCGAAGGGCTTGGTTTGCACCAAGGCTGTTTCGAACCCTCGACCGTGTGGCTACAACGGACCTCTAACCGACTGCGCTATACCCGCCCCAGAAACAAAATTACCGCTGTTAAATTCAGAAGAATCATCAATTACCCTAGTGCGTGGGATAATAAGTGGGTTTATAAGCTAATAGAGAAGAACCCACGGTATTTCGAACACATTTGGCTTGGCAGCGGTAGAACCGCAGAAATTTCTGAGAGGAATACTACGATGTATATGTTGCAATATGTCACATGTGAAAGACGAATGCAAAAAAAAAAGTTGTGATTGTAAAAAAAAAAGATGCGGAAACAATTGTAAGAATAATGTCAACCCTATAGATCTTTGAATTTTGAATATTTACAATGAATAGGATTTTTGACTTTATTATTTTCATTTATTTGATATTTACAATGAATACAGTGGGATTCTTTAATATTGACAATGAAGTACAGACTTTGTGACATAAAGTGCAACTTAAGAACAGAATATTGAAAATTAGATGTTGGAAGCAGTTCTCAATTTGTCATGATTGAAGTCTGCCAGATTCTGCTAGATTCACTACTGTATTTGCACTTTTATGGATTAAAGTAGCACATTTTCTAAGAGTGGAAAAGTTAACGAGCAGAAGGACATTTTCATAAATTGCAAATGAAGTAAACTTTCATTTCTCAAAAATCCAAAAAAATATCATTAGCTAATCACTGAATCTGCGAAGTATTTGTGTGGTAGTCGAGCAACAATCTCACAAGCACTAAATACATATAACTGTTGGAAGAAAGTATTCATCAGTATTTTATATATGCAAGTTTGGAAATTGCATCATCTCTTCGAAGAAAATAAATTTCACTGAAAATTTGCACGTGAGAACCATTAAAGACCAAATGTAATTACAAAAATTCAAAATCAAAGCCCTCTAGTTATTTATTGTGATGCAAAAAAAAGAGATTCTTATGGAAATGAGGACATTCCCTTTGGTTTGCGCTGAAAGCTAATCCTGATTATTCTATGAAGTGCTTCTCTCCTAGGCTAATGAAGTTTTTACTCTGATGGACTTTCCGTGAAAAATTACAGGATTCCCTTGTCCACGAATGTGTTGTAAAGGGTTTCAGTAATTAGGCGAATGGCGGACGCACGTCAGATGAGATTAAGATGAGCCAGCAAGCGATTGAAGCAAAAATATCCGGTTCAGAAAATGAAAAAGTACTTCATTTTTGAAGAAAATAAAATTGCCGAAGGGAGTCCTTTTTATTTTTTCACGTAAAGTCTTCCATATATTTCTTCTTCAAATCGTCCATTTTTGTTTAACAGTAATTATTTTTACTCCTATTATTTATTTTATAGCATTTTTTTTCCAACAAATTGTGACTCACACCCTTTAACTATATCCATGTAAACAAACTAGTCATTTCATTAATTAACACATAAGCCAATAAACATGTTTAATTGGAAAAATGACAAATATAAAGGAAAGTTATGTGAGGATATGAGTCAAAGATACGGAGACAGTACAGCCTGAGCTAAAAGTTGTGGAAAAAAAACCTGAAAAAAGATCATAAAAAGAATTCCTTAAAAAAGTTTAAAAAAAGTTGTACTATGTGCAGTGAAGACGACTCTCCGTTATACTAGGGAAAACATCGGGGAAGTTTCTTGGATACCAGGATAAACATCGAAATTTCTTGGAGATTGCGGCAAGGGACGACGAAAGAAACAAAATGTCGTTAAAATGTTTGCATCACATGGAAAAAAGTGGCTATGCGGAATGGAGAACAATGTTTGCATTGACTAGAATCAGGATAGACAATGAATTTTCAAGAAAGTCTTTGTCTTCTTTCAGAACATCGGAATTGTTGAAGTGGGCGAGGTTTTTCTCGAGGGGAGCGAGCGGAAGAAAGTTGAAAAACTCAATTTCCTCAAGAAACTCTAAAGCTGCACTAAAAAAAGAAGGCAATTTCCCCTTTGTTTACGAAAACCTACTTCCTAAAAAAGACGAGAAATGCCTTCTTCGTAATCATGAAGCTGTAGGTGTCTACTATTTAGAGGAAATTCTTCCCGTCGGATAGTAAAATCTTATGTAAGATGATAGCTGTTACGAGAATCCCGTCGGCTATACATGTGCTGTAATTGGGAGAGAAGTGCAAGGGCGTAATTCTCCGACTATAAATTATTTTCTAATTTCAAATTCATTTCAACCCCTTAAAAAGGTCCTTAGTGGCTCTGTTGTGAAAACAAAGAAACAGGAGTGGCTCGTGCATATTTGGAATATTATTGAAGCCAAAAAAAAAACGCTTTTTAAATGTGTTGTTCCATAGAATTTGCTGGAACATTCGAACAAGGTGTTTAACCACTCTAGGAAATCTGTCTCCAATTTCTTTTTTTGTTTGTTTGTCCTCAGATTGTCAGATAAGATAATATAAGACGTCAACAGTAAAATACCCTGAAAATAAAAATAATATTAAAATATGAAACGACAGATAAGGGTAGATAAACTACAGGGTGATTACAGATGATTCATTCGGATTTGACGTCTTATATCCTCAAATATAGAATGACCACTCATTTACACTAATAATCAATAGTAAGAGAATACTTTAAAGTTTTGTTTATGATATTACAAGTTCCGCTTTGACTCACCAATGACAGTTTGCAAAATGGCGACATATCAACAGAAAGCATTTTCTGTCTTAAAATATGAAAAGACAGAATCCGTCACCACCGTGCAGCGTGAATTCCGAAGACAGTAGTAGACAGTGCATTCCGAAGACACAGTCACCAAGCCAACAAAGCATTCCACGAAGGTATCGACAGTTAAAGGAAACAGTCCGCCCTTGTAATGAAAAAAGCCCCGGGCGACCACCACCTGTCTTTTGCGGGCCTTCCTAAGGTGTCCCCTAAGGTTTTCCACCTTACGGTTTGTGATTTATTTCCTTGGGGATACGTTAAAGACGATGTGTACGTACAATTTTTTTTCCACAACACTGGCTTAACTTCACGATCGCATCACTGTACTGGTGAACATTGCCAGGAGTGCAATATTGTGTAAAATAAATTCAAATTTTGATTAATTATTTGTAATCACCTTCCAAAGGTAGCCAGATAGAAATGACGGTTCCTCGGGGTTACCGTACAACATTAACACGATTGCAGTGCGTGCGTCCAGACCTCTACACGTTGGTGGAGTGGGAAGCAGAAACTGTGTTGTGAGAATCACCTGCACTGGCAATTCTCGCGCACGTGTGGGTGCGATTTTTTGCATGCGGGGTTTCTTCAAGGGCTGCTACGCATTTTTTTGCGGCTTCCCTTTAATAATATCCACAATGTATGATAGAATCAAGTATCTGAAGGAAAAAGGGCAGCACTTACAGTACCACTCCTTTCGCATCAAGAATAAGCGTAAATTAGAAGACCATAATCTTTAATTTCCCTCAAAAATTTTTTGTAGAGTTTTACGCCTTTTTAGAAGTGCATATTCGTAGAAAAGTATCTAGAGAAGTAGAAAAGGGTAAGAAAAAAAAACTTGACTCATCACTCTTTGTTTTCAGATCTTGGACCACATAAAAAAAAGCCTTAAACAACAAACAATAATTGCGAAAACCCTAGCTAAAGGCACCGTATCACAAAATTAACGTAGTACGGAAACCCCAAGGAATACGTAGAGTTCGGCTCGTGGATCGCGGAAACCAGCGCAGTTCCGCTCATCTCGGTCTAGTCGTCGTAAAAAAACAATGTGGAAAACGGCCTTCCTTCCTTCGAGGGAAGTTGGAGCGCAACTTTCCTGCGCACGCGCCGTGTTCATTTGCGAACGGTTGAAGATCAATTAAAGCCAATGAATAGGGTGCTGAGAGAACTGGAACGTGTACAAGGGGATGTGTTCTGACGTAACTCGTAGGAACAAACGCCGTTCCCACACCGTTGTTTACGACGATCAAAGAAAGTTGAGCGCAGCCACGCTGGTTTCCAGAATCTACAATCCGAACTTTTCGGATTCCATGAGGTTTCCGTACTATTTCCATTTCGTGATATGATGCTTTCAAGCATCCATGGAAAACAGTAAAATTGCTTCTAAATAATCCAAAACGAGCAAAAAATTAGATTCGAGCAGAAGGCAAATGCTATAAATTTTGTCAAAAATGGAACAAAATCCTGGAACACGACCATAACGAAAGATGAAGATGTCTACAGGAAAAGTATCCGAGTTCAGGAAAAGTCTGGTAAGGAGACGTACAACTACAGGAGTAGGAGTACAAGGTAATGATAAACAGTCGTTTTTAGTGAATTTATCTTGAATAGAATGTGCACCCACTTTCTCGCCTCTGTTTGAAGGAGCTTGTAGATCAAAAGAGGAGAAAGTTGAGGTGAAAAGCAATTTAAAACGAATAGTTGTTCAGAACCTACCAAAATGTGTCGATTAGATGCACCACAACCGTAAACAATTTTCTAAATCCACCCAATTCGCAGTTCTCGAGAGGCGATAAACAAAGTTCCCATACACGAACACCCACCGCCGCCGTAGTCAAAAACACCTCCTCGATGTCCACGTCTTCCGTTGTACATGGGCTGCTTATTGATCTTATCGTAGCGCTAAGGCAGCAACATATGAATTTCCAGGGATTTCTCTCTTTTTGCTGTTTTTTCCGAGCAAGAAAACTGCTTAAATTTTAATCGTGCACATTCGTGCATGAATTATCACAAATCGTAGTGATTCACGTTTCTTCTGCGCTGTGGCAGTCGAACCAACCGAAATAACTCTGCAATTTTATAGATGACAAACATGAGAAAAATGAAAGTTCCTAAAGTACGTCTGGGATAAACGTCGAGAGCCTACAACCTCATACTCCATGTGAATTTCCCATGACTAAGATGACGACCTCCAGACAATCCTGGGGAAAAAACATAGAAGAAGAAGTTCTGAAGACAGATATTGTGGTGGGGTGGCTCAGATGTGCCGGAGCGCTTTTATTTGAGTTTCCCCGAAAATTTCATGGGATGAGACCATTCGAAAGCACTCGTGGGTTTAGTAATATTTCACAGAGCACAAGCAAAGAGCATCCTAACTTTTACATAGTGATCTTTTATGTTTGATTTTACATAATAATATAAGTTGTTAAGTAGTATATGTTTACGTGGCCATTTATTTAACATTCAATTTTACATAATTATGCATAAGCACAAATGATATTCCATTAAAAAGTTACTTTGTAAAAATGATAATAACCTAGAAAATAAATTTAATAAGTAAAGTGAGAGAAGTTATCAGATCGGAATAGCTACACCACAGAATACGAAGGATCCCTAATTATTATACACCTCATTATATTGCAATAGAATTGCTTAGATAACACCTATTCGGCTCACCAATCCTACTAATCCGTCCTACATAAATCAATACAAGTTTTCCAAAGGTTTCCATACAATTCAAAGATAATGAAATTTGTAGCCCATACAATGCCCAAGGACCAAAGAACACAAGTAAAAATTAAAAAGAAAAGAAAAAGATGAAAGGAACAAGCGAATAAGAAAAGAACGCAAAAAAATAGGTTATAAAAGGAAGAAAGTGCAAAAAAAATTCTAACATTACTATTACTGTAGTTTTTATACTATTATTACTGCTTTCTACTCTCTAACTTTCTAAGTTTACTTGATTCTACCGTCAAAATTAGAATCCACATTGAAAGCTATGTACGTATGTGTAATAGAACTAAAGTGCTTGAAATAAAATTATACTGCAGAAAATAAAATGTCGATTAAAATAGAATGCGAAATGAATAAAAAGCGGAAATAGGCGGTCGATTAAAATAGAAAAGAGTCAGATAGCAACGCATTTAAAAGTTCCTAATTGAATTTTTTTAGAAGAACAAGTCAATTGTATGGGATTTTGTAGCTGAATTTTTCGAAAGAAGCGATCAATTTATGGAAACCGACTCTTCACATTCGTACTGGTACCATCGAAAATTCCGCTCCTCTTAGAATATTTTTCTGAGAAATCCAAAAATTAATCTGAGTCTTATGCTTTCCTAATTAGACCACTGTCAATTTGTCACCTTGGAAAAACTCGTTTTAGTGGATTTTCTGAGTAGAACTAGTTGCCTGAGGATATCCTTACAATTGTAAGCATACGATATGTGTTGAAAAGCGTTCTCTTACTTTAGTGATGTGACTATATTATGCGGAAAAAATGAATGCGAAATCTCCCAAGTGCTACTTTCTCTCAGAAAGAAACTTTTTTTTAATGAGAAAATATAATGAATGAGAGGTAGGATATTTAGAGAGTGGACTAGATTTAGACTCGATTGGACACGGGACAGCAAGCTCTGTGCAGATCTCAGAATCTCAGAGATATTCAGATGCACACTTTCAGTCGTTCCCTGTAAAATAAATAAAAACACTTTAGAACAAGCGAAGATTGCTCCAACGAACTGTTTCAGTCTCATTCGTATTGGACACACACGATTTGCTATTAAGAGTGCATGGAAAAAGACCTTATTTAGATCTAAAGGATCTTTAATTGTTCTCTGATGTTTCGTCAACACCAACTCATAACAATGGCAGTCACAAGGCTATTAGTGAGATTGGTTGTCGGGGAAATATTCGAAGCGTAAAGGGCGACACTCTGAAAATAGCAGTGCGAATCGAGTTTACTAAGACCAATAACTCGTGCCACAGACGGATGATTGGTTTCAGGTGTCCTTCGAGGATTAGTCGTGGGCGTTGCCGAGGTAAATTTCTGCATCAAACATCGGTCAGCTGCTGAAGTGACCGACTTTTAGATGGGTTGAACCTTCCAAAACTGGAGAGAAAACACAAGACGAGCAGCACAAATAAAAGAAGTAGAGATCTTTGTTTATTCAACAAGACAACACAATACCGCAACAATATAGGGTGGTCCACGAGAAGTGTGACGAGCTGTGGAAAATCCAGAGATCCCAGAGTAATTCTTTGAGCCAAAGAAGCCGGTAAGGACAATGACTGGACCTTCCTGCAAAATTAGGCACCAGCCCACGGCGCAAAGAAGACGCTGGAGTGGTGTGAGAGCATTCTCCCGGATTTCTGGACGAAGGTCTTCGTCCGTCAAACTCGCCAGATCTCAATCATTTTGATTTCCTTGTCTGCTCGATTCCACAGCAAAAACTCTGCTCTTCTAACCATAAGTCACTGGATTCGCTGAAGGAAGCCCTGGATGAGGCATGGGGCGTGGGAACTGACATGGCGCGTATCCTCAAGAATTTCCGGAAGAAATTGGATGCTTGCAGTGAAGCTAAAGGCGGTCATTTTGTAGGTGATGTGAGAATTTAGGTAGAATTTTCGGGATATTAAATTTAAAAAAAAACTCTTATTTGGATTGATTGGTGCAAAGTTGTGCGTAGTGTTTTGCGTCACGCACACATGTGGATCACCCTGTGTTGTCGGAATGGAGCGTCGTAGTGTGGATTTCATCCTCATATCTCATGAAAACTTCGATTAGTGGTTTAAAAGAGATTTTTCTCGCATTTTTGCTGCCATCAGTGAGAACTACGTTTTTCTTGCCCATGCATATAAAGTGGAGAAACAGAACAACCACAATTATCCCGGAGAATTCTTTTGAGACAAAAAAAGAATAGGAGAATAAAGTGCACAAGGTTGATACATCCCTATAGGGATGAGGTTATGCGTTCGACTTCAACAGAGATCCAGTAGGTTTATGGACTTGTGAACAGGCTTACAGTGATTCGCGAGGTCGAGCCAATGTCGACCAAGTCAGTGTTTTTACCCTCCCAGACAGGTTTTGATCCTGGGGGGATGGAAGGCTTAGTTGGTACTGGGAAGGTTTCGAACTGTCGATAATGCCATCACACGAAGACCTCTTACCAACTGCGCTACCATCGCCTTCAAATTATTTTGCAGAAAAAGAGAAAAGTAGAAAAAAATAGATCCATTTCACTTACACTGAACCTCTTTAGGCATTGATATTATTAATATTAATAATATTAGTATGGATTGTGAGTTGACGCACGTACATATGAGCACAGATTCAAGATCATATCTTTACTCTCGAGATAATCGCCTTACAAGTGATTCTCAAACTAGCTTCCTTGTAATTTTTAGTCAACTATGGTCGCTTTTGGAGAACAACGATTATTTCGGAAAAAAAAATTCTTAGAGCATTTTCAAAACAAACAACATTTCTAGAAAGAAAAAGAAATGGTGTATGTAGAGGTGGTTCTTATACTGAACTCTGCCCATTATTCTGAACGTTCAACGCGCTTTGTGGAATGTATTCCAGCTTAAGGCTGTATACTTTGCAAAACTCTGCATGACATCTGTGAATTTCCTGTATGTTTTGCAAAATTCTGCGGAAGATCTGTGAACTCCGTTGCTATCAGAACGTGATATATAAGCTGCGAGTAATTCCACAAAACAATGTATCATTTTTCGTGCTACTCATCACTGTCTCTCTCTCACTATGTTCTTTTTTCTCGCATTTTCTCATTTTATTTATATAAGCGATTTTATGCATGAGCACTATAGGATAGGATTAGGAATGTAACATTCAGTAGTTGTCGCTATTATGTTAATTTCGTATATTATTATTTTGTATTATGAAGGTTTAATTATCCAGGTTTGAGGGCGTACAAGAGAGCACTTTTATTTTACGGCATTGGCCAAAATCAGATTACTTCTAAACCTGATTTAATCCTTGCATTCCAAGGATTTCACATGACCACAAAGAATTTTTGCGCTTTCATTCACTAAATAAAAATGATTTCTCTAAAATTATTACTAAAGCTTCATGAAAGCCTTATAAACAAATATTTGGAAAGGAAAGGAATTTTGAAAAGGAATTTAAAAAGCACATAGAGTGCCGCGCTCACCATGAGACATCGTGGTAGTGTAAGAAGTATCGGATGTGACTATCCGGACAACCTAAACGGGATTTGCTTGCGTCATACCGTAAACTAGTCATTTTCCACAATATTTGCCATAATTCCATTTCTAATTCACTCGTAAGTGGAATCCAAGAGAAATTGCGTGACTAAAACGTAATCAATCAAGACAACTACATATCATAAACACTTTTAATTTATGGATAGGGGAATTACTTTCATTTTCATTACTTTTACCGTACTATAAAGTGTTCTGTCGTCAATCCGTGTGTAAAAAGAGCAACGCTGCATTTCTACGTACGTTTCTGAATTGCAATAACTCTGAAAACCAAGGGAACTTTGAAAAGAGAAAGATTGTTTTTGGTTCTAACGTAGGTAATTTTTCCAGAATTTACAAGAATTGATTGCAAGTATTGATTTGCAAGAAAACGTTATTTTAAAAGCATTATCCAAACGAAAGTTGCTAAAGGCAGATCCTTAATTCCAGCTACGATTTGGGATGTGACGAGCTAAAATGCGGCCAAACTGTACGGATAATCTCAATCATTTTTTTTATTCACTGCACAAATAGTCAACGTTATGTTAAACGTTTATCCAATTTAATATATTTGACACACTATATATATATATATATATATATATATATATATATATCTGTGAAGTTTCCTTAGAAGTGAAAATCCCTAAAAAGTGTCCAAGGAGGGACAAAAGGGAGTGTCCCCTCAAAAAAGGAATAAGATTACAAATATAGCTAAAAACAAGTGAATAGTTGAAAATCAAAGCCTAAAAAAGAACATCGACGAGGACAGAAACATAACGTGAAACGAAGCTATGTACAAATTTCCAGTCACCTCAAAATACTCGCGTGAAAATTTCGAATCGTTTGCCTCGTCTCTCCTATGTATGCAAACCTCCTACACTCTATTCCACTTTTCCTTAGGCAATGTTGCACGAAAAAAATCCAAATCCCATTTCTTTGCCTTTTGCAGCACATGCCGTTACGATCGTGTTCCAGCTTTTCCACAAATCCCATCACTAATCCCTCTTTCTAAGCGAAGGGGCTTCAAAATCCTTTAAAACTGCAGCAACAGGAAGAATCCTGCCTTATGCCGGACGGAAATTTGCATGATGATGACGTGGACTGCATACAAATTGGTTTTAAAAACGTCCTACATTTGAAAAAAAAAGATGTTGGTAAACATCATATTTACTGCTTTTTATTGCATTTTAACTGAAATCGCTAAATCACCGTTCTTAAAGGTGGCATTCGTGCGGAAAAAAAGTAAAAGGCCTTTAATGATAGGGTGATACTTCAATCTATGAACAATCTTCAATCTATGAACATATCACTGGATCCAGATCAAATCAAAGGAATAACAACAATTCTCTTCTCCAATTCGCACGCAAAAATTAAGCTCAAGAAGGAAAATAAAGGCCAGAGATTAGGTGTGGAGCTCGAGACAAATATTACGACTGAGGCATAAATAACTTCCGCCCAAGTGCATGGTACCTATTGTTATTGTTCACCCAAACAATAGGTTACCCAAACAAAGGATTTTTGTTATCGCAACGCAGCCAGAACTTCAGAAAGTCTCTAGACAGCAGTCCAGTGTTGTGCATATTTAATTATGCATATTTTTTGTTCATCTTTAGAATGGAGAGCCGAAAGTGCACGTGCTACCTGTGATGCTTCAGAATTCAGAAGAATTCAGAAGAGGTAATAGTGCTGAGGCCATGGTTCAAAAAATATATAACATTTAAGGCAAAGAAGTGATAGCCGATCGAGCGGTTAGAAATTGGTTAGTCAAATCCTGGATGTTCTGGAGATGTGACCTTGAAAGGCAAATGACGGAGGGCGCGGGACCCTTAGACTTCGATGGTGAGATTTTGAGGCTAATAATGGAAAAAATGCACGTCAGACAATGAGGGAGTTAGCAAAAAAACCTCGCAATCAATACTTTACCACCATCAATTGTTTAGGGGAATATACGAAAAATAAAATAGAACTTATTTACGACTAAATCTGATAGAATATGCATAAATCCACATGTTACCTTGAACCAAATAGAAGTAGAATAAATTCTCGGTGAAAGAGTAGAACTACAGTAACTGAGGGAAAAATGGAGAAGTAAAACGTCGAATTACAGATCTCTGTACTGCAGTTCTGAGTGAAGAGAAAAAAAAATTGCATCACATGCAGCGATATGGCTGTCCAAACACAATTAGCAATGCCTTGATTAATACTAGGCAAAGAAAAACGACACGATGCCTCAGAGATACGGGACAAAAGACGAAGACAACGAAAGCATGAAGCATTTCATCTAATTGTTACATCTTGTTAGCGATGCCGATGTAAAATTCGCATTGAATTGAATATCAGGGAAATAATAGCATTGTGAGAATCTATGTATGCAAAAGAATATTCACAGAGAGAATCGTGAAGCTTAAGAGACGATGCGACAAAAAAAATAACGGACTCCCTGGACATCCAATATTTGAAGAAAAATGTGAGCAGATGTCAAACATGGCAGATTGATGGCATTCGGTGCACTTACACAGCTTCGTTTGATCTACTGTAATCACTCATACATAGCTTTTATGGCTACGGATGCTTCGCATATATCCGAGCACTTCTGTCATCTTCACCGCTCCCTTATTTCTGTCTTACTGTAGTAGGAGGGAGCGATTTTGATATAATCGACGGTTACATGGGCTGGATTCTGTTTTGAAAGTATGATTTGGTCTAAAAATTACAGAAAAGTAAATTGTAAACAAACATTGGTACAACAACAATATTTGGTGGGTTTCCGAGAACTCGGTCAAAACCCGCGATGTGTACGTTTTGATATGGTTCCGGAGAATCTATAGTGTGTTTTACAGCGGTGGGACCTTCGTGGGACCACTAATTTGCTTCACGGGTTCACTGGCTTAGCCAACAACAGCGTCACAAGCGACTGAGAACCGCACCGCCTTCAAACGCAACCATTCACGCAATATTACACCAAAAATCAAGGCTTTTTGACCGGAAGAGAAATTTGTGGAGATCAAAGGTGCTGGCAAAGGATTTGTAACACAGGGGGTACATATGCGCTACTCTTTAGTATTCTTTAGCTTATTTTATTTGATCGTTAATAGTAAGAAGTTCTTACGTGGTTTTACGGTTAGTTAAGTGGCTCTTATTGCATAAGTGGCACTTATCCACCGTAATGCTGTCGTCGTCATCAAGGAATAGGACTAATGTGTTGCGGTATAAGCACTTACACCGTAGATTTACGATTCCTACACAGGTCCCGGAAATAGGTGAAATTATGTTTGCTGTGCACAAAATATAGCAAATAGCAAAGCAAGTCCTACAAATATAGCATAAATCCCCACGAAATAATGTCTAGTCATTATTATAGAAATAACCCCGTCGTTCAGCAACGACGCTTTCCCTGTAAATGGAGAGACAAAAAGTAGATCATAACATGACATATAGTAGGGTCAAAACCACATGCAGCACGGTGCAGTTGCGTAAGCGCCAGCGCTCGAAACGACGCGATGCAGGTAGCGGTTGGTATCGAAGAGAAACCGTCGGAGCACGGCAGGAAGGTGCCAGCACGGATCTTCCGTAGACCCATCGCACCGCTTCGAGCGCAGCCGCTTACGCATCTACACTATGCTTCACGTCGTTTTGATCCCATTTTGAAAAACGTTTTTATGTCATGTTGTGATCCCTTAGGTGGCGTTTTTTTTCGCATCGTCAATTCAAAAGTTGCGGAATCTTTGTCCCTCCTATGTTTCCGATTATTTTTCTCATTACCTAGGAATGAAGTAGAGTGGCTATAACTCATGAGTGAATTGTAGCCACTATTTCTTCATTGTCGGTAGTTCGAGGCTCCCGAAAAAAAATTAGATTTAACATTACATTATCATTATCAGACGTACGTGGAGGATAAAAACACTGATTTGACAGATGGACTGACCTCCACGTCCTATTATAGACATTGCACTCATTAGGTTCTAAGATTGTGAGTTTAAAGGCATCACCCCACGAATCTGAGGTGGTGTGCACACACCTGGCGCGCTCCAATCGAACTCGTTGTAGAAAATAGCGCGCCGGAACGCCCGAAGCGGTATCTTCCGTGCCATTTTTTACGGCAATTAGAAAGAAATGGGCGGAATCACCCCCCACCCTCCCCTCCCCTCCCCTCCCCCCCTTCCCCTTCCCTCCCCTCCCCTCCATCTCGTTAACGAATAGTCGTTCCCGGTCCGTATACGAATAGTCCACCTGAAATCCCCTCAGATTCGTGGGGTGATGCCTTTAAATTTTTTTAAGTCGAGCCGAGTCGACAAAGTCCTATTTGATAAATGCAGATCACTCTACTTTTTATGCATTAGAAAAATTTTTATGCATGTTCGAAGCGCATAATGCTTCAGTAGAAGCAAAAGACTATACAGCCGCGTCTAATCGACTTTGTCCTTAGAGCAATTGTAAGTCGATGATCCCACTTCGATCACAATCCCCGGCTCCCCATGCGGCTTCAAAGTGCTTACCAAACCAACTTCTTTTTCAAGGTTCTTCTGGGTTTCTGTCGTTCGGTACGAGTTTTACAGCGAATTAATGTAGAAGAATTTTTTTCTGTTATTTTTTATGTGTTTGTCTTTATATGTCAGTGATAAAGTTCAAATACTCGTAGTAGCTGATCAAGGTGCAGTGAATGAGTGTAGTGACAATTTAACTGCACATTAACCAACGGGAGAGGGCTGGCATGAGACCCATAGCAGAGTTTTCACAATATGACCATCCAAAGTTTTTATTCCTTTCTTTTTTTTTCTTCTTTCCCCTTCTCAGCCCAAAATCCGAGAAAAAGGGGAGTTTTGAGGGGGAAGGGGGCACTCAACTGCGTTCTTATTTTTGAAGGCTCTTTTTTCTCTTAGTAACTTTAGCTTACATGTCATAGATTATCTAAGACTAATGCTTAGGTCTTAGAGCCCTTATCGATTAAGTTATTTATTTGCAGAAATAAGAGCGCTGTTGAGTGCCTTCGACTGCACTTTACCCCAACATTTTTGTGGTGTAGGTTTCATTTTTATCGCCTTCTTCAACATTTTGCACTTCCCTTCTCATTGTTAGCTTCGTGCATGTATGCATCACTTACAGCCCCCCCCCCTCCCCCTCCTTTAAAGGCATCACCCCACGAATCTGAGGTAGTGCAGATTTCAGGTGGAGTATTCGTATACGGCATCGTAGATTATGGAGAGGGAGGTGATTCCGTCCATTTCTTGCTAATTGCCGTAAAAAGCGGCCCGGAAGATGCGGCGCCGCTCAAGACTGGCGCGCTCCAATCGAACCTCTTGTACAAAATGGTGCGCCAAAACGAATGAAGCCGTATCTTCCGTGCCGTTTTTTACGGCAATTAGGAAGAAATGGACGGAATCAACTCCCTCTCCGTAGTCTCCCATCCTGTATACGAATGCTCCACCTGAAATCTGCACCACCTCAGATTCGTGGCGTGATGCCTTTAAACCCTTTGTTCTCAACGGTATTTTTGAATGTGTTTACTTATTTTCATAATCCTTCCCGTCCACTGATTCCCTGGAGGACGCGCTCGGAGTTTACTTCAATATGCTGCTTGTTCAAGTACCATAAAACAGTTTCACCTATGGCACATCGATAAATTGGGTGAAGGATAAAGTGCATGGTGTCCAGCAATCCCTATGAGGGGTATGTACGCAGACGAGTTTGACTCTTTTGAAAGTTTCCGAATCTTTTGAAATTTAAGGTTTGCAGACAATGATTGCCGGCGCCAGCCAGTATATCTGGAATAACGAATGTCATTGTGCACAACTGCACAAAAAAGGAACAAAATCTGAACCATACAACTAGGGTCTAAGAGGCATTTTAGGAGCAGAATAAAATGATAAAACTAATGAAAAGGACTTGGTTAATACTACGTAGAATTATTCATGCACTACTGTACGAAAAAAAAACTTATCGCATATCTTATTTCTACTTTTACAAGCGAGAAACAATGTTTGTTTTAAAACAACATTTCAAAAATTCAACATTATTTATTCAATTTTACTTTCATCTCAAAATTGTATCAACGGAATCAGGATTGCAGACTCAACACCTTCTTCTCCTAAGGCGTGGATGCAGCTTTTTTGAGGGGAGAACAGTTTGTTTTGCACAGGTTAGGTTCAATTTTTTTTGTTTGTCCACATCTTCGCCGAGATGTGTCATTCTTGAGCAGGGTTTTGCCCAATCTTCTCGATCAACACCAAGATTTCGCACAGAAACCGTCCATTCTTCACTGTTTCATATCCTGAGTTCGCGTTCCTCGCGAACTGTCCATCGATGCCGAATGACCCGAGTACCTCAGGTACCTCAGGTGGACGATGCCCAGCAGCAGCAGAGATTCTCCACTCCCTCTGGGTATATGACGTATTTAGGTTGGGCTCTGACAGTGCGATGGACAACAGCAGCTTTTTGCAGTATGTAGGTAACTTCCGCTTTACAACAGTGCAAATTATGTTCCTCGTACATACTCATGTGCGTATACTCAAATGCCTGATTAGATTTAGAACAATCAAGGCCAATAGCGTGTAGGTGGCAATCTTGCTAGTATACTTGGCCCGCCTTGTACTCATCATCAAAAGATCTGCACTGATTTTAGAGTGTGAGAGGTAACCCTCAAATTTTATTCCTCTTGCCCAGATTCGCAAAATTAGTATGTTGAATTGACAATATCATAAAAACTCCAGTTAAAAGTTAGAGAAAATGGAATATCACTGAAAAAAGAGTTTGATCTCAAAAAAGGATGACAAGTATGAAATAAACAATGTCCATGTTCGAATAAACAATGAAGAAGAAGGTTGTGTTGTAACCACATCTGAGAAATACCTGTGTTGTGAAGAGAAAAAAAAGGTTTTACTTACAAAAAAGTAAGTAAAACCTCGTATCCGCGAAGAGATAAAAATGTTCTATGGGAATGGAATTATATCGTTCACAGGGCCAAACGAGCTTATTTAAGAGTCAGAGCGGTGGTTATGGCTGCTGGGACATTAAAAGTGAAAATGATCGCCAGGAAGAGCTACGGAACGTGTCTTTCTGAGTTTCGTTTCGTTAATTACGGTCATAACGTTTGCTACTAATGGTGGTCTCTGTTAGCATTCCACGAATAGCCTGCTTAGAGTTATTCTCAACTTTTTAGAAGACCGATGGGAACATCAGGTTTCATTAGCGTCAATAAACTTGAACCAGATTAAGGAGCAGGAATGGCGTAATGCCAAGAGGCTATAAACTCTTCGCACTATCTTTCAAAACCGCACTAAGCCAAACTGACTTTCATCTCCGGCATCGTTCTCTTATGAGAGGATGAGAATCCTGACAAGAAACATTAGCTGGCATCTTAAGTCACTTCATGGGCCACATACGTGTTCATTAACCGCAACGTATCAAAAAATTTACGATGTTGATGTTAGAAGTTAGATATTCAGTTCACGAACATGAGTTTTATCGAAATGATAAAATGAAATAAATAGGTTAATGTACAACTCATCAAAATCAATACGACATCAGTTTAATCCATTCTTCTTAGTAATCGTGAAGAAGACGTTTATAGTAGCTGTGTGTGTATCCGTCTCCCCAACGATACAACCTGTTGCCCAATAGAACGCAGGCAATTCCGTCACTGTCCAATGACCGCAGTACAACAAATGTCTTCTCATATAATATCGGGTTATTCTGAGGCGTGTAGCGCACTCGGAAAGAAGCTCTGCTGTGTCTGCGCGATCAAACGCAGGTTTGAAGCCGCACCAATGCCGACCAAGTCTTTCATTCCTTTCGCGTCGACGAATAGGTACTAGGCTAGTCTGAGAAGATAAGAACACTAACTTAACATAATGAAGGCCACTGCAATTCAGTTTATAGGCTAGTTACATGTTCGTAGACCTACAACGATTCTGAATTGAAGTGAACGTAGTGGCGCATCCCAAGCGGAGTGATTAACGTCAGACACGTCGTTTGTGCGTGTTTCCATAAGGCAGCAAGGACGGCTCCATCGGCGTTTGACAGATGTACTGGAGGCGCAAAGCGAAAGGAGGTAAAACGCCCACCATGGTACCGAAGTGATGCTTCGGCCCCGCAGAATGAGGTGCGATGAGTCCCGAAGTCGAATCAGTGCGCCGGCGCTAGAAATCGACAAAATTGGAGGGTCCCACGGCGTGAGGTGATGTGCCGCAGTGCAGTAGTACCGCACAATAATTTCACGTGGATTTGGCAAAGAGTAAATGAGACGTTGTGATGCATTTCATAGCTGTGACAACTGAATGTATTGGGTTTCTCCTCTGCGTACTTCTCAGCATTTCTATTTCTCAGCACGTTTGCCCCAGGTTAGTAATACGCTTTCTTCAGAAATTAGCCCGTATAGCAGGTAATAGTTTACGTGATCCAATATACAACCTTATTTCCATCAGTATGAGGATGACGTTCACGTAATTTTATCTTAGTACATCATTCCGTATTTACTGTTAATGAAAAAGAGGATAAAAAGTCATAATTTGAGTTATAGTTCTAAATTGTATCCAAGAAATGTATGTGTAAAATCAAGTCTGAATACTCTCCAAATGTAGTACTGACGCATTTAGGAGAAAAAAGCTATGAAATCAGCACTGCAGCAGCTTCTTTAAAAAAACAAGAACGAAAAGTATTCATTTAATTTCATAGAAAATACCACTACGCTTTATTCCAATTGATCAATGAATGCGAGCAAAGCGAGCAAAACAAGAAGTCTGATGTCCGGCATTAGATGGACATTCACACTGGTAATTGAAATGAGCAACCAAAACTGTCCCCACCTGCAGAGTCCCAGACACGTTATGGATTACCTTCGGTATACTTCCCTACTTTCGGTAATAGTCTGCGTCGTTGGGAAGACGGGATCACACTACTCTACTACCACTATTACACTATCAGACCATGCTGTTAAACCCCTCCTTATTCTTCCTTCAATTGATTCAGAACTGAAAGCGTAGGCGCTAGCGCAGACCAGCAAAAGAGAACGAAAAGATTTTCTCACTTCTTAAACCAGAGAGCCATGTGCTCGATGTGACCTAGTTGCCAATATTTTTAGACCAGTCTGAGCATCCGACTAAAGCCGGACTTCAGACTTTCTGTGGTGCTTGTTTCGCTCGCCTTCACTGATCAAAGAAAATTAATATTAGTGTTATTAGTTCTATGAAATTGGACTTGTGTATCTCCAGCAATCTTTCTTTCTTTTTTATATTATAACTAAAAGCGAAGGATTTCATAGTCTTCTTTCTAAACGCGTCAGTTCTACATTTGCAGAACATTCAAACTTCAGCTTCAAACACTTCTTATCAATTTATTATACACAAAATTTAAAAGTATCACTCGAAACATTGGTTTTCCTCCTGTTTTTTCCAAACAGTTATCAAAGAATGATGTTTTGGAATAAAATGACGTGAAAGACATCATCCTACTGATAAAGATAACGTTCCACGTCAGATCACATAAACATCTTGCTACTATTTAAGCAGCCGCTTGCATATGCGTTTCCCCTTTCTGAGAACGGCATGCTACAAATTTGAGGCGAACGAAGAAGAAAATAGGCACGCGGAGGAGTTATAAAGGTGAAAAGCAAAGCGCCCAGTGGCCACGGCTATGAAACGGCTGCAACCATCTATCTTTTGCCCCAAGCACACGAAGTTATTACGCACCACTTCGATGCCGGAGAACCCGGGGCACCCCTTACTATAGGTATCTGGAGCCGGCGAGCCAACCCGACGGCGGTTGAGCCGTCGCAACTCATTTTATAGCTATCTGACGCACCTCCTTTTTCGAATTTCGTGACACACAGATAAAAACACAAACACACATACATACACATACATACACACACACACACACACACACACACACACACACACACACACACACACACACACACACACACACACACACACACACACACACACACACACACACACACACACACACACACACACACACACACACACACACGCACACACACATACACGCACGCACACATACACACACACACGCACGCACGCACGCACACGCACACACACATACACGCACGCACACATACACACACACGCACGCACGCACGCACGCACACACACACACGCACACACACACGGACTAAGCTCGTTATTATATATCATGATAACGGTGCGTAGCAGGGCGTAGGATAAGGTTGAAATTAAATCCTAATTTGTTCATTGAACTAAATCTGCAATGTCATGAGTACTATACAGGTACTGAATGAATGGCACTTGTTTTAATCACCTACATGCGTTAAAGATTACGTCTTATATTACTAGGATTGGAATATTGTCCATCAAGCTCCCTGTAACCATTTTGGTACTCAACAGCACTGAAGGGTTCGGAGGAATTTCTGGCGAATATCACGCTGGGTGAAACATCGTTGGAAATTTCCCTTAATTGGAATTCGAATCAGAGAAGTGACCCAATTTCAAAAAGAAATCGTGTATGTGTTATGAAATTCGAGAATGGTGAGAGTCGGCTCCAACGGCGTTTGATATCTGTGCTCGCGCCGCAAAGCGATAAAACGCAGTGGGACGGGTCCCATGGTGTCGGCTTGGTGCACCGGCGCTGAGAAGCGGCAGGAGGAGAATTTCCTTGCAAGTTTGCCTCAGGTTGGTCACATACTTTCGGAAATTGGAAATACGCATGCAAATGGCTGCTCAAATAGTAGCTAACAGTTTGCGTAGTCCGAGGTAGAACCTTATCTTTATCAATACGATGATGACGTTCACTTCATTTCATGTTAACACATCGGTCTGTGCTAGTTCTTGTAAAAAGAAAGAGGAAAATCCAAAACGTTTTCAAATTGTGGGTTATCAAAGAAATATATCAAAGATATTGAAAGAAATAAAAGTGAAAATGTTCTCCAAATGGAGTACTGCTGAATCGAGGAACTACGAATACTTTTATCAGTGATTAGATCATTAGAAAATAGAACTGAGAGAGCGTAGTTAAAAAGTGGGAACTCAACTCCACAGAAAATGCTTTAAATTCTTACTGATCACTGAAAGCAAACGAAGGGAGTATCGCAAAAAGTATGAAGTGCAGACAATCAGACTGGTAAACAATAAGTTAAAGAAACTAATACAGCTCTCAGAGAATATTTTGAATGTGTTGATTGACACAAAGGCGGTCCTAACGCAAACGCATATGCTCTTTAGGCGAAAAAGAAAAAGGAACTTATGAAAAGTCGATTTGCCGCAAGTTTGATCGGTGAGGTCAGTTGATAATCTCGTATACACGTCATTAATGATCATTACTCTCTAAAATACCAGATTGCAACGACAACATATGAAAAGGGAGAAGGCCCAGTGCACCTGCATAATAGCGCCAATCCTGGTGCGCCATCAAGCCGGACAGCCTCGGGAAACGGACAAATGAGTACGCCCACAAGATGTGTTAAAAGAAAATTTTGTTGCATAATTCGAAATCCATGTGTATCAAATCTTGGAATCAATTCTCATTGCATTCAATATTACTCAGGTCACTATAACGTCCAGGATAAAAGCAGCTCAGGAATGGTGGTGCTGCGAACTTCCGGATCACCCAGGGGAATTTGATTTCGACTTTTCCAACTACGTTCATTTCTCTGTATTATTTGTCAGTGTCAAACGTTTGTTTGGAAAAGTAACAATTCAACTTATCTCTTTTCACTGAAGATTTCAAAAAGGCATGGGAAGAAACGGACAACTTTCATAAAATGGCGGTGAGGAACTCCTATAGAGTGACCGAGTTGTTACATCAATTGAGAGCAGAAATAGGAATGTTTGCGAGAAAAAAAAAAGCGTTTGAATAGATCTCAAACAAAAGAATCTAAAGATGTAAAAATTGTACTGAAATTCCTATTACAAGTTAAGAGCGAGCGACGGTACCGCACCGTCACTCAGTGTGGTTTTCCAATGTTCATGTGTAATATTGTATGTACGACAAAGGAAGCGCTCACTTTTGATTGAAATCATTTAATTCTTATTAGTTATTTTATTTTTTCTATTTTACTTAATGTATATACTTCTGTGACATAAATGCTCCAGGTATGAAAAGATTTTGTCAGTCCAAAAGCTGCCTGTTTGATTAGCCTTTAAAGTGAGGATGTGATATAATTGATGCAAAGTCTAAGGAAGCAAGGCAAGCGTTTCTCAAAATTTCCTTAAATTTACTTGCAATATATGTATGAAGACATGCAGTACTCGTATGTAACTTAGTCGTAATTTTCGCTTGATTTAATTTTTTTGTAGTCGTAAGTTTTGCTAACCTTGTTCACCGAAAGCGTTAGGGATAATTGCAGCAACCAAAATAATCACATTTCAGTGTTGTGTGCGTGTTTTAACTTTTGAAAATAGCAGGGTAGAATGGAGGGCTAAAGAAGAAATAAATTTTTAGAGAAGAAATAAATAAACTAAATAAATTTCTTGAAGGCACGGGTATTGGGAAAGTTAGCGAACTAATTAAGTTACTGACTAAAGAACCACTCTCAGCGTCACTTCTTTATGGCATACATAAGTCGCTTGCTTGTATATGTGACTTTTACTTTTTCTTGATCAAGCTAGATTCTTGATAGATTTCGTCCGTTAGAGGCAGCACCCCAAGAATCTGAGATGGAGCAGATTTCAGGAGGATCATGGAGAGGGGGTGATTCCGAGTGATTGCGTCCATTTCTTCCTGATTGCCGTAAAAGCGGCAAGGAAGATGCGGCGCCGCACAAGGCTGGAGCGCTCCAGTCGAACTCCTTGTAGAAAATAGCGCGCCCGAACGCTCGAAGCCGTATCTTCCAAGCCGTTTTTTACGGCAATTAGGAAGAAATGGACGGAGTCACCCTTCTCTCTACAATCTACGATCCCATGTACGAGTACTACGCCTGAAATCCGTGGTTTGATGCCTTTAAGTGACGTTTCTACAGCTAGTTAAGTTCTCATTATATTATTATTATATTCGCTTAGCTTTTGCATAATGAAGAGAAAGATCTGTGAGTTTTTCAAGCGAAAAAGCATAACATATATGCTAGAATGTTTGAATTTTCTCAAGCGTTGATCATAGTGCAGCAGCTACGCAGAAAAAATTCGAAGTGATATTTCATGCTGCAATATTTCGCAGCATTGCAGATTTCTAGGTGTTGCAGATATGAAAATTCCATGTTGAACGTAAAAATAACGTCATACATTCGTACAAAGTGCACATGTATACAAAGATACGGTTATTTTTCTCAAGAACATTAGATTTCAGCAAGTAGGTACACCATCACTCTTGATAAAGAGAAAAGCGGAAAATTTCCGAACTGGAAGGATGAATTGTTTAGGGATTCCCTGTAAAGTAAATAAATAGAATAATGTAAATAAAGAGACTTTACTTTATCCCCTGTAATCAATTGTTTACTTTGATCACATAATTTGGGAGATTTCAACATTGTTTTCCTGCAGAATTTGTCGAGAAATAATTCCAGAAACCTTAGATTCTCCAGAAATTTCGGAAGAATTTTTGAAAGCGTACTAAATTTGTTTTATTTAGGAATTAACAACTTTGGAACCAGAACTTAACGAACATTTTTTCAGTAGGGTAGGGATAACTGGTCCATGAATTTACTTATCCTCCTTCCCCCCCCCCCCTAATTTTGCAACAGTACTCCTGCAATTGCAAAATTAATCAGCCAAATCCGCAAATTGTTCTTTCTCTGCTAGAAACATTTCTAATGAGCTCCCTGTTAGCACTTTAAAAGAATTTTTTCTAGGGACCAAAACAATGTCAAAAGAGGAAAGCAGTAATCTTTTATTATTTGAAAATTTTAACGTGATGGGACCTCACTAAAAACATAAACTATTAATACTATAATAGGATGAAAACTTAGAAAGAACATCGTGCAGAATGTTGGAAAACGCTTGACGTTGGCATTGCAACCTTTGTAACATCCTTCTACC
Organism: Necator americanus; assembly: GCF_031761385.1. Classification (NCBI taxonomy): domain Eukaryota; kingdom Metazoa; phylum Nematoda; class Chromadorea; order Rhabditida; family Ancylostomatidae; genus Necator; species Necator americanus. The sequence goes on from NC_087375.1 coordinate 29,091,647, forward strand.
TTTTTCTCCTACAGGAATTTTTTTTAGAAAATTTGTGATTTAAATTTCGGTATGATAGAGTAGTTAGACATCAAATAGATGTATATTTCCAAGGGTTAACCGGATAATACTAAAAATAATAATATATAATACTACATAATACTAATATAATACTAAAAAACATATAATATAATAATAATACTAAAAAATAAGTTTCGTTCGCGGAGGGTAAATATGTAGTAGAATGATGTTACAAAGTAACAAAGTAGCATTGACCAAGTTAAAAGAAATATATGCATTGCTTGTCAACTTCCTTGTACTTGAGTCTAACACCTAAGTCCCAATTTAGTTTCCTTCGCAGTTGCGCTTCATGCATTTTCTGTCCATCTATACATATGTCACCGACTTATTAGTTTACTTACTTTTTACTTTTATAAATGTAATGAAGTAGAAGCTGCGTCAGATACAGAAGAAAGAAGAAGGCAGAACGGAGTTTCGCATACAGTTTTCAGCACGAAAATAACATCAAGAAATAATTTCTAAAAGTTCTTGTTGTGGTTTATCAAGTTATTTTCTGGCTACGATGATTGAGAAATCACCACACGATGTCTTTTCTCAGGTCCTAAACTCAAGTCTGATTTAGTAGTTCAAAATTGCGAACAGAAGTTAATAGTGTGGCTACAAACTGATATTTTTCCCAGTTTTCAAAGATCGAAATTTGAATGCACGGTCTCAGAACCGAGTAAAACTCAGAAAACAATGGAGTTTTTGGGCGCAGATGCGGCTTTCGGTCGTATTCGTCGTAGTGGTCGGAGGCAACGATGCATAACGAATGAGGCAATAGAGGATGCCACTCAGTAGTGGGCAATAGAGCGGTGAATTAACTTCGTCCCCATTGACATTCATCTTCTTCTCATCATTCACCAGTAGATGATGAGTTGATGACTGCAATGGAGGCATTCAGTGGTTTTCGTATCATAAGGGGGATGGAAAGTCGTTTAACGATTTAGCTGGGTGGTCCACATAAACAGCTGACGAATTAACTCGCCTACGAAATTGCGAAAACTGTAGAAAAAAAATAAATTACATCACATTCATCTCATTAAGGAAATTGCCCACAAAAACCCACAAAAATATAGTAATGAGCAGGAATGGATTTTCCCTGAAACCCTCAACTCAAGCTATTTTCTATGTTAAGCTCCGGAATTCCCGTTCAAAAAGTTCACAACCATAACTATATAAACTATTGTAGAAGTATCAGTAACAAATGTAATGTTCAAACTCTGACGTTTAGTGGATATACAAAGTATATCACCGATTCCTGAAGTGGTATCCGAGTCCATCACATCGCTTCGTTTCAACGTAGCAGAAGGAAATCCTTACGGCTTTTGTGCTTTTCCTTACTCGAGGGCTATCCACCCCTATGCGAATTTCATTTCAACTCGAATTTCACGCTTATCTGGTAATCGCTGAAACAATTATTGGGATTCCATTTTTACGTGTGCTCTCATCCGATGTATCCAAAAAAAAAGTCCTAAAATAAAAAAAGATAAAAGAAGAAGAATAAAAAAAGAAAAAAAAAAGATAAAAAGGGAAGAGTTTTGCGTATCAACCAACTTCGGATGCACCAACGCGTTTTCAGCGCCATTCGTAATCGTCGAGGTTTTCGAGCGCGTGTTGGGCTATACAATGATTAGCGGGGCGCAGCCGATGATCAAGTCAGTGCTTTTCTCCTCCCAGACAAATCTGGTACCAATTTATCGATCCCGGATAGATGAAATGCTTGGTTGGCGACAGGGCGATTTTGAACCATCGATCGATTACTATATTAATTGATTATTTGATTACTATATTATCTTTAAACGTGAATGTTGTTCTTTTTTTCCTGAAAATACGAGAGTTTTGTCGAACGAAAACGTCTCTTCTAGAAGCGAGAAGAAGGAAAGAAGGAATTGAGTAATAAATCCTCATCCTAAATAATAATATAATATAAAATATAATAAAATCTAAATAATGATATAATTCTGCTGATATTCAACTCTTCTGTAAAAGACACTCTTCAATTATGTAGCCTCCATCGTACTTTCTTCTCCTATGAATTTTACCACTTCTTTGAAAAAAAAACCATACGAGGATGTGATTAAAAGACGAAAAGCGTTTCGCACCGCAAAACCGGCGCTGCTTTGAATCGTTGACGTTGGACCTATGGGGACATCCATGAACGAACAACGGATTCGAAGCAGTGTGGTCTTTCATCGCTCACACTTCCCCCACACAACCTCCTCAGATGCCATTGGCGAGAGAAATAAAATTTTGATTGACGGGAAGGACTGGACGTGTCCCGACGGAAGGACAAAAACGTTTAATCCCAAGCAGCCCAGTCATGAATACATTGTGGAAGTTATACGTTATGCATTGCTCCATTTCCTGCGGAGCAGCAATTCTTTTGATTTACTGCCTCATGTCATGTATGATGTCCAGGAATCAAAACTTTTCTGGGTTTCACCATTCCTATCTTTTCCAAAAGTAATGCTTTAAGTAAGCCTAACAGAGACATCCTCTTGACAAGTGTCTTTGAAGAAATTGAAACCCTTTTCCAAAGTTAGGTTGGTGTAAACCTAATTTCGGTTTCGACGTATGTGTAAATAAAACGATTTTCATCCTAAATTATTTCATCTCAAGGCAGATAACACATTCCGTTTTGTAAGTTTTTTTTTCCTACTCTTTCAAATACACGTATTGCTGTCGCTCTAGTTTTTTAGCCGGCCTTTTCCAGGGCTCTGAAATACATGAGAATCAGATGACTATCGAGTCATCATGCTTCACGAATTTAAACTGGGGCACTCCGCGGCAGAAGCATCTTGCATCTTTAACAGGGTTTTTGGACCAGACTTTTTTTGCGAAAGGACAGTGGAACTCTGATTTAAAAAAGTCGCTTCTAACGATTTTGATCTCGAAGCAGCAGAACAGCAGATTAACAGAAGACCTGGGCGTACATCATACTACAGTAGTTAGACATTTGGCTGAAATTGGCGAGGTGAACAAGATGTCAAAGTGGGTGCCTCACGAGCTGACCGAAGAGCAGCGTCTGGCACAGCAGGTGTTCTAACCTTTTGATTCAGTCTAAAAATGAGCCTTCTCTCAGTAGTATTATTATAACTGCACATGAAAAGTGATATTTCTTATGATCATGGGAAACGCGGATTTGTGTGGGTAGATAAGGATGATCCTCAAAATATCCAACTCCAAATACTGTTCCCCAAACTCTATTTTCACCCCAAAAAAGTCATGCTTACAGTTTGATGGTGCTGAAAGGGTTTAATCCACTACAGCTTCATGCAACCAGACCAGACAATTACAGCAGAGCTCTACTATTGTAATTTAGAAGATATGTATAAAAAGTTGCAAAAATTGTGGGCGGCAGTGGTGAATAGAGGAGAGCCGATTCTGCTGCATGACAACGCAAAGCCACATACCGCACAAACCGCACCCGGCAAAAATTAACCCATTCGGGTATAAAAGTTCTCGCTCACCCACCGTATTTCCCAAACCTTTGCCCAACAGTGAAAGTGTTTTCCATAATTTTGTTGATTCCAGTAATCTCAATTTTTATGCTGAAAGCTTATATCCATTAAAAATTATTGATTGTAATTAAATTTATTATTGTGTTTAAACTGAGGTTTAGCAATTTGAAATATATGGTCCGTTTCCAGAACGCACCAAACTATATATGTATATATATATATCTAGATTTTTGTGGAGGAACAACAATATCTTCTTAAAAATTACTGCTGTTTAAGACAGATAGTGGGATATCGTATCCAAGTTTAGTTTGTCTAGTTTGTGGTTAGTCATGCGTCACCTGTTTGAAGAAGTTTTCAGTTAGATAATTGTTTAAATAAAATTAATTTTCATTAAAATTAACCACCGCATGAAAAAACTGCCCCAGATTTCCGGTGTTTGGGTGTCACTCCAGTGGTAAATGGAGCTGTTCGCAAAGGCTACAAGGAAAACTCGGGGTACGCCTCCAAATACAAGCACAAAATTTAAAAAATTAAGAATTACGAACCTTAAGACTGATCTAGAGACCAATTCATCCTATTAGGAGACTTTTTGCTTTCATTAAGATGAAATGAAACCTCGAATAAAAAATTGAATGTAGTGTTTTGTTATAGTGTGCCTGCGGGGTTTTTAGATGGAACCTTTATGTAAAAAACTATGAGGCGCTGCAAGCTCTCTCTGAGATGATAGATTTACATGGTTACAACTTGGAAATATATGGGCTTAGTAAATCTCGCATAATAACACTTATCAAGGAATGCCTGAATTGTAATATCTTCAGGTGGTCAGGAAATTATTTCGCGCAACTGAGAGGGCTAGCAATGAGTCAACGATTAGCACCAGTACTGGCGATCTGCTTCATGAGCAGAATCGAAGAACCAGTGTTTTAGACCAATAATGTATTGCAGATATATTGACGACTGTTGCATCATAACATCTACACAGTTTGAAATGGACGAGTGTTTCCGAATACTCAACCAACAATCGCAATAAATAAGACTCACAAGAGAAACCCCAAAAGGCTTCCTTACCTCAATACACAAACAAGTACTTCGAACGGCATTATTAGAGTAAAGTGGCATCGCAAAGAATTTGAAACAATATCCTATTATGCATGCCAAATCCGACTGTAGTAGAACGCGCAGTGATTCGTAATATGTTCAAAACTGCTAGTGAAGTATGCACTAGCAACCAAGAACGACACGAATCACAAAGACTAGCCTTGAAAATTGCATGTGCTAATGGTCATGCAGTACTTCCGCATTACCGAAGAACCCGCACTGTAAATAGCAATGTTCCACGCGAAAACAAAATTTCTCTTTTTCTTCCTTTTATCTCTTACAGTGTCAGTGCCGCTGTTCAGCGCAACATTATCCAAGCACAATTACATGATGATGTAAATATTCCAAATGCAAACATCAAAAGCCAGCTTGTTAGAAACACACTATATGATAGATACTGCATCTGTGAAAGACGATAGATGGTAATATATGAGATTGAGTGCTTGATATGCAATGCAAAATACGTTGGAGAGACCGGTAGGAATGTTGGGGTGAGGATTAATGAACACATGGCAGGAAAACGACGAAAAAGTTAGATAACACCACTAGGAAGGCACAGACATGAGGCCCACAACGGAAACGTTTACGATGTGAAATGCGCTATACTGGCTCACTAAACAGAAATATCGTCAAGGAAGACGTTGGAGGCGTTTCGGATTCTTAAAAGAAACCCTTCAATGAATAATAGGAATGAATGCTTGTCGATAACGAATGAGTTCTTGCCACTTGTACCGCTCTGTGATCTATAACCGCCTGGTATTCTCTGTGTAGATCAAATCATCTATATCGTCGCTGGTGATCTACACGCAGTAATACTCATTTGCTGGTACACTGAGTGACAAGTGCGTGCAACCAGCCGCACCACATCCGGTAGAGTAACACGTAAGACCATTTTCAATGTAGATGGGTTTCTGTTTTCGCTACCCTGAACGATTTTCGAAGCATTGACCCAGGGTAGTGTGGCACTTGACGGGATAAATGTAGCATTGCTCCAGTCATCCTCTACTTAGGCCTCTGAAGATGGCGAAAAAGCCGAAACGTCAGGCAAATAAAGGTTCCATTAAGAACCTCGCATGCACACTATAACAAAACACAGACAGAATATGTCGAGGTTTCAAGACAAAAGAACATTCGAACTACTGAGTGTAGTAGTACTCTTGCGGCTATTTCATGAGGTTACTCTCTACCTCACAGCTCCTACCGACCTCTTCACCTTCGCACCGATGATATAAAATCCTTCTGACTAGTTTTATCTTTACAATCTTAGGGTTGCAAGTAGTTGCTCTGTTAGAGGGACTGAAGTCGCTGATTCCTAAACTTCTAATGGATGCAACCACGTTCCAAACCCTACTCTTACTGAAATCCAAAGAAATCAGAGCTTTCATACAATCATGTATTTTTTACCTGATTACGGAAACCAAGTTCTCATTTCCATCATTAACATCATTTTTTTTTTCAGAAGAAATCGTTCAGCTCAGAGTCTTTGAGATGGAAGCATAGAACGTACACCAATATATCCAACAAGGAGGACTACTTCCTCGTTAGAGATTAGAAAGGACCGCAGAGGTCGAATGCATGGCAGTATTCGGAAAAAAGTGCTTGAAATTCAGCAATCCCCACATAATGCACCGATGAACTCGACTTCAATTCTGAAGCGTTGTGATTCACAACACAACATGATGTGTATTGATTTTCGAAGTCCAGGCGATGTATCAGATCAGTGCCCTTAAAATTCCACATTCCTCAACGCCGATTCATAGATCTAAGGATATATAATGCTTGGTTGTCACCGGGCGGTTTTGAACCATCGAAGTGCAGACGCTGCTACCACTGTCCTATATCCGCTCCCGTAACTCCTATAAGAGGTAACCAGGTTTCGTTACTCGCTTTCGGAACAGTTACTCAAACAGACGAACATCCTACATGGTTTCAGAACAAAAAAAAAAACATTGTTATAAAATAGAATTCGGTGCTTGTAAACACATCTGAATCTGGAATGAAAAATCTGGAACACATCCTCTGAGAAATTACGAAAATCCCTTTTTTGAACAGCAGTGGTTCTAAAAAACACTGGTCTTGCATTGGATAACGTGTGATTGAAGAGACAATTCTGTGCACATTATTAAACTCGTGCAAAAAAAATCCAGAAAAACCAGAAGGTCGAACCTCGTTTTTTATCTCACTGTAAATTCGGGAGAAAGACAGAAAAAAACGTAAAATAACCATACATTCAACATTTATTTATGATTAATATAAATTAAGAAAAGAGATAATAGCTAGAGCAACATCATTATTGATATAGTACAAGTGAATTCAGTTATTCAGTAGTACATTCTGATTGAAATATGTTTTGGCGCAATTTTATAATTGAAATAGATAAGACTTTCTATGATATCCTACCACACACCTTTTTTTTCGTCTACACAACTCTTCCTCTAAAAAAGTTCTACAGAAAAAAATCTCAAATTTAAACAAAATACATCACACCCGGTCAATACATCTGAGTTGGCTGGAGAGTTTTCGGCTCTTTCTTCAAATCTTCTAAATTAACCTCGCTTCGCTTCATAATCTTTCCACTCTCCCATTCACTCATATCCAATTCTAATGTTCTGTATTCTGGATCACGTGCCGAGCGCACTTCTTTCATCGTTCGCTTAGCTTTCCTAAATAAGAAGAGATTTTAAAAATTTAGCGATCTTTCAAGAAAAAAAGCTCTAGAAACTGGGCAATGCACAATCTGCTCTGGATCTACTACGGAGAAACTCACAATATTCGTGGAGGTGGAACTTCGATGTGAAGCGGTTCCTTCTGTTTTTCCTCTGAAATAGGTTCACAATATTTTCATCACTTATTCTTTGACAACGAAAATTTCAAACCAGAAGTGGACTTACGGTCTCTTCGAGGGGTATTAGGTAAGTGACAAAAATGACATGTATACACTAACCTTTCATCGGAGCCTGAAAAATACGAAAGTCGTCACGGACCCAAATTATTTTGAACATGACAAACTTTGCTACTCTATATAGCCTACAAATATTATATTGAGTAGATTTATCTATATAGTTCAAAAGTTGTTTCTCCGCAACACATCGTAAACTGAGAATTCAGAAAACACAATTCCAAATCTAGTCACTCACGTTATCCACTGGCTTCGCCAGAATGTTCTCTCCCATATCAACTTCCTTCTTATCCTCTTTCTCCTTAGGCTTTTCTCTCTGCTTTTCTGCATGAGCTCCTTGCTGTTTCGGAGTTTGTGATGTCGGTGTGCTGCCAGCGGCTGACTTAGTACTTTTTGTCCTAATTTTCTCATTCGTACTTCCTACTGACTTTTTTCGGCGAATACACATTCTGTTGTGTTTTTATCTGAAATTAGTGTTTCTGCAAAAATTACGTTTCTATGAAAACGTTATTCTGATCAGCATCCGCATCATTCCACTCATTTTTTTATCATCAAAGCAATCCTTTTTGGTCATGCTGTCTGGAATTAGAAGAACAATTATTGCCTCTCCGAGGCAGCAGCACGGTGCCACTGCGGTAGATCCCCATAAAGCACATTTCCAATTCGCAACGAACTGGCACCAATTCTATCTGCCTCACATTTCCTAGGAGTTTGATAAATACGGGTGTCTGCTGGTTATGCTATCAGGATCAGCACACGCTCACAATGATTTTCATCATTTTGATATTACCAAAAACGCAGTGCTTAAAAATTTTAATCTTATGCCAAAAACGAAAAATAATAATGATGAAAAAATAATGGCATTAATGATGATATTGGTCTGGTCCATTAATTCAGGGACACTTTGGATTTTCTGACTAGTTGCTTCTACATAGTTTATTTTCGAAATCTCCAAAAGATTTGAAAGGATAAACAAACAAGAATTGAACACAGAAGGGCCACTATCGTTGCGACTAAAAAGGACAGCTTCTGAATGCGAGGGATAAAGAGTTTCGTGAAAAGATCTCGACGTGCTAATTCTTCACAAACATCGTCACGGCAGTACAGTTACACAGATTTAAAAAGCCAGAAATGGTGAAGGTACGGTTTCTAACGATACGGTGGTTTGATGATATTAGTTTTACGTTTTAAGCAAATACACGCAGTGACATCTATAGGCCTCCTCATTTCTCACTTTAAAAAGGCCTGAAGGATCCTCAGTCGAACAATCATACTCATCCGTTAGGTCACCAAGTAATCCTCTTCTGGATTTTTTAAACGGACGGCAGTTTAAAAATGACAATAATCTCAAAGTCGAGCCCCGTACGATCATCAAAATGAGCGGGAAATCTTCTGGGTTCCAAAGGAAATATACCTATGATTTTACGCTGGATTTTATAGCCCACCGGGAATACAATCCAACGTGTTGTGTCAACCTGAGGTGCTATGTTGCCACAATAGTTCCTCAGCGGCGACGAGCTTTGTGCCCTGCCTCTATCGACCACCGAAAAAGGGCTATAGAACAACCATAGTCATGAGCAATTGCACAGAAACTCTTAATAGCATTAAAAAAAGAAATGAAAAATACATGAGAGCCGGAACGTTCGCCTCCTAATGAGTCTCCACACAATAAGATGTTTTACTGAATTTTGATTAACTGTACACAAGGTTGTTATTTGATTTTATTCTAGAATTTCCGCAGAACTTCCCTGGAGACTTGAATGCAGATCTCAATCCACAAACTAAGCGACTGAACCTCTCCACAATTATACAGACAAACTTTAAGCATACTTCGTTAAAGGCATCACCTCTCTAGGGTGGTACGGGATTCAGGCGGGTAATCGACAACCAATTCGGACGAATCGCAACCGGGAGCGGAGCACAAGGGTGGCGCGTTGCAACAGAGGACGTTGTAAGAAACAGTTCCAGAGTTGTCCATTTACGCCGATACAGAGACAGATGAACAGAGTCACCCTCTTCCCTACAATCTACAACCTCCGTAAAGGCATTACCCGCCTGAAACCCATGCCACCCCAGATTTGTTGGGAGATGCCTTTAAACGTTAACGTGACAACGACAGTTAAAGTGGGGTTGGAGTTTGTGTGTATAGTTCTTGATCGCTCGATTTGATCATTTCAACCTTCTAAATAAATTTCTTTCAAATTTAAATTCCAATTCAAAGTAAATTTGCCCAAATTTGCCCAATAATATCGATATACGCTTCGTGTACAGTTTATCAAAAATCAATGCAGCGATGTTCTATATTCCCCAACTGTCAGCAGCAGTGAGCCAAGGCTAAGAAGGGGAAGCGTCAAGAGCGGTGGGTTGAAAAGTGTCCCAGAAAAGTTGAAGAATTGTTGACAAATTTAGTATCAGTAGAAACGCAAAAAACAACCACGATTTGTGATTGTCGTTTGTAAACCTCAACGATTGTAATTACTTATTAAATTTATTGTTGTATTAACATTTTCGGCAGAATTTCTAGTAATCAACCGCCAAATTCTTCTGATTCTCGATATAAAAGCCTTGAAAATGTCATCCTAATGTAATCCTAGAAGAAAATCCTAAATCCTAAACTCGACTTGCCATGCAATTGACCTCCTCCACAGGCTCCACATGGCAACGAATCCGAATTGAAGTCAGATGCGTGGGCACATCCCAAGCGGATTGATGCGCCAGAAACCAGATCCTTTTATACTGTCTACTTTTAAAGGCAGCATGCCACGAATTTGGGGTGGTACGGATTTCAGGTGGAGTATCAGTATACGGAGTCGTAGATTATGAGGGCGGGTGTTTCCGGTCATCTCTCCCTGAATCACTGCAAGCAGCCGGTCCCTGAATGCTGTTTTGTACGATGCCTTCCGTTGCAGCGCGCCACCCTTGCACTCGTAGTGTCCTTTACTGCCTATCGAATTGATTTTCGACGAATCGCAGGGCGGAGGCGGCGCAAGGGGTGGAGCGTTGCAATCTGCACCACCTCAAATTCGTGGTATGCTGCCTTCAACTGCTCGGACTAACTCTCTTTAATAAACCTTCTAGCGATTCTGACAGGATCTGATCTTTAATGAAATATTCTAGCCAAAAGAACATACATGCAACCGCGTCTCCTCTTTCAAAATATAAAATGAGATATGGGCTCACCCGCCCATTGTTTCCCGAAACACTTTGTTTTGCCTCATTTCACTCTGCATGCTCATGAAGTATAAACATGTGGATAAAGGAGATAGAGACTAAGAGCCTGATTCTGTAGAATCCCTTGAAAACGCCTCTATGCGTTCTACTTCAGTTCACTGTTCGAAGTTTGTTCGAATATGCAGCTACGACCTAAGGGCTCTAGTTGATGTGTCGAGCTAGTTTCGTTTTATCCACCTGAACAAATCTTCTTCCAATTTAACGACACCAAGCGGATGTAGGACTTTGATTGCTTGAGGCGATTTTGAACTATCAACCATAATTTAGTCGTAGTCAAGAGCACTGATCAACAATAACTCTTTTGCGCTTCAAAGTCGTTTTTTTTTTGTTCATGCTGGAAATTGAAACTGGGACTTTTCGTGAAGAGATAAGACAAAATATGCATCTGAAGATTTTCTGTTCTTACTACTGTTGTAGAACACATGGAAACACAAAAAAGGATATTTATTATTGCTGAATATGTTAGATATTATGAACGAATTTCATGCTGCGGCCTCGACAGCCTCCACATCTAAAAAAAAATCTTAGAAGTGAATATTTTGCTCGTTTAATTTTGCAACCCTTTTCTTCCCTTCGAAACAAACGATAATGGAAAAGTACTACTGTAAAGTAAAGTAAGTACTAAAGTAAATACTGTCTAAGAAATAAAATGAAAGTGAGATAAAACTTGCTTTTCTTCTCCACGGGAGCGTTACCCTGAAAAAGATCCGACTATTGGCGTCACTTCAACTCTATTCCTTATCGCAGTAAAATTGTGATTACAGAGGTTAAAAGCATCGTTCGAAGAGTATTTCGCTGCTGAATTGTCTCCGGTAGGGAGTAGATTCGATTTGCGAGGAGCGCAACAGAAAAGCGATTTTTTTCACAAATCCAAGAATTAAATTACTTAGACCAATCAGGCTACCAGTCTGAACGTCTGTCTAAAGCCGGACTGTCACTGAATACTTCAGACCTCATTAATGTGAGGAGCTCGCTCGCTGGATGAACTGGCGTCTCTGAGCTTTTTACCGCTCTTAATTGTGGATTTCCCTGAACTTTTTGTAACTCTGATTTTTGCAAAGTGCATGTCGATCTATGAGAAGAACACTACATCAAAAATTTCTACCAACACTTTCATTTATGGACGTTTAGGGAACTTTAATATGAAATTTCAAGGGATATATGATAACCGATTTAGACTAATTTTTTTGAAAAAAAACTAACTTTTTGCGGAACCGTCCCAGATATTTGGACAGAACAATTGAAAATCAACCAAGGAGAATCTGATTCCAATATAAAATGTGACTAAAGTGTTCTCAAAATTACCTCATTTTCCTTGTTGTCGATCTCACTTCGTTTCATTATCTTCACGCTTTCCCATTCACTAATATCCAGCTCCAGTGTCTTGTATTCTGGATCATGTGCATCTCGTTTCTCGTGCATTGGACGTTTGGCTTTCCTAGAAATATATTTGTTACAGATTGCTTAGTTCCCGTCTATGATTTCAACAGACACGGTGTTCGCAGTCTCTTATGATATTGCTATAAAATAAACTATGAATAAAACCTACATTACTCGCGGTGGAGGAACCTTGATATGAAGTGGTGTTTTTGGTTTCGCCTCCCCCTCTATAAATGGTAACACTCGTAACAGCGTAAAGAAAAAGAAAAAAAAAAGAAATCAAACGTGAAATACGTAATCAACAACTGATTTCAATGAATGGACCGATAGAGAAAAACTGGTGTCGTAGTCACTGACCTTTGACAGGAGTCTGAAAAGAAAGTAAATTGAGAATAATCAGTATAGAATTCGACTAAAAGCGCACCTAACGTAGCGCACCTAACAAATAAGGAGAGAAATCTTTACATTTTTCATTATTGTTGTCAATATATTATCAACCCTTTTCACCGTGCTATATTGTATTGCACTATTTTTCACTTTGTCCCTTGTAAACTCCTATGACTTTCCTATAACTTATTGACGTGCTTTCTTTGTAAATCATGACATAGCATTCCAAGAAGCTTGTCTTGCGCACTTATCGCAGTACAAGTGGAACCAGGTGTGGACGGTCCCAGTGATTTCAGTGGCGATAAAGGCTGAAGAGCCCCTGTTCAATTTTATCGCGCGCCGGACGGCCTCGACGGAAACTCGACCGAACCTGACTCAACGTACAAAAAGACATCTCTTCAAAGACCAGAATTTGAAAAATAGCAACGCCATTCTTTAGCAAGAGACAAAGAGTCCTCACGAGGATACCTGGATATCTACCGCTTGTCTTCGACGACGTCGCCAACGACGTTTGCATTCAGCTTACACCCGACGAAGGGCTCAGAAGGACGTATGGGCAAGAAGAAGTTGCAAGAGAAGCTACGACTTGTACTCTTTACGACTTGTAAAGCCGAAAAGAAATATCCAAGTAGGTGATATTAAAGTTGACTATGCGTTTTGAGAGTACACAGAAGCAGCGGACCACCTTGAAATGAAAAAATAAAGTTCCTTGTTTTTGGAGGTTTCAGACTGCACAATGCATACACCTTCACAAAGTGTATCTAGGACGCGGCCAAAGAAGTACTCCCGGTTCGAGCGGGCAGAGGAAGAAGTTTGGTTTTGTACCTGCAGCGACAAGATCCGCATATAATTCTGTATGTGGTGCCTATAGTACTGGTGATTTCAACCAGGAAAAGGGTCTGAGAAAGAAGCTGCAACAAAATCGCGGAAACGAACGAACGTAAAGAGCAAATAACTTTGAAAACGAGTGAGAGGACAATAATCTGCGCAAAGCTACGCTGTACTAATACAATGTAGCGGCAAAATGAAAAGATGTTCTTCAGACCTCAACACTGTCAATGGAAGCGGCTGTCAACACTGTCAACAGGAACTTCAATGTGTTTCAACACAATTTCCTTTGGAAGGTCTACATTTGAACTGCGAGAAATAGTCGCTGTGGTTCACTCGAAACAGCAACCAGAAGGTAATTCATTGATGATATTCAAGGGGCTGTACGGGACAAAAGTATGAAAATGTAAGCACTACCGAGGAATTTCCCAAGCTAGCAACAGAGGAACAAATACCCAGGAATCACACGCACTACAGAAGACTTCAGAGGACTAGGCGGCGGTTGTTTTTATCTGAGTAGTGGTTCCCTGGTATTGAACTTACGGTCTCTTCGAGAAGTATTAGATAAGTAACAAAAGTGATATGTGTACACCAATCTTTGATAAAGTCATTACGGAGCGAAGTTATTATTGGCGTGATAAATATTGGTACTTTATATGGCCTACTGCCTTAAGGAGATTTGTCGACGTAGTCTAAAAATTGTTGCTCTGCAACACCTTGCAAACTGAGAAGCCGAAAAACACAATTCCAAATCTAGTCACTCACGTTATCCATTGGCTTCGCCAAAATGTTTTCTCCCATATTAGCTTCCTTCTTATCTTCTTTCTCCTTAAGCTTTTCATTGGGTTTTTCTGCAGGAGCTTTCTCCTGTTTCGGAGTTTGTGCTGTAGGCGTGTTTGAAGCAGCTGACTTATTGCTTTTTGACTTAGCATTTTTTTTCGTGTTTGCTGGTGGCTTTTTCCCACGAATACACATACTGGCGTTTCTATTCTGGAAGCACTGTTTCTGAGGAAACAACATTTCGTTACGAAGGCATTCTTTTAGGTTATCACCATCCGCACCCATACGTTTGTTTCTTTTTGTTCAGCGCATCAGAGGTGTCCGCAACTGCAAGAACGATTATTGCCACCCGAGGCCAGGACACGGTACCCCTATGGTAGATCCGCACATAGCCTTTTTCCGTTTGTTTTTTTTTACTCTTTGAACTTTGACGCAGGGCCAACAACGTAAAAAATAGCACTAAGTAAATGTCTTAGTTTGCTCAGCGTATTTGGCTACAGTTTAATCTTTCCAGCTAGTTTCTTCAGGAATCCTCCAGAAACTTTGAAAATAATACTAAATGCTAGAGGACAGGAAGCGATCGAACATGACCAACAATCAAAGCTGTCTTATCACTTTTTATCCGAATTAACGTGTGCAAGCAAATACACGCAGTGACGTCTAAGGCTCTTCCCGTTTCTGAAGGCTAAAGGAGCCTTGGTCGAAATATCGTACTCCTCCGTTAGGTCATCAACTAACTCCACTTCTGCCCTTCGCTGGACTTCCTAGACGGATGGCAGTTCAAAAATGACAGCAACCTCGAAGTCGAGGTCAGTACTTCCATCAGCGAAAAATCTTCTGGCTTCTAGAAAAATATGCCCATGATTTACACTGCACCGCAGCATATTACGGGCTACTGGCAGCACAATCCAACATATTGTGTCGATGAGACATTACGTCATGTTGACGCAATCCTCTGCGGCGACGAACTCTGAACCCTGCCTCTCTTGACCATCGAAAAGCGACTATGAAGCAGTTATAGTCATGCGCAACTGCAGGATACAATGACCACAGCCATCACAAAGCGAGAAATAAAAGATATTCGGATGTCAAAAGCAGCAATGCGCTACCGCCAAGTACGTGACGAGTTAGGACGGCCCGGCTGGCTGTGTTCCAGAACTAGGTGACAAATTTTAGCAGCAACGTAAAAAACAACATTCTCAATAGTCGTAGTGTTATTTATACGCTTAGGACGTCCTGGTAAGGGCGGACTTTGGAGATCCTGCGGTTCTCCCTTCGCTCGACTTCAGTCATCACTAGAAATCGATGATGCACTTGCTGTAAATTTTTGCTTAATTTAAATTTACTTAGTTAAATTAAATTTTACTTTTCCCTAACAGGGTCATCCTTCGCTCTCCATTTTAGGAAATTCAAGCATTGATGAAAAATCTAATAGTTTTCTTCCTAGACGGGTCAGCACTTCGTTTGAAGAATATCTAAAGTTGATTTTACATCGAGATTCCTTCGATATAGCTACAGTTTGAAAACAGTCAAACTAAAGGTTTTTTCCTGGCTTTTTTCCCAACGGTTAGCTCAGAATGATGTGCTAACGTGAAGTGAACATAAGTGAATGATAGCGCTGATAACGACAAGGTCCTACGTCGGATCACGTAAGCTGTTAGCTACTACTTAAGCAGCCGTCTGCATGCGTGTTTCCAATTTCTGAACGAAGGATGTGACCAACCTGAGGACGTGAAAGGAAATAAACTTGCAGAGGAGAGTTTGGGGGTGATGCAACACATGCAGTTATCAGGTCCATGAAACTGCTCAGAACGTCTCAGTCATTTTTTGATAAAACTACTTAGACTTATTGCGTGGTACTGCTGCACCGACAACACGATCTTCGAGTCACCGCTGCGCAGTCCTCATTCCCTTCTGGCGCTGATGCACCAATTCGATGCCATGGGACCCATCTTTAGCGCTTTCTGGCGCATGCGCATTCACACACATGCCACACTCATAAGCACGCGTGCCAGACTAGGCCCGCTATTATGTAGCATGACGATAAGGAGATGCAACGCAGCCGCTAAGAGCTTCGGTTGTGAGAGTTCGCGATCGATGGTTAGAAAACCACTCTGGACTACACCATCAATGGCCTGAAACTGCTCTATTGCCATTCAAGCCTTTCATCTCTCGGAGGTCGACAGATTGATACCAGACTTGTCTAAGGCGATAAAAATACTGGCAGGTAAAATACTCTCAGGTTGTACGGCTACACATCCGTTCATAAACCAAACATATTCCAGAGTACAGTCAATCATCTTAAGTGAATTAATGCGCCAGAGACTTTAACACTTTTGTTCGTCTAGGTAACTGATTGGGAAGTTGATCCGGGACTTCTCCCTTCCTAGTTTGTACAGTACAACGTCTTGATTCAAACCCTTCACCAGTTCGTGCAAGTGGTATACGGTTCCCACCGGATCCTAAACTTTTAATGAAAGCTTCTAACCAAAAGAACATACATCCAACCGTGTCTCAGCTTCCGAAATATAAAATGAGACATGAACTCACTCGCCCGCTGTTTTCGAAAACATTTCTTTTCGCTAAACTACATTCTGCTTATTTATTAACTAAACCAGTCTAGATGTCCGGCTAAAGTCGGACTTCAGACTTTCGGTGGTTTTAGCTTCGCTCCCCTTCACTGATCAATGAAAGTTAATACTAGTGGTGCTTTCTGTAAAATTAGATTTGTGTTTTTTTAACAACGCTTTCCTTCTCTTCTTTATATTATAAATTAAGGCGAAAGATTACGGAGTTTTCCTTCTAAACGCGTCAATTTTACATTTGGAGAATATTCGACCATCAGCTGCTAACACTCCTTCGATGCTGGAATAACCCAAATACAATTTGAAAGCATTACCCGAAGTATGGGTATTCCTTCTGATTTACCCCCATAGGTATCACAGAATGATGTTTTAACATAAATCAGATCACATAAACATCTTGATACTATTTAAACAACCGTTTGCATGCGTGTTTCCACTTTCTGAGAACGGCATGCTACAAACTTGAGGCGAACAAAGAAGGAAATAGGCACGCATAGGACTCATAAAGGTGAAGAGCAAAGCGCCCAGTGGTCGTGCCTATGAAACGGCTGTAACCATTCATCTTTTGCGTCATGCACACTAAGTTATTGCGCACCAATGACCGGGCCCATCCCCGTCGCACCCTCTTCTATAGGTATCTGGCGCCGGGACCCGCCGCATCCCATTCTATGGATATCTGGCGCCTTGGAACCGTCGCACCCCCTTTTATAGGTATCTGGCGCCGGCGCACCAATCTGACGCTGTTGGACCCGTCGCACCCCCTGCCATAGGCATCTGGCGCCGGCTCGCCAATGTGACGCCGGTTCACCCATCGCACCCCCTCCATTGTAGCTATCTGCCGTGAATTTCCTCTTTTTGAAGAAAGGATGTTAGCAGCATCACAAAAATATGCTTTGAAATAGATACGTGAATGAGTCATAGAAACCCATCCTGCTGCCCTGGGGCTCCCGTGCACCAATCCAAAAGATCCAATCTGGGAACCCGTCTCTCCCTACTCTATAGCTTTCTGGCACCGGCGCACCATTTCAACCCCGTATGATCCGTCCCACCCCATTTACAGCTATCTGACGTAGTACCCGTCTCACCCAATTTTACCGCGTTGAGGCCCCAGCTCATCAAACGAGGCTATAGCATTCGTCTCCCTCTTTTTCTGGAATTTCCTGACTGAGACACACACATACGCAGATGCACACACGTGACAGAATAACCCCGTTATTATATAGCATGATAGTTTGCAAATCTGGATGTATACATTCACATAAAAGTTTATTTCTTCACTAACATACGAGGGAAACTAACTTGCCTTATCAAAGCCAACATACATAGTTACACAGCTTTAGACAATGGTGAAAAGGTAGAGTGCTCGTCCATCAGGTGCATGGCGACGGTTCGGCACCTCAGCGTTGCGGACTTTTGCATCATTATGGAGAAGGTGGAGTTTTTGTGACACACAGACAAACACAAACACACACATACACACACATACACACACATACACACACATACACACATATACACACATACACACAGACTAAGCGCGTTATTATATAGAATGATCGCCAATACGTTCGTATCGGAACCTCTCACCACTCAAGCACTACACCAAGCAATATTTTCAGTTACAGAAAGAAGTATTGAATATTATTCTTATTCTGCCCACTACTAGACTGCTTCGCAAAAGTATGTACCCAGCATGTGCATGTGTGGGCGGATGTAGGGCAGTGAAAAGAGATTTCTGCTGCAAGTGTACTCATGGTGGCCGCTACAGAATCACTCACCTTTTAAAACTTCCGAGATCCATAAATTATTGGAAACTTTTCTATGAGGATAAAAATACTGATTTTGTGTATGGGCTGCCTCGCAAGTCGCTGTGTAGGTCATATGCTCGATATTGCACCTTTTAGAAACATTTCATCATATATTTTTCCACCCCGAAATAAATGGAGCAGCCACGTTTCCAACGCTGTGCACAATAAACAGACTAAATAGATGTTTACTTTATTGGAAATTTACCAGTCATAGTTTATGGATCCGTCCGTCGAATCGCGATAGTGAAACACATGAAAACTGAAACACAAAACAACACTTTAATACTTAAGTAAAAAAGTATAAGTAATTATACCAGAGTCCGTCGAAAGAACATCGATACTCTGGTATGATTACTTGTAATCAAGAAAGTGGTAGCATAGCAGCAGTACATCTCAAGGGGGATGCATAAGCTAATTTGGAAATAAAAGATGAAGGACAATGTGTTTGAAATTTTTCAATATATTTGGGATGCATCGATGTGCACTACTTCAGTTCGGAATCGTAGAGGACTACGTCGCACCGCGTTTGAAGGAACGGGAGAAAGGTGTTTCAAACAAATGAAGTTTTTCAAAGAAGACCAGCTACGTGAAATAATCATGGATAGGTTTGAGAGTTTTAGAGAGTTATGTACAATGACGTGACTGCAGCTTACTATTAAAACTTTTGAAATCAACTTTTTAGAATTCATCCCGTCAGTTAAAGGCATCACCCCACGAATCTTAGGTGGTGCAGATTTCAGGTGGAGTTTTCGTATACGGGATGGGAGACTATGGAGAGGAAGGTGATTCCGTCCATTTCTTCCTAATTGCCGTAAAAAACGGCCCGGAAGATGCGGCGCCGCACAAGGCTGGCGCGCTCCAGTCGAACTGCTTCTAGAAAATAGTGCGCCGGCCGGAACACCTGAAACCCGTATCTTCCGGACCGTTTCTTACGGCAATCAGGAAGAAATGTACGGAATCACCCCCCTTTCCATAGTCTCCCATTCCGTATACGAATACTTCACCTAAAATCCGTACCACCTCAGATTCGTTGAGTGATGTCTTTAAATTCTCCATTTCTCAAAATGATAAGGAACCAAGGAACTCTGGATGTTACTTTTGTTTCAAATAATAAAATGTAGTCAGGAGCACTAATGAACAATGATTCGGTTGCACTTCGAAAACGTTTATTTTCTTGTTCATGCTGGAATCTGAACTTATTGCGGGATTTTTCGTGAAAAGATAAGAAAAAAATATGCATCTAAAGATTTTCTGCTTTGACTATTCTTGCAGAGCACATGGAAACACAAACAAAATATTTATTATTGCTGAATATGCTAGATGTTGTGAACGAATGTTATGCTGCGGCCTCAACAGCCTCTTTATCATCCATATCTAAAAAAAAGTATTGTAAAATAATATTTTGCTCATTTAATTTTGCATCCGTTTTTTTTCCTTCAAAAAAAAAATGATAATGGAAAAGAACTGTCTAAAAAATAAAGCGAAAGTAAGTTGAAACTTGCTTTTCTTCTCTCCGGGAGGGTTTCCCTAAAAAGAATCTGAGTATTGACACCACTCCAACTCTATCTCTAAATGTGTTAAACTAGTAACGATGTTAAAAGCATCGCTCGAGAATTATTTTGTTGCTTAATCCTCTTTAGTAGAAAGTAGATTTCCTTTGCAAAGAACACAGCAAAAAAGTGATTTTTTTTGCAAATCCAAGAATCAAGTTACTTAGTGCCATCAGATTATTCAGTACAGCAATTCCTGGTTATCGTGAGGAGCTCATTCTTCGGATGAACCGATGTTTCTAAGCTTCTCTGCTCTTATTTGTGGATTTATCTGGAGCGTTTTGTTACTCTGGTGCCAAAGTGAATGTCAATCTTTAAGAAGGAACCAACGTAAAAAATTTCTCCCTACATTGTTCATTTATGCGTGTTTAGGAAATTTTGATGTGAAATTGCAGACGTTTATAGTAGCTCTGCGTGTTTATCTGGTGTCACGGAATTCGAAAAAGGGATTGCGACGGGTCCTACGGCGTCGGATTGCTGCGCCGGCGTCAGATAGTTGTAAAATGGGTTGCGACGGGTTGATTTCCTTCTTCGTTCGCCTCAAGTTGCCAGCATGCATTCCTCAGAAAGTGGAAACATGCATGCAAACGGCTGCTTGGATAGTAGCGAACATTTTACATGATCTGACGTAGAACATTATCTTTATCAGTAGGATGATGTCTTTCACGTCATTTTATGCCAAAACATTATTCTTTGATAACTGTTGGAGGGAAACAGGAGGAAAACTCATATTTCGAGTAATGCTTTTAAATTTTGTCTATAATATATTGGTAAGGAGTGTTTGGAGCTGGAATCTTTCGCCTTTAGTTATAATAAAGAGGATGAAGAAGAATCGTTAGAGATACACAAGTCTGATTTCACACAAAATGGCACTAATATTAATTTTCGTTAATCTGTGAGGGCGAGCAAAGCAAACACCACAGAAAGCCCGAATTCCGGCTTTAGCCGGACGTTTAGACTGGTTAGAAATAAATATGAATATGAAACGTTGGTAATGCGTTCTCAAAATAACCTCATTTTCGTTGTTTTTAAACTCGCTTCGTTTCATTATCTTCACGCTTTCCCATTCACTGAAATCCGGCTCCAGCGTCTTGTATTCTGGATCACGTGGATCTCGTACCACCTTTATCCGACGTCTTGCTTTCCTATAAATGCATCTGTTACCGAAGAACTTGGGTCGTTTCTGTCTCTGATTTTAGCAGACACGCTTAACCTAGATTTTCATAGTCACCCATGAAATTAGTATAAATTAAGCAAAAAATAAAACTTACAGAACTCGCGGAGGTGGAACTTTAATACGAAGTGGCGTTTTTGCTTGCTGATTTTCCTCTATAAATGGCTACACTCGTAACAACGCAAATAGAACTCAAAATTTTAATACGTAACCCACATGTGATTGCAGTGAATGTAGTGATAAAGGAAAATTGGTGTCGTAGGCACTAACCTTTCACAGGACTCTGAAGAAAAATAATTAATTGCGTGTAATCGGTATAAACCCCTGCGTACTTGGCAGGTTTAAGGGTTAGTGACAGTCGTTTTATTAATTACCAATATTAATCTGTTTTACAGCATCTTTTCATAGTATATTTGTTTGAAAGCGCTTTTTCTACTCCTCATGGGTATTCCCACTAGTTTTTTTCTTGATAACCTACTTTTAAAAAATGTTAGGGCTGTGAAATGGAAGTTCTTGGGGGAGCAAGAAAAGGAGCATCATTGTCTTTCTTTCGTTTTTCATAGGGGTAAAAAAAGTTGAATCTTTTGCGTCCTCAAAGGAGAGAGTGCTGTTGTGGCGAGAATTAGTTAAGATGAGTTTTTCAATCCAAGCGTGGACCTGGGCCACGACGCACGTGAAATTCAAAATTCAAATTTAAAAACACTAAACAGATTTGAGTGAGGTTTCGAAAAATCAATGATCAGAACGTCTTCGATTATAGAAGAAAATCTTTAACTCTAGAAACTGCCTCAGATTTTGCTTTAACAACACAATAACAGTACTCTTCGATGTAACGTACATGACCTTCTCGCAGCTGCAGAGCGCACCACATGATTGCTCTACAGCAGTCCATGGAGCAAAAATATCGAGTGTAACAGGTGAACGGGCGTACTCTTCCAGGTAGTGGGAGAAGACTTCCCATCGCTAAACGTAGGCGTTGCCTCAGTTGTGTACCGGTCTATCGTCTATCTCGTCCACTTTTGCAATATTATGTAGCCTCTCCTGATTTACTTCGCATCCGCCCTTAGCGCTAGAAACCCATAAGCGCTACCACCTGCTTTTAACCAACTTCTGCAGCTAGTGAACTCGAAACAGGCACACATTATGACGAACATGACAAGGTAATCGAGGGATCACTTTACAGTTCACGTTAGTTGAGACTTCAAAGTCAAACTAAGAAAGGGTCTGGGAGAAAAAAGCTATCGGATGGACTATGCTACGGTACAGGAATGGAAATGCCGCTCATCTGATTAGATTCATAACCGCCAACAGGAGACGGTGTCTACTCGAAGTCACAGTAGTAAAGTTCATCTGCAAGACAGTGCACTGTCTTGTTCACCAGCCACCATCTTCTTCAACCCAGACTACAACCAATCTGACTGCCCTTCGATAAAGACTCAAACATTCTACCTGCTGAATATGGAATTGCGCTGGACGTACCTCAAAGCTCCGCGCGACAGAGTTGGATCGAATTTCTTAACCCATTTAATATTTTTGAAAGAAAGACCATATTAGAGGCTCAATTTGAACAAAGCACACGTTCAATAATTCGAGGCAAAAACTATCTGCAAACAATCTTTGCGAAAGATCTCTGAAAATGCAGGGAGAAGAACGTTTCAGAGACAATGAAAGGAGAAAAAGCAGATAAGGACATATATAAGAAATGTTTCTGAAGGAAATGTTAGAGAATATACTGTTTCTCCAGCAGCACCTAGCACACCTTTCCAAAATTATTTTACATCTTCCACTTTCTTCCGCGTGGTGGCCATCCTTTTCATGCAGCTCTAGTCCCGCATACGACATCCTTTTTCCAGAAAAGGAATCCAGACCAGTGGAGAACTCCGCAAACTCTTCCAATTCATAAGAAAGTAGATAAAGAAGACATTCGAACCCATCGTACGATATAATTGCTCAGTGCTTGTCCAGAGCATTCAACAAAGTTGCACTTATGTGACTATCAGGAGCCCTGGATGGAACCAAGAAGGAGACTCAACTAAATTCTTTCAGGGTTTTAATAGTCTGGACCATACCTGGGACTCCGACGGAAAATGTCTCTTGATCTGAACTTGGTCGACTATAAAAAACAATTCGACAGCGTAGAACGAATGCAATATCGTTAGCGTTGGGCGATCAAGACGCGATCGCGCCTAATGTAAGTTAATTAGCCAATTGCTACGACTACGATACTACTGTCCTGTACCCACTGAAATGGGTAAGGGCGAGACTGTCTCGCAAATGTTGTTTACGGCTACTTTTCAATTCACAGTAAAATCACATGGTCGGAAAGAAAGAGTTGTCGGCTCGCAAACGCTGGAAAATTCATCATACGTCTGTTTATGAGGTCTTAAAAACTTGGAGAAAATTTTCAAGGAAGAACTGAATAAAAGCATTGTGGCAGCATGAGCAGCATCTGCATTCGTCAGATAGGCTACTGACCAACTAGCGGGACCAGGAGTTCTGTGCTCAGCCGGTACGACATGATAGCTCTTCTAGTGCTCTTCGACGTAGCCGGGCACTACTGCCAACCCTGAAAAGATATTCACTACTGATAGAGAGCTTAAGGGAAGTCTTTTGAAGTTTAACGTGCACCACTTAGTAGCTCCTCGCAACTCCGACTTGAAATGTTTCGACTTGGCGGAATTTGTGTAAGCCTTGAAAGCCAACCAGAATGGACCCACAGGTGGAATAAAAAAGAAAGGTATGGATCACAAATGCTAAGAATTCATCTGGATGCGGGTCAACAACACCGTCAATGGCACTCGCTATGATTGCAAATTTCTAGTATAACGTCTGCGAGAGACAGGAACTACTCAAAAGTTGCTTGAACCTATAGCGCTCGCGTTCAGTGAAGATCTGCCCTTTAAGTACTACTTAGAGAGTGATGTTATTGAGAGTGAGAAAACCTTTTTTTTTAGCAGAAATGGGCATTAAGAACTATAGGCTGTAATGAATGCTACGAAAGTGATAAACTATTACAAATTAATTACAATTTAGAACTGCAAGTTGGAAAATTCGAGAGAAGCACACCACTGCCCCGAATTTCCTGAATTATGTGATATCTTCTCGTGGAATGTTTAAAAACTCCTGCTGTGAAATGTTTCTGAGCTGAGAAGAAATTAATTACTCAAGTATATTTTAACCCTGGGACCGGATCTACAAGTCTGATTGCTACCTGCTTGTGATGGCCCTGCTTTAACTTAACGCAATTAGGCGTTCGAGTGTACTCATTGGGAACGTACGAGCTATATAACCTGCATTGTCATATGACGAAAGCTTCCCATACATTGCAAAAAGGAGCTGTCGTTCGGCCAGAGCCCATACTCTAGCTGTTAGGAACGATTGTAACAACCTTGTGGAGGAGTCGGATCAACGTCGTCATGATGCGCCTTTCTACGATTGCGGGATCGCAGGAAACTCAAGCTCTTGAACGTAAGTGCTCGCGCACCTACGGAGGCCGCAGAGGACCACAACAAGGACCCTTTTTTTAATGAACTCAATACGTTGATATCCAAGATGCCAAGCCAGGTGGCAGTAATTGTCGGAATTGATGCGAATGCAAAGATGGGAAGTGAACAACTATCTGATGTGCTCGGAAAATGGTTCTATCCCATTGGGCAGACATCGGACAACAGAACTCGTCTGATAGACCTTTGCGGGCAGACGAATTTCTTCATCGAATCCACGTTCAAGAGGAATCATCGACACCATCAGCTTACGTGGCAATGAACAACTCCATTAAAGCCAAAAGAGCAGCAAAAGCAGAAAATGCCGACTCTTAAGCTTTAGCTCGATTACGTTCTGACGAAGAACATACCTTTGCCAGATATCCGAAAACCTAGGGCTGTCTCGGACGTCGCATTCGACTCCGACCACCGTCCAGTTCTTCTCAGCTTTATCGTACACTCCCAGAAAAGGTAAAGGAGAGCTCAACGTCTACCAAAGCTCGACTTGGCAGGTCTGAAAAACGCTCCTTGTTTTAGCACCGAGGAAGGAGTTCGGAAACAATATCCACAAACAATTCTGTATGTGTTCCCCGCACTACTGGTGACTTTAGCCAGGAAAAGCATCTGAGAAGGAGGTTGCGTCGTCAACTGAAACGTGATCGCGAGAACAAATGAACGTCGATAGTCATATACAGTCATATACAGCAGCCAAGATTGTTAACAACAAACAAACAACTAAAACTTTAACAACGGGTATCAGGGTGGATGGACAGCCTTTCGAACTCGTGGATGAGTTCTGTTATTTAGGCTGTACTCTAAAAAACGATATTCAGCAAAGATGCGCTAAAATAACTCGGCATTCAACTCATTGACCAAGTGTATGTGGTCAACCTCCATCGCCAACGAAGTCAAGCTTTGAGTCTACCTAACCGCAATGCACCCTATCATGATATACGGGCGACGGTGTTGTAAAAGCCTGACTGCATGGAGAGAAAGCTATTTAGACAACTGCTAGGCTACTTTTGACCGGTGGTATGCCATAACGAAGAACTTTACTCGGAAGTGGTGTGGTGATGACACTGATGACACATGGAGAACATTAACATCTTGCCCGCCTAGAGTAGTCATGGAAAACCGTCTTCGCTTCTTTGGTCACATTAATGGCGGATGTGGTGTAGCTGTTAAAGGTCCTGCTTCCTGCAGGATCGATCGGAAGTTCGAATGAGCCCTAGTGCTCACCAGGCTTTTCATCGCTCCGGGGTCGATGAATTGGTACCAAACCTGTCTAGGAGGATAAAAACACTGACTCGACACATCGGTTAGTACACGTTCGTAAACCTCAAACGATTGTGAATTGAAGTGAACGTGGGGCGTTAATCAATCCGCATCCCAAGCGGATTGATTAACGCCAGAAACGTTATCCTTTATCCTTTATGAAGAGACCTTCTGATCGTCTTGTCCAAGTTGTCTTGAGGATGCTTCCAGATCCTAATTGGAAAAAGCTTCCTGGTAGTAAAAGAAAGTTCTGCACCTAGGCGGTGAAGGAAGGTCTGAGGGAATCTGGCGTTGACAGGCAGTTCAGTCTAGACGTGAAATTCCGCCGCTTGTGGAATAGCGACGGATGGGTAGATCATATGCGAACTCTAGCTGAAGATCGAACAGGATGGGCTATAAGAGGACGGATATGTTCAAGGACAACGCATCCCGGCGAAGATGGGGACAGCCGCGTTAGTCCGTAACACTAGCCCGCCGATTACGTCACGCAAGTCAAGTAAGTCATATTTTAACCCTCATTAATTATCTCATTAGTTACTGCTTATTTACTTTATTGTTTACATTATTTCACCCATTTCCAACTATCGCAGTTATAAAAGGACACAAGTACGAGCGGAGACTTGATGCAATGTAGCACTTTTTTCTAGACTTAAAAAGTATTGAGATAAGCAAAACGAAGTAGACACAAATCTAGTTTTGTTTATATCTTGTCGTTAGCATGTATATGATGTTTAGGTAAACAGCGGTTGATTGCCTCAAAATATTGCAAAATCAGGATATTAAACTTACATCGATCGGCGTCGCAAAAAGATTCTCGGCATTTGGAACATTTTTCAATGCTTCTTTTGCTTTTTTTTCTTCTTTCATTTGTTCTGCAAGCGTGCTTGCTGTGGGAGTTTTTGATTTGGGTGCACTCCTGGCCGGTGATTTCGACTTCTTCAAGTTTTTCTTTTTTCCCGGCCCTTTCTTGTGCGTACACATGTTTCTGCCTTATATCTGAAAAGCGACTTGAGCATTGCGCGCTCCATGTTGTTTCACATAAAAACATAAAACTCACAACCGTTTATTGTTTTTGGAAATCTACAAATAAAAAGTGAAGTTCAAAACATCCTCTTCTTATCGATCTAGGAAATATTTAAGAGATAGAATATCTCTTAGAGAGGTGCGGATTTCATATTTGATGAGATGAGGAACCTTGCACACCGCTTTATGAACTCATTCTAAATAGAGGCCATGTTTATCTTTTTTTTTGTTTATCCAGTCCTTGGACATCGTGGGTCAAAAATTCCCAAAAGATACTTTTCCCTCCTCTTCAGCGAAACAACAATACTCATTTCTAGAACTCATTGTAGATGTTAATCAAACATAAGCAATAAGTTGATAAAAAGAAACGTATGTCTCACCTCCGTGGATGTTCACTTTCGCAGATATAAATTAATGTTTATGACAAACTATCTATGTATCATTCAGGTTTTTCTCTATTATACGTGATGTGAAGGCGACAAACATGCTACACCCTACTCTGTAGTCTGTAGACTACAGTGTGGCATTTTGTAGTTGACATGCGCAGCGCGGAGAAATTTATCAGCGAAGAACTTATCAAATTGACAAATGCAGCCCGGAAAACCAAACAGAAAAAAGAACTCATAGGAACCTTCCTAATTCTGCATTATGTTCAAACTGTCGATTTATTTAACTAATCTAAATTAAAGGATAAAAGATAAAATGTCTAGCGTTAATCAATCCACCTGGGATGCGCCACCACGTTCACTTCAATTCTGAATCGTTCGAGGTTTAGAAACGTGTAACTGGCCCATACAATGACTTGCGGTGGCTAGCCGATGTGTCGGGTCAGTGTTTTTATCCTACCAGACAACTCTGGTACCAATTTATCGACCCCGGAGGGATGAAAGGCTTGGTGAGCGCTGGGGCGGAGTTAGCACTAGTGCGGATTCGAATCTCCGATCGATCGTGCAGACAGTGGAACATCTTAAAGACTGCGCTACACCCGCCCAGTCTAGATTATCATTTTATCAATTGCAATCTTCAAAATGGCAGTTTTGAAAGTATCCACAATAGATCATTTCATAACAGTTTGCAAAGTGTGATTTGCGGTGGCGCGCATTGAAGTTGCAAGTCGCTATGCAGCGTAGTTGTTCAGAACTTGTTAATGACAAACGTAAAGGAGTAGAGCAGGTGCAGTACACCGTTAGTGCGGTCAAAACGACATCAAGCACGGTGCAGTTGAGTAAGCGGCTGCGCTCCAAGAGGTGCGGTGGAGTGGAGCGCAGCGGTTGGCTTAGAACACCTTCTAGCACCGTACTTCGCTGCAGTAGGCAACGGTCCCACATCGATTCCAATCGCTTCCTCAACTGCGCCGCTTACGCACCTGCGCTGCTATAGCTCCTATGATTGTCATTTGATAAATTGGTACCAGAGTTGTCTGGAAGAATAAAAACACTGAACTGATACATCGGCTAGCCCCCGCAAGTCGTTGTATAGGCCAGTTACACGTTCGTAAACCTCAAACGAATCTGATTGAGGGCGCATCCCAGGCGGATTGATTAACCTCAGACATTTTATCCTTTATCCCTTAATTTAGACTAGTTAAATAAATCGACAGTTTGAACATAATGCAGAATTAGGAAGGTTCTTATGAGTTCCTTTTTTGTTTGGTTTTTCGGGCTGCACTTGTCAATTTGATAAGTTCTTCGCTGATAAATTTCTCCGCGCTGCGCATGTCAACTACAAAATGTCACACTGTAGTCTACAGACTACAGAGTAAGGTGTGGCATGTTTGTTGCCTTCACATCACGTACAATAGAGAAAAAAAGGATAGAAAGAATAGGTAGGCATCTGAATGATGGATAGTTTGTCATAAACATCAATTTATATCTGCGAAAGTAGAGATCCACGGAGGTGAGACATACAGTGTTTTTTTCTCTACTTATTGCTTATGTTTGATTAACATCTACAATAAGTTCTAGAAATGAGTAGTGTTGTTTCGCTGAAGAGGAAGGTGAAGTATCTTTTGGGAATTTTCGACCCACAATGTCCAAGGACTGGATAAACATACGTAAACCGTATAGTAAAAATACATAAACCGTATAGTTACTTCAATATTAACCATTTTACTTACTAAGGTACGAAAAGCACAACGAAATACGTTTCTAACGTTAATGTTACCAGTCTGAATAGCCAATATAAAATCTGAACAGCTAATAGTGAATTTTCCGACTTTTTGTGCTATTCGCTTCGCTCGTCTTCAGCGAACAATAAGAAAAACCATGCACTCATGCATTTTTCGGATTGACAATGATAATTTAATGTTTATGCTAATCGAATACATTTTCTCATAGCTTTCACCTTTTCTGAAACTCCTGAACACATTTATTAAGAGAGCTTTCTTAAACTGTAATAGTCTTTTGTAATAAAGGAAATCTATTACCTTTTATTTTTCTCCCGCATATCTTTCTGTAATCGTCATAAAGAATAGCTCTATTCGAAACGATAATGAAGACTAAATGAAATTTCTCGTTGAGAAAAGGGGAACTCCACTATCTAATCACTTCTTGCAGAGTATTGTTGTTTACCCAATGAATTTTTAAAGTAACAACTTTGCTTCTGCAAAAAAAAAATCAGAAGTAGTAATTTTTGTAACAATTTCGGAATGTGTTTTTTTGCTTTGAAGTAAAGACATAGAAAATTTTCAGAAGTAGTTAAGCAAAAATTACCTATTTTCTAATTTGAACCATGATACCCTTCAATTTCTACCTTTGTAGAATATTAAGACACTTAAGAGTTCATAATTACTGAAAGCTGTTAATTGTTAAGATAGTCACTTGGGAAATGCTACAAAAATTATGTGGTAACTTGTGACCGCAGTGATATAAGCAGAACCGTTCTCAATTCTCACTGAGATGAACATTGTTCGGACAGAGATCGGGGACGTGAGTGTTCGACGAACAAGCAAAGCGGAACAATAAGATCGGAAAAGCAAAGCAATCATGAGTTCAAGGGTACGTTCCGCAAATCAAAAAAAAACATCTGGAAAAACATAAGAAACCAATAACAGAAAAAATAGAAACTTTCAACGCGTGTTGAAAATTTAATGATCCATGGTTTGTGAAGTTATGTGATTATTTCTTCACATGCTGTTTTTTCCAATTTTATTTGTTATATTTATTATATTTGTCTGCTTTTCGTTTCAATAATCGGATCTGATTCGATCAATCCACCACCGTTCCGTAATATTGCTCGCGGTCTTCCACTACGCGCACCCTCTCTAACTCAGTTCACTTTTCTCACTGAAGTACTCGATTAGGTAAGCTTAGTTTCCTCCCTCCCACACTAAAAAAATTAGTATTCACTTCCAAAATTGTAGAGTTTTTTATCTTTATCAAAAAATATGATTTCTTGGGAAAATTTGAATGCATTTTAAATTTAAATTTTTTAAATTTTTTAAAATTTCCATTTTAAATTTGCTCCATTCATAGAGAATAAAAATTCAGTTTAGGAACACCGACAAACATTTTCCATAATCATTTTCCATACCAAGAAGTTAAAGTCGCTATTAAAGCTGAAAAACGATCAACGCCGATTCCACATTAAGTGGCGACTTTCATCAAATCAGCGTGATGACCTCGAAATACACGTGTTCTTCGGATCATTTATCTTCCTAGCAATGATCAGGTGGTATAGGTTTTCGACAACTTGTATCGAAAAGATCACAGATCATTGAATGTCGCGTTCGCTGTTCCGTTGAAACATTCGTGGGAAGACGACGTTTTCACAGTTTATTAAAAAGCAATTATCTGTTTTCTAAGAAATTTTAGCAAGTTTTTTTTCACATGAACGAAATTTGGATGCAGTGGATAGATCAAAAGAAAGGGGAAGGTATCTTCAATAGAATAAAAACGACTAAAATAAATAATTGTAAGATGAAAAATAGAATTTTTGATCGACATTCCCCACGACAGGGAACATTAGCTCAAAAGAAGCATAAAAACAGCATTCTCTTAAAGAAAAATTTCAAACAACTAATGTAGATTGCGAAAATTTTGACTTCTAGCTTTTTCGAAGATGTTTTCTTCTTTTTCTTTGGTAAGAAGGTTTCAAGAAATCTCTCAAGAAATTCAGAATCTCTGCAACAGATTCGGTGCTCATCTGGATTTGTGGATCAACTTCGCAGCATTCTGTCTGCACTCTACTGCTATACAGTACAAGCGTTAAATCACTTAGGACGGAGTTATGCACGGAACTGATCCTTGTCTTGTTTATATCCTTTTTTTTCTATTTTTTCACTATGTATTTACTGTATTTGTTTTTTCTTTGAACTTCCCACATCCTTCTTGGCACGGAATTGAACGTAATAAACAAATAAATAAATAAATAAATAAATACAGAACTGGGATCGTTGTGATATGTATGATCTGTGCAAAATGCCTGATTGTTTACTAGCATGGATCGGACTTTGCCCTATTCTCAAATGAAACAAGTCGAAAAAGTGGAATCATCAATTTTAATTGAACGATACGAGCAATGAATGTTAGGATATGGCTTCCATGTGCAGTTCATCTTCTTCGTTATGAAATTATGGATTAAGTGCCGACATCGTACATGGATGAACTTGAAACAGAACGAAAAAGAGCAGAAGAACAACATGTTGATTGAATGCCGCATTTCAGAGCGGCTAATTTCGAACACTGCAGCAGCAAATTCTTTTCAGCGGTTCTACAACTTTTTTTCCAAGAGGCTGCGTCCACTAGAAGAAAGATGGGATAAATCAGCGGTCTGAAAACTCGGGGCCAAAATATATGAAGGATTTTCTTGTAATTTTCACATACTGTCTCTGCGATAAAAAATAAAGGATAAAGTTTCTGGCGTTAATCAATCCGCTTGGGATGCGCCCCCACGTTCACTTCAATTCGGAATCGTTTGAGGTTTACGAACGTGTAACTGGCCTATACAATGACTTGCGGTGGCTAGCCGATGTGTCAAGTCAGTGCTTTCTATCCTCCGAGACAAGTCAGGTACCAATTTATCGACCCCGGAGGGATACTTCTCTTTATTCCAACTGCGATCAAAATATTTTGTAACTCACAAGAAACTGAAGAGAAAACCTCAAAAAGTAAACATTTTTTTTCTTTTCAAGATGTTACGGGGAAAAACCATAATAAAACATTACATGCCAGTACACACTTTAATCCCATAGGCCTAAAAGAAATCGTTGATCGGCTGCTGGCTTACTTATTTTTTCATAGCCATAAAGACATGTATGTACGATAAAATTCCTTATTTTGAAGGACACGAAAACAATGGGAATTAGGGAAAAAAATCAAAGCAAAAAATGGGAATTGGCAAAAAAAAAAAGCAAAGCAAAAGGCAAAAAGGAACGAGGAAATTGCGTTTTGGATCACACAGGGGGATATAACCGAATAATATATGCACATTTATCAATTCACTTAAAGCCAACAAATCACGATTTGGACTTCAGTGATGAATCCACAGCGAAAGCGTAGAGTTCGGGTTGTAGATTGCGGAACCCGATGTAGTTCCGTCATCTTTCCCTAATCGTGGTAAAAAAAACGGGGTAGAAGACATTACATTTTACTACGTTTTCAGGTGCAACGCGCCACTTTTGTGCACGCGTCGCATCCAAGTGCGAGCGGTCGAGGACCATGTCTGATGCCTTCTCGCCAGTCAATTCAGGTGAGACAAATGAATAGGCCACTGAGAGGACCGATACGTGTACATAGAAGTGCGTACTAACGCACCCCGTAGGAACTAAAGCGGTTGCCACGCTGTTTTTTTACATGACGTTTAGGTAATGGTGATCGCAACCACGCCAGACACCGCTACTATCCGAAATAGTGCGCTTTCGCTGTGGATTCCTGAATACGTCAAAATTGGGATACGCCGTTTTCAGCTCTAATTAGTATTTTTAATCACTATGGCTTCAGACCCAACTGGGAACATTTAAACCAACAGATAAATCTGTCGAAAGAAATTAGTTGTTTTTCGTGGAACAATTACTTGCGGTTTGGTTTTATTTTTAATGGTGTAGAACATGTAAAACAGTCGTTAATACTGTTATCTCTTCTTTATCTCTTGTTTTTATGAATCCTTGACGTTTAACCTTCACGGAACATGCGACACATTTTAGCGAAGTGTGAGTTTGCATGTCATCATGTCAGTTACGCGCATGATTCGCCGAATTTTTTACACGTTTAATGCGACGGCAGTTTGTTTACTCACTTTTTTCTTACTCATATTTTACCAAGTTAACTTCTTATGATTTATGATCAAGAAACGTCTTCTGACCCAAAAATATGAAGTGTTAAGTAGTAGTAGTGAAGTTTGGCACATTTCTTGCCATGCATACGATACATTCCGAAGAGACTACAAAGGGGTCGAAAGGAGAATACCAAACTTTTCAGATCTTTGACAGGAATAGAGAAATTTCAAGATTTTTCATACATTATCATTCTGGTCAAATTTCCGAATAATTTCTGACTGCTGAAATCTTTTATCAGTTTCAATATTTTTGTTGGCTGACAGAAGAAGTAGAAGCAGTGATTTTTACTTGGATTTTACT
Source organism: Necator americanus (assembly GCF_031761385.1). NCBI lineage: Eukaryota > Metazoa > Nematoda > Chromadorea > Rhabditida > Ancylostomatidae > Necator > Necator americanus. The sequence goes on from NC_087375.1 coordinate 29,125,224, forward strand.
ACTCTTTCACTATTTGTTAGTATTAGCTTTTATAGCTTTACTACATTCGCAGATACAACACCTCTCGTTCACGACGTAGATATTTTGTCATTAGTCAGTCTTTAGTACATTTTTTGATCTTTCTAATCCTTAATTTTACCGAAGAAAAGTCGGAGCAGCGTGGTTGAACTTTGTGGGATTCAATGTATAGGAGTTAAGGATGAGATTATTGATGTCTCTTTTTTTCTCTTTGATAGTGCAGAAATCTCGTCCACAACTAAGCAAAATCACGAGAAACAGAAACAATGTGATGACATTTCGTTCGAGGATGACCATGATCTTTGACATCGGCTGTTCCTTGATTTTCACGCTACGCAACGTTGACGGTCCGGCGGTTGTTCCGCCCTCACGCTGTCCATCCGCTGAACTAGTTGCTTGTGATGTTCGTCCATGGTCCACTAGTTCTTGAGACATTCACAACCAGCTATGTTGTTGTAAATGACTCTAGCATCTTATTTCCTATGCTTTTTCGATGTGAACGCCTTTCGGGACGATACACTTCACGAACTACTATTTGCAAATTCGTAAATCCTTCAGTTTTCAAGTGTTGACCGTTCAACAATCATCTCTCACGTTTTCTTTTGTAGTATACGTTACTCCACCGTAAACCAATGACTATTCTCGAATCGTCGTAGCCAAACATAGCACTTACCTCCATCTCCTGCTGCGTGTTTGACGAGTTTCGGCCGCCTCGTTACTCTATATCCACACATCTCACTTAATTACTTGCGTTTACCGTATTCCGTAACACGCATCGATGGTCACCAACGACGTTCTCCGCGCCACGATCCAATTCTCTCTCTGAGATCGCTGCATCGATGAAGCGGACTCGATGTTCTGATGTCATTGTCAGTGTGCTTTGTAGTGTGCTTCTGTTCTGATTCGCTAAACACGGTCGTTTTCCGTTCACATCCGCCCTAAGGGAGTGTGGATGATCTCCAACGGATGATTTTTGTTCTCTTAGAGTGCATGTTTGTTTCAAAGTTCGTGGACAATCTAATGTCTTCCTAACTGCCCTTCGAGGGTGTTTATTTGAGAAATTTCTCCTAGAATTGAATTCATATGAATTATATTCTCCTAGAATATTCAAGTGAAAATTTTGTGGAATCTTGAAGAATTGGTAAATTTCTTCCATCTCTTTGACTAATTTGTGCTAATAAGTAGTCTGATCTTTATCGAACTGGAACTAAGAATTCAAGGCAGAACTCTTCTGAACCTCTCTCCACCGATGGCAAATGCTCTTATCCGAAAAAAAATTAAATTAAATTATGTATTATCATCATGTAGACAAGAAACAGTGTAGAACAAAAATATTTTGAAAAATTTTCAAGTCATTTTTTTCATTTGTTATCAAGTGATTAGCGCAGATTATTTCTGTTCTATGTTTGGAAATGTGCTTAAATTTTGAGCAGATCTCAGGCCGTGGTTCAGTTTTTGTGATCTCTGACATTGCGTCGTTTAACCCACTTCATCGCCCCGTTGTAAATTACTCTATAGATGTTCCCGATATACATAGATGTTTTCTGAATCTCCGCAAACCGATCTTTTCGGAGACAACACTCAATTTATTTATGTGGTTTGAATATATTTAAAGTCTAAAAGGTAGTTGTAGAATTTCCTCCTTAAGAGCGTATTATATATTCTAAAACGATAAGACTAAAGCTCATAGAAAAATTAGGTAGGCAAGAATTTTACCATCAGCTCCAGTATTTCACTCGTAGTTTCTAGCTCCTAACTCCTACAATGATGAAATAATTTCAGACAAAAAATCTTTTCTTTGAAGATCCACATTCGAATAAGCATACAGTTCCACAAATACATCGTGAATGATCAGAGAATCACGTTTTCATGCACGAATGCTCGAAGATTGGACTACGTAAGCGCGCTTAGAATTGTGTTCGTAACGCAACAACTGGTCTCGTGATGAAATATCTTTCCTGGAGATGTATATACTGACGGAACTGTCGCCATATCGTAAAACATTCGTTCAAAAGGCTATTGAGTTGAGGCGAAAGTGATCAAAATAGTCATTTTAACTTTCTATCCTTTGCTTCGTGAGGTTGTTCTTAGGGTCTGCATATCAGTGTTGGGTCAAACTTTAACTTCAAAGTCAACTTTTCGTCAAATTTGTGGAAAACGCTGAGGAAAATTTGGCTGGAAAATATACAGACTACAAAAAAATGTTTCTAACCTCAGCATTAGCTACATACAGCACTAACTCGATTTGGTCAATATAAACAGGCTCAAACTGTAAGGCGTACAGTGTAGTAACTTTTCTTGGTAGGAACAGATCGCTAATAGCTTCACTCCCAACAGGAAGGAAAAACCACTACCTTAAATCCAACTACCTTAAAAATAATGTTAACTGTTTTATTATTGTTATGTTATTGTTAACAATTTTATGTTCGGAAAATCGATGAAAAGCATGTTCGAACTAGATATTTGCAGATTTTTTATCACTTTAAAATTATCACACGAAACTCTTTGGAACTTTCGTTTTAACCCAGTTCTTTCGCTTTTAATTAGTCACAGAATGCTACGAATGCGTTGTCCAGGCCCAGCCGTCACACAGACATTGTGTAGGAATCCTGGTCTTATCCACGAATTCGCAACATCAGGCTCCGCCTACTTCCCCAGCTGAGCATCATAATTGGTTTCTTTGATTTTTGGTGGAGAACTGTGATTATTGTATTATGAATTAATTTTTGTATTATTGATTAATATCCAGTAGTCTTCCACTTTTTCAACTCTTATCTCAATGCTACCGTTTCCACCGTTGGTAGGACATCTAACGAATCTACGATACAGTTAGCCAACCTGAAGTTTTTCTGGTCTTCTGATTATTCTCCTCCTGCATCACAATCTTAGATTATACGCTATCCTTTCAAAACAGGCATTGTTCACGTATTGTTAAGCACGGTCGAATACGTAGGTAAAGAAAGCAAAGGGTAAATACGGCTTTTACTCCTATGACTCGAAAACATTCTTGTATGATTTTCTTACCTCTTTCTCACCTCTCACAGAGCTAGCTCACACAACTTTATTCAAAATGAACAGATTAATCCCTGATATAAGAACAGAACTGACTCCTACCGGCGGCCTGCGATTTAAAAATAACTATCAATAAATACTCTGATTCGGCTTTTGGTGCCAAATTCTGTAAAATAAATTTTCTAGGTGTTAGCCCTCAAAATGAAATATCCCGATATTTTGAATCTAAGAATATTTCAAACACCATTCTATTCTATTCGAGTACATCCCACATTAATTCCCATTTTATATCATGAGCGAAAATGTGTGATAGGTTATGACTGTGCTCATTATGACTAACTTACTAAATCTGACATATTTTTACGATCAACGTAATTTCAAAAAAGAATTCTCCTTTCACAGAGAAATAGAGCTTTTAGGAAATAAATCATAAGATACCGAGTAAGTCGTGAGTGTGCACATTTTGTTTAAAAGCATCACCCCACGAATCTGAGGTGGTACGGCTTCGAGCGTTGCGCTTCGAGCGTTGCGGCGCGCTATTTTCTACAACGAGTCCGATTGCAGCGCGTCAGCCGTGTGCGCACGCCGCATTCTCCAATCTTTTTTTTACGCCAAGAAATGGACGGAATCACCCCCCTCTCCATAATCTACGATCCTGTATACGAATACTCCACCTGAAATCCATACCACCTCAGATTCGTGGGTGATGTCTTTAAAGTATGAAAGTTTGAATAATTGAAGAATGGAATAAAATAGGAACAAAAATGTACAATATGTATGACCATGAAACAGAAAACAACCCTCTAAATTTTCAAAAACACAGCAAGAAACTGACGTGGCTGGGAAACGTTGGCGCAAATATAGAGTTCGGGGTGTAGAGTAGAGTAAAAGTGTGACCTCGCTCAATTTTTCTTTTTTTTCTCTTGAAACATAGTGTGGAAACCGCTTTACACACTACAAAGTACCTTTGAAAGTGCCAACTCTTGCACCCGCTGGGTCCCTCAGGTGCCTATTCCTAGGTTTTACTTGAATGGGCTGCTGCTGAGACCCCATGACACCTATTGATGAGACTTCATTGACTTTAGACCACTCGCACGTGGAAGCGAAGCGTGTAGCGATGGTGGAGCGTCTATCCTCGTAGGAACTGAGGCCGTTTTCAACGCTGTTTTTCAGGACGATTAGGAAGCACTGAATGTGGACTCGTTCGTAATCTACAACCAGAACTCTTTTTTGTCCCTCCGTGATCACAATATTGTCAACTTCATGTTATGCTACCTTTATATGCCTCGGCTAGTGTGAGATATATGTTTTCGGGAAAAGAGTATTTGTCAAAATGATGTATTTTCTAAAAGAATCTCTTCGTATCTTATGATAAAGACACTTTGAGAATCTTCGCAGTTGTCAGTTGGTGTGATCGACCTTCTACGGGCCGTTAGGAAAAGAAAAAACTGTCTACGGGCAGCTTTACTTCGTACAGGGGAAGGCGGACAAAAGCCGAACCCATGAGCGCAGCGCATTTCTTACGTCAACAAACGACTGTTCCAGTTTTGTTTTGTTACTTGGTGGGAAGCAATTTGGACTGTAACTAACAATGCGGCGACCGTCACTAGGCGCTAATTATGGGAAGCACATGTCAACTTCTGAACATGATAGCCGAAAACGAAGAGGACAACATACAGTAAGAGCACAGAAAAAGAAATAGTGCAGGAAAAAACTATCCTCTCAATGGGGACAAAAAACTATTCTAACACAGCAATGATGCGTGTGGATGGAGTCACAATAATCGTAATAAAAATTCGACTACTCGAGAACATCCACTAATTGGAAAATATTCGAACAGGAATATTGAACAGATGGGAGTTAGGTATGATTAGTTGGAGGCAGTATTACGGGGACTACAAAACTTACACATTTTCTACTTTCCACAAAATACGAAACTTGAAGAGTTGAGTATATCAAAGTCCCAATAATCAAGTGTTTGAGCTTAAGCCCCATGAAGAATTATCGAGCAAAAATCGCTCGTTCCTTGAAGTATTTTGAGAAAAAGAACAGTTGAAGCGCATTCGGTAAAAGGTTCCACTGTGACTGCACAGTTTCGAATCCGCCTTAGCGCCAAGCAAGCCCTTCATTCCCGCGGGTTAGACAAATTGGTACCAAACTTCTCTGAGAGGATAAACACACTGACTTCCAAGCAAACCTCCAAGTCATTGCAAAGGCGTTAATAGACTTCGAACGGTTATGAATTGAATCGGATTGATCAGCGCCTCGGACTTCACCTTCATCTTCGTCTTAGGATCTCAAATATTTGTATTCGTGTAAGAGAACTTATTATCCCAATTACATAATTTTAATAGGATTTTTTGAGTTGCGGATCAGGACTTATCCTAACTTTGACTAGCATACTAAACCTTTAACAACTAACTCCTTATTTCTCCGTCTTTGGGAGACCTGGGATGATCAACGCCGCAATAAGAGAATTTTCCTCTTAGAACGTCTCCTCATCCCACAGAAAATACTCGATGCATTTGTTTAAGCGACAGCGCGAATCGGTGGAGCCAACGGTTGGCATCGCGGTGGGACCGTTGAGAATCCAGCGATGAGTGGTGCTAGCAAGGCTCCTCTTTCGGTGCTAACCGCTAGGCTCCACCGTACCGCTTCGAGCGCACCCGTTCACGTAACTGCACCGAGTTTCAATATGTCAACGATGTCCCATAGTATTCGGTGCACAGAAAACAAATCTACAAACACTGGAGCCCCATATCAGGAAGTGTTATGGATTTTCTTGGAGGTTCTATTGCAGACAATTATCCCGATCGCTCGCAGGAAATACCCAGACGCTTCTTCCTCCATGATGGACTCGGAGAGCATTTTATTTTTCTTTAAATACTTCTAAGGACTTTAAAAATACTCAACATAAACAAGAACTCTAGATTTTGAACTGATAAATCGAATGTCAACTCTTTGTTGAGACCCCACTTACTATGAGGAAATAGGTCGTGGCACTATAAAGTTGACGAAGTACGATGAAGTAAAAACTAGACGGGAGAAGAACAAAAGTGAACTGAAGCCGAACATTTACCTCATTTAGGGAAATTGAGAATGAATTATCCCTCAAGCGAGCCACTCCATCAATTCTCCTCTCGAGCAACAATTCATAATTGACTGTTTTGGTTAAATTTAGATTTTTCTTGCTTTTTTTATGTCTCCACTGAATTCTGAAGCGTATGAAGTACTTGAAACAATGATTTTTCTTTCTAACTTCCGCTTCGAATAACTGCAAAAAAAATGGTTTCAAAAAAGTCTTGTGACCATTTTTCTATTTTTCTTCGATAAAATTAAGCTCCTAGTCGCACTTAAATATTTCCTCTAACCTTTTTTGTATATTTCGAAATAAAAACTACTTGCTTTTGCAGATTTATCATCGATGAAAGTACTATAGTTGCATACATTCTCTGTATTGTATTCGAATCTCAACCAATCATATTGAACAGTGTGATTCAGCTGGATTAGTGGGGAACCACGCATGTACTGACGAGAAATTTTCAAGGACATCTGTCATCGTTTTTATCCGAACGTATTTCCTGATCGCCGGCCATGTATACTGCCTTAGAATCTTTAATGAAATTGTTGGTGATTGTGTGTTCAGCCGATCTATGTACATAGTTATGTGACTACAGAATGTTTGATAAATTAAGAGCACACATTTCTTTTTGTGATCGCCGTTGTGGTGAACTGAGAACAGTGTAATATTGTGCTAAGACCTATGTTTGGTTACAGAAACCTGTACCGCATCTTTCGAGGCGACAGGTGCGGTGATCGCGTACTTTAAATTGATGCTGATGTTTGAAGATCCTCTAGCTTATCAGTGATCTCTGATTTATCTCGAAAAAAAATTGGAAAAAAGATCGAAAATACGGTTAATTTTTGTTCCTGCAGTAGGCAACATCTGATTTTCGTCTTTCGCTGTCTATCTTGTTCTAATTGTGAAATAACAGCGAAAGGGAAACTTGGAATTGAAAAATGTATAAATAGCGGTCAAAATTGAGTTTATCTCAAATTTCATTTTCCCTAGGGCCATTTCCCCTAGGACGAAATTTCACTTAATTTTCTAAAAATTTTAACCTTTTTTGCAATATGCCATTGTTTGCTTACTGTATAGGATACTGTATTGAATTCTCTTATATATTAGCTGACAACTAAGCAAGTTCGCTACGCCAAAACTAGGCGAAATATTTTTTGAATACACTATATATTTCCATATATATAATAATAATTCTAATTTTTTCACTTATAATTTTTTTTTCAATTTCGGTCGTCAAGGATAAAAAAGCTTTGTGCATCAGTGTAGTGTATGTGATTAATGTGTGTATTTTTTTTACTGATTTTTAGGGGCGGGTCAGTCGGTTAGAAGTCCGTTGCAGCCACACGGTCAAGGGTTCGAATCCGCCCTAGTGCTCGCCGAGCCCTTCATCCCTCCGGGGTCGATAAATTGGTACCAGACTTGTCTGGGAGGATAAAAACACTGACTTGATCATCGGCTGGCCCCCGCAGGTCACTGTATTGGCCAACACGTGTTCCAAAAAAAAATCTCAAAGATTACGGATTCCAGTAAAACGCGTTGAATTGATACGCCAGTGACTTTTTCTAATTGATTTTTAAGTTTTTATTCATTCGTCAAATGAATAGTGCGGTTTTTGAGTCACCTACGCAATTTACTATTAAGTTAAATATTGAATTTATCATCTCTAGATACGTAGTACGTAATTTCGTTGACAAAATTACATTTTCTCTCCTTATGAGCACAAGAGATTCATGGAAGAGACGAAGAACAAAAAGACGACCATGTTCAATAAGAATATTGCTGGAAAATATACTTTTATTTATTTTATGTGAAAGAGTGCAACATTCTGCAATAATTAAATTTTCAATAATTGCATTTAGGCTGATCCAATGCTGTCATACTTAACAAGTGGTGGTATCGCTTAAAATTAGCCATGCGATGCATTTTATACAATAATCTTCTTAGATATAACAGTAATTGCAGGAAAAAAAAACGCCTAAACGTTTCCTGGTTAAGAGAGACTAAAAGCGCTAAAATCTCTTTGCAATATGCAGTTTTTCACATTTTATTACATCGCTGCGTTTTGAAGGGAATATCCCATTGAGAAACCTGACTTTAAAATTTTTGTCGACGACGACGATTACACTCGGCTACGATGTAGCTGCGACGGTTTGTCGGAGTCGCTACCTGATTTCACAGTTTCATTTCACGTTCACCAATGATCTAAAATCACTTTTCTATTGTTCTAATTTGTTAATAACACCGGAAACAAGAGTTATTTCCCCTCATTTTACCATTTTCTGCAGACTATTACAAGTGAAAGTAATTAACGAGAGTTGGAGAAAATTCCCCCGATTTCAGGTCACACATTTGTCAAAACTAAATTCTTGAAGTATATTTGAACTCATCATTTCATTTGCTTTTGAATAGTCTTTTTAAAAATTTAATTTCGACCACTTCTAAGAATTCCGACGGTTTGCGACCGATTTTGGGACAGAAGTTAGTCGCAGTGTTGCACTTCTGTCATAAACTTCTGCTTCTCGTTTACCTCAATCTTTTTTTCTGGAATTCTGTTATATTTGTTGCTTTTTGCCTAATATTTTGCATTATGTTACTATATACTGCATTTTATTTATTTATTCATGTTTATTTACTAATACTTATATTCTTTTTCAAATTTTTTCTTAGTGTTAATACTTTTAGCAGAAAAAACTTGAATGAAAACTGTAGTAACCTCTACTTTTATGCCGAAAAATACCACAAGTCCGTTAATAAATGAATCGAGTGTTTATCGGAACTGCTTTTGGTTACAGAGGTGACTAACAGGTTGAATCCTTGATATTTCTGTTCACCTACTTTCATATCTGGAGTTCAAGCACCTCTAGGGAGAACTGATGTCAGTCCCTATCCATTATTTTCCACAGTCATATGAATACACAATAAGATTAAATATATAATATTAAATAAGGAGTATGTAATTATGAATAACAGTATGAAATCAGAAGGACCTTTTTAGTATCGAATATTAAATAAATCTTTCTAATTTTCAGCAGACTCTACTCTTTCGCTTTGCAATTTATTGTGTCATTTCATAAATAATAAGTATTTTTGTACTAATATTTTAGGTTTCGGGACAGTATGATTTATTCACAGAACATTTTGAGTAATGAGAAATTTTATTCGCCTTAATTTTGGAAAATAACAAGAATATATAAAATATTGCATCATTTTGTGGGATAATCGAATTTTTTCTAGTCATTTTTCTTGAATTCCCTTTACATGCAAAGTTTTTCTGAAGCAAACACTGGATCATGGTTTATACTCTTGTTCTTCTTCTCCACTCTTCCACAACCATATTCGTCTTCTCAAAATGAGCATCTTTTTAAATTTCCCACACTTTTTTTCAGAGATCCTAAACCTTAGCGCGAGAAAATATGCCCTTCATTTACTTCTAGCTTGATTTCACTCATAAAGCATATCTTATTATTTTTCTACTTTTTGAAATAATTCTGCTTGGATTTTTTTTCTGATAGCGATGAAAAGTCTTAGGTCCATTCTCCTTATTTGGCTGCACCTTCCTCTTTCATGAACAATATTAACATTACTTTTTCCTCTCTTTTTCAGTTATTGTGGCACTTTCTAAGAGCTACTTACGTTCACATAAACTAAGATTTTCCTAGAATCACAGCTTCCAGAATTTCTCATTCGTTAATATTTCGAAATCGTTGAATATTCAGCACTTCGAAATCGAGTTCAACTGATCGGAGTGAATTTTCTTCCGTAGAACTGGTATAATCTCTGACTACTCACCGAGGAAACACTCGTGAACTCTTTGCACTCCTTGAAAAGATTGCGGTAATCTTCTAGACCTCTATTAATTGTTGTGTTGCGACCATCCGGTTCCGCCCACACATTGCGCGCCCGCGCCCTAACACACAAAACAGCTCGTTTTAATATGTCATCTCGTCACGACCTTGTAGTCAGTCGATCTCATTTCTCGATATTAACGATCTGATAAGAAGTGCCGGAGGTGAGGCAATGGTGGCGCGTGTGTTCACCTTCTTTGTTTATAGATCAGAGTTTTTTGTTACGAGATTTTCTTTTTCTTTTGCGGTTTTTCGGAGTGACTGTTAATCAGTTGTTCTTTTAATGTGATTGCGCGCTGTCGTTTTGCGTTTTCTTCTTGGATTTTTTTTTTTCACATGGTTGGTTATTTTTGCATAATTTATATTCAACTTCCACTAACCTAACAATATCCGTATCCCAACATTTTTTTCGACTAGAAAAAAATGTTCATGAATTTCAATGGGATAACCCTTTCTCACGGGACAAGAGGACTTCTAGACTTTTTCTAGACTGCGAATTCCAAGATTCCCAAGGTTGTCTTACATAACTGTTGAATTTCCAGATGAAACAAAAAGTTATCCAGAAATCGGTTCAAACAAAACGTTGTAAACATTCGCGAAACTTCTAAAGAAAACTAGTAACTGACAACGTGTGGCATGTGCCCCAAACCACTGATACAGTATTCGTTGGTGGAGTTTTTCTCATTGAATACTGTATAACCTGTGGAAGGCCTCTCTACTCTGCTCTAATAAACAAATTTTTTTCTTATCTTAGGTTCACGAGGTTCGAGGTTTCCCAGCATATATACAGTAACGTTCAACATCATTCACAAATTGCGTCAATAGTCTTTATTCTGTTCCACAGCGGGGTCTCAGCGGGAATAGTTACCATTTTTTTTTATAAAATCTTGACAAACGGCTCCCTTCATGCGCAGTCTGAGACCAATTATCTGAACTTAAACTGACTCTTCTTCTTCTTAGTATTTTTACTCACTTACTGGTATCTCACTGTTTCTGAAGCAGCGTAAAAAGTTTGTTTTTTGCACGTTCGACAATTCTGCTCAAGATACTGTCACATCATGATTTTGAGCCCGTATTTTTTCAAACTAATGATGGATTCACACAAATTCGCTTCAGAAACTGTGGTGGTGCTTTCGGAATCCAGTTTAGGCGCCCTAATGAATTTCTGCAGGCAAGCATTTTAGTTCAGTTTAGTTCATTTTAGTTCCCTGCAGAAATTCATCAGGGCGCTTCATCTCTTTATTTTTTTCTTCAAACATAACTCTGAAAATGTTGGCTTCCTATGCTTTTCTTCGTATTTACGAATAGGTACCATTTAAAAGTACTTCTACTTCAAATATTTCACCCTTATGTCTAAAAAATTAGGATTTGGTTTCATATGACACATTTCATAGAGAATTATGGATAGGAGGCGACAAAGCTGGCGAGAACACAAAAAACAACAACATAAATTTTCAACACTTACCATTGGGATTAAAATGACACCAAAACGAATAAAAAAAATCTTCTTAAGATATCTCATCTAGGAATTACCAACAGCTTGTTGGTGACTTTTTGTGCAATTGTTTTCACTGCCACAGTAGTACAGCCATTTTAGAAACAATTTCTTATTTTTACTAATTCAATCTAATTTTCTTTTTTCGTTCTTTCTAATTTTCGAGAAATTGAAACTTCAGGAATCAGAGGTACATAGTAGAACCGTAACCCCAAAAAAACGTCAACACGACGTTTTATACAAGTTCGTTCTATTCTTCTTTAGCTTCCGGCCAGAGATCTGATTCTCTCAAAGTTTTCTTTTTTTTCGTCCCCGCTATTTTGTCCTCTCTCACGTAATTTGAACAACGTTCACTCCAAATGTCAAACCAATCCTTTTTCTTTGCAATAATGCATTGAAGATCTTAATAAATTGTTCGTCATGAATCGTTATGGTTCGAGAATGGAACTAAATGAATTCTCTTTTTTCAGTTGCAAAAATGCGGCTCTCGATACCAAACACGGAGGAATTTATGAAGGTATGGTGCGTTTTTCGACGTCTTAAAGGCATCACCCCACGAATCTGAGGTGGTACGGATTTCGGGTGGAGTATTCGTATACGGGATCGTAGATTATGGAGAGAAAGGTGATTCCGTCCATTTCTTCCCAATTGCCGTAAAGAACGGCCCGGAAGATGCGGCTTCGAGCGCTGTTTTCTACAACGAGTTCGATTGGAGCGCGGCAGCCTTGTGCACGCGCACATCTTCCGGGCCGTTTTTTACGGCAATTAGGAAGAAATGGACGGAATCACACCCCTCCCCATAATCTACTATCCAGTATAAAAAAACACCACCTAAAATCCGTACCACCTCAGATTCGTGGGGTGATGCCTTTAAACTTTATACGCATCCATCGACTTATTTCGAGAGTTCCACAAGCAGAACAGTAACTGCTCCTCCGAGTTATCACAATATGTACCAGTTAAACTAGGAGTTAAAAGAAGCACCAAAAAAAGTTTGTATCATGTAGTTCAGCTCACTAACAGTTAAAACTAAAATAACATATAACTGCTGGAATTAAAACTAGATCATAGTTCTTTTAATCAAATTTTAAAATTGAAGTCGAAAGGACTTTTTTGATGTGTAGAGGAAGAAGTACATACTTTAAAGATGAAACTGAGCAGCTTTTTCAATGATTAATAAAGGTTGTGCGATGACTGAATCATTTGGGAATTCATGAAGTGTTTAAATGAACACACATTGTTTCTAAGGCATTGTTCCAGGGCCTCAAAGACATCTGATAATGCTGTGTGAGATTTAATTCAGTTCTCAATTATATTTTAATGTTAACTTACTGAATACTACGCAGGTTTCGCTCACAAAGAATGTCGAAACAAAGCTCTTTCCAGCAAATGACTGGTGTACTGTGTCAGTACTGTAACATCTCAGGAAGAATTAATATGATTATACTGTACCACTCCTTTCGTTTTAAGTCTTTTAAATCTGTAGAATTTGCAGGAAAAAATGATAAAACGAAGCGGATTATAGGTGGAACGTTTCCCAGTGCTGTTCTATGAGTCATGTCACTCCCATGCTACTCAGTGCTAGTAATTAATTATTAAATTAATTAATTAAAGTTAAGGTAAACATAAATTATTTTCGAAAGCTGAAACTCGAATAGTGGAATTAAAGTGGTAAGGGTCTTTACATAGTTAAGTATATGTACATACAATTGTACCCCTACGTGACTTCATTTGGGTGAGGAAACGGAAAAAGGGAGGAAAAATATCAGCAAAGAGGAAAGAAGTACTGTATACAGTATCCCAACAGTTTTTGTGAAAGTAATAAAAAGCTAACTGTGACTAAATACAAGTCAATGACAAACATTAAAACGCTGAGTTCTTGTCGATGCTTTTTTCTTAAGTGGTATCTATTTCTAAGCTGTATTCTCAAATCTTTTTATGGTTTTTTTGGTAACACATTTACTTGCCCTCTAACTGTTTTTTTTTCGGGAGAAAAGAACAATTTTCTTGCAATTTTCGACTTTCTCAAATATATCGTTATTGTAGTTCATCTAGGTTTTACAAATAACCTAATTGCTTTCAAATACCTGTTAAAATAAATACTTGAGTTAAGCAGAACTTTGCAACTGTAATGTTATCAGCGATTGAGTAAAAAGATAAGATAAGATGAGGAGAAAACATTTTATTTATTTTCTTTTTCGAAACCAGAACAGAAAACAAGAATTGTCTTTCAGCGAATTTTCTACCGACTCGGTTTATCTATTGGCTACCATCCATGGCGGTTCATTACTGGTTTACTACTTTTTACGGCTATTACCTCAATTGGTTTTGTAAGATTTCATCAGGTTTGTTAATAGCTTATCACTTAACTTTGATTTTAACCTTTTAGTTGTGTGCACTTCTGAATTTCCTCACTTTTTTTTAGCGTAACAATGCACGTGTCACTTTCACCGATTCTGATTCTGCAAGCCATAAAGAATCACAAGTTGTTGAGGAATTTCTTCAACAGAACGGGACACTTAATATGATAGAGGTGAGGGACAGTAACATTTTTTTCCACTAATCATCATATCACTCTACGAAACCACAAGTAAAATGGTAAATGAGTTGTCCAAAGTCCGTTATTTGATGTCAACGTGAAGTTCTGTGGATGTTGATGAGTTTGTGATGCCAGAATTTAAAAGGATAAAGGATAACGTGTCTGGCGTTAATCAGTCTCCTTGGGATCCGCCACCACGTCCACTTCAATTCAGAATCGTTTGGGGTTTACGAACGTGTATCTGGGCTATAAAACGACTTGCGCGAGATAGCCGATGTGTTTGTGTTGTTAGACAGTGTTTTTGCCCTCCCAGACAGGTCTGGTACCAATGGTGAGCACTAGGGTGGATTCGAACCTACGATCGATCGCGTAGGCAGCGGAACCTTTTACCGACTGCGCTACACCCGTCACACCAGAACTTATTACTGAAATATTCACTGAAAGCTACTTCCTCAATAGAGTAATCACGGATGTTTTTTTTTCCTAAAGAATTTAAAGTTGATGCTATTCAATCATAAAAAGATAAGGTCTATGAAGATGGAGAAAAAGCTGAAACTTCGGGAAGATAAAGATCCCACCTAAAAGGTCCCTCGTAGGTACACTATTAGAAAACGTAAACAGAAGTTTCAAGACAGAAGAACATTTTAACCACGACATAAAATAGTGTCTAACACAACTCTACTAACGAGTTTGCAGTATTACTGCCTCAGTACATATTTTTGTGACATGCCCTCGCGTAATGTCCCACTAATGACTACAAATAGTCGGACTAGGACTGTGATTTAAAAAAGTAAATAAATAAAATACACCTAATCCAAATTTCGTAGTTATTCTATCATTTCATCTTTATCATTTCCACCATTAATATTTGCAACAGTCGTTTGTACTAACTTATCTCATGCTACTGAACTAACTGCAATTGTCGGGAGGCGATGCATCTGTGACTGGCTGTCTTATGAGTCTATAGCACATGTATACGAATGATAAGTGGATTCTAAGCACTAGTGATCAGGATCTCTGAATGGAGCATGGATTGAGGAGGGATAACCAGATAGGAACACTTTAGCTAGTTACACACATGGCTCGGGAAATTTATTTGTCCTAACTTTGGTCGCATTAAAGAAATAGACAAGATCCACACGATGTTGTTTTTTTTATGAATAAATTGCTCAAATTTAGCGTTATCACAACCTATTAGGAGCTATTTTTATCTACTAAATCATAGTGCCTCGAAAAAAAATGTTCCCACACAATGATTGTTTATGAACTGTTAACAATGAACCAAAAATATCGTACAATTTGCTTTCTGTGTTTATAATGGGCTACATTAACTGCATTTTTACATATTTAGTTCTTTATTATTTATCCTCAAACTAGCTCTTCTAGTCGACAAATCCAACACGATCATCAGCTGTTCCAATTCTGACTATTCTTCCAATTCATAAGGCGCTCACATCGTGAAACTAGGAATCCACAAATTAAAGCGTGGTACATTCGAAAATTCAACATACATACTCCCTTTCGATGGCTACCTTCAATTCATCAAAGGTTGCATGTTTTTTGTACAAAAAACTTTATTCTTAAGAAAATTTTCAAAAAACTTTTACTACGAGAAATTTAATGGTGTTCGGTTCGGTGACCAGCGCAAATACTTTGCAGAATCTCTGATTCTAAGCCCTTTCTATATTATATATCATATACGTATGTAGCGGGTGTAGTGTAGCGGTTAGAGGTTCCGCTTCCCGCACAATCGATCGGAGGTTCGAATCCGCCCTAGTGCTCACCAAGCCTTTCATCCCTCCGGGGTCGATAAATTGGTACCAGACTTGTCTGGGAGGATAAAAACACTGACTTGACACATCGGCTAGCCACCGCAAGTTATTGTATAGGCCAGATACACGTTCGTAAACCTCAGACGATTCTGAATTGAAGTGAACGTGGTGGCGCATCCCAAGTGCATTGATCAACGCCAGAAACTTTATCCTTTATACATATGTAGCGGCATATGTATGTCCTTATCCTTAGAGACGTGCGCATTGATTTCCGATGAGTTTCTGAACACAATTGATTGATCAAAACTCCCATTTACTAGTGTTGTTTTACTTCTAAAGAAAACGTTGATCTCGATCCGTCACATGAAAATTCTTCTTTTAAGGTGATGATTGAAGCGAGGGATAATGGTAGCCTGTTAAGGGAAGATCATCGTAAACAAGTATGGGATTTAGTTTACGAAATTTCAAACAACATTTCCATTCAAGTACGTTTTACAGGTTTTTTTTTCGGAAGTAATTTTCACACTATGAAAATCACATTTACAGGACTCGTCAGGACGTTCCTTGACCTATAAGGATATGTGTGATCCATATTGCCAGAAAAACGATGCCTTTTACGCTCTTCTAAAGCTCTACAACCAAAATTTCTCCAGAGTCGACGTGAATAGAATTTTTAACTCTATTTTTTCTTAGTGCCAGTAAAAATATGTAACATTTTTCAGATTACATATCCGACTATGGATATACTTGGCAAGCAAGTTTTTATTGCTGCAAACGTTTACGATGTGAGCGTCGATCACCAAACAAACGTTCTCAAAAACTTCCGTACCATAATACTTCGTTATTATATGGTATATCCAGAAAATAAGCCGTTACTAGCTTGGGAACAAAAAGTAGGTTGAACTGTTTGCATCATCTACACTTTTTTTTCCGGAATTCTCATGTGTTTTGCAGTTGGTGACCCTTCTTTATGACTCTTCCAAGTATAATCTCTTACGATGTGGTGCAGCGTCCGACAGTCTCGTTGCGAACGAGGTAAATACAGCAAGGCTGTAGAGTTACGGTACTTCTACAGTACCCTTAGGTGTACACACCTTCACTGAATGTTCTAGGTCCGAGATATGGGAAACAAGACAGCTCCACTTCTGAGCATCTCTCTGGCTGTCCTCATGGTGTTTTTGATGTTATGTTCGTTTAGGTAAGAGTCCTATGTTTAGCTATAAGATGAATAAAACAAAATACAAAAAATAATTAAACATTGTTCACAAACTGCTCTTTTCAGATACAAAAGAAGGGAATCAAAACCGTTCGAAGCACTTCTCGGAGGTGCAACACCACTGCTCGCAGGAATAACAACCGTCGGATTAGTATCAGCGACCGGATTGGCGTTCCAATCGATTGTTGTTAGCACTCTTTTCCTGCTACTAGCTATTGGTTAGTTTCAAGATTCCCGAGTAAAAAATAAAAAAATGTCCTTTGTAAAGCTCTCAAACATACCCTGTAAAAATAAAATTGGGGTGAATATGGAGAAGTGTACGGTACTACAGTATGTATATGCATGCAATCGTAGCACGTTGAGACAGTGGGAGTCCGGAGGTTTGGTATCGTGAAACTCCGACGTGAAAGCGAATAAAGCGACAAGAGAACAAGAGATGTCAAATTTCGCGTTTTTTTTTTTTTGACAGCAAAGGAACCTTTACCGAAGTTACCTGAAAATTATTTCTTTGGTTGTAGGAAAGATAAATCTGTGCCATTAGATGGTAGGCAATTGCGGTTGTCAATGGAATTTACTTTCAAAACGCACTTCGAAGAGAAGTATGATATTACATGGGAAAAAAGTGTTTATAGAAAAGTAGAAAAACCACTGGTGAGGAAGGAAAGGAAAGGTAGGAAGCGGTGATGAGATGCTGACTTCTGATAAAAAACAAAAAACGCGCTACATATGCTTGCACGCCACCGAGTTTTTACAGGAACTCTCATTATCCTGACCTTTTGAACAGTTTATATAGTCGGGTCAAAACGACATGAAGCACGGACATTTGCGCAAGCGGATGCGCTCAAAGCGGAGCGGTGGAGCGTAGCGGTTGGGATCGTGTAAGGATCCACGCTACCGCCACACACCTCTGCAGTTCGCCATGGTCCCACCTCGATTCCAACCGCCGTCTCCACCGCACCGCTTGCGAGAGCGGCCGCTTGCGCAACGGTCCGTACTTCATGTCGTTTTGACCCAACTATAGTTTAATAGCAGTTGCTGCTGCAGAAATTCCCGAACAGCAGGCATTACTGTACTAGCTTATTCTGTGGAGTTCGACAGAACTCGAACCCTACGTGATGATCCTATTAATACATATTGTAGTTGCCTGAAACTGTCTTCGTTTCGACTAATCTCTTCGAACTCGACTCTTCGACTCGGTAATGACTGTTTATTCCTTGTAGAGTTGAAGGATTCTTATACACCGACAGTTGCGGATGATTTCCAACTGAACACCCAAGAACTGAGCCCTTACTAAGCCGTTGACACACATTTGTATTCCTACACAGTTGATTTTTATTCGTTCGTATTTGATACTTTCGGAAAGCGAAACGTTCACGTGCGCCGCTGTTGAAAATCATTGAAAATGAAATTACTCGTGCAGTTTTATGTTGTTCGTCAAATGCCAATAGGATCTCTGAATCGTCCTTGTTCATGGCAAACAGGGGACGCAATAACTGCGAGACCGTAACCAGGTGCAAAGTGCATTTATAGCGCTAATATGTCAACCACTCATGGAAGAACGGAAGAAGTACAAGTGGAAATATTTTGGATGAAAAACGCAAAGAGTTCGTTCCCAAGGGAGGTGAATGTTTTCAACACTGCTGGTGCTATTTTTGAGTTGCTCCTAGAGATTTTTCTTGTTTTCCTGCACTCAGACACACTCTATGGTGCGCAGCTTACGCCTACGCTGGAGCATCAGGGTACAGTGATGGGAAAGGAGTGCGACTCAATACAGTGCAAATGTCATTTCTCGCAGTTGTGTGCTTTCAGTAGGAGTGCAGAATTTTCGTACATTCTCATCCAAAAAAGTGGCAACAGTAGCGTTCAAGGACATTATTGGAAAAAAAATTGATAGTGAGGCTCTCCACAAAACATATTTTGGAAAAATCTTCCAAAACCGGTAGTTGCAGAGACCGAAACGTTGAACTTTTCTGCAGTCGCCTTTGCTGGATTACAAAACAATTCTAGTTCCATACATAGACCAACGGTTCAAAATTAAGTGAATAATAATTGGAAAAAAGGTATTTTGGATTACGGAAAACTCTTTAAGCTAAACCAACGCTTTAAAATTATAGTTGAGTCAAAACGAAAAAATGAAGTATGGTGCAATTGTGTAAGCGGTTGCGTTTGGTGCGCCGCGGTGGGGCGTAGCGGTTAGGATCGAGTGGGGACCTCTTCTACCACCGTTTATTGCTGTAGTTCGCGATCGGTCCCACGTCGATTCCAACCGCTCTCTCCACCGCGCTGCGTCGAGTGAAGCCGCTTG
This sequence comes from Necator americanus, assembly GCF_031761385.1. Classification (NCBI taxonomy): domain Eukaryota; kingdom Metazoa; phylum Nematoda; class Chromadorea; order Rhabditida; family Ancylostomatidae; genus Necator; species Necator americanus. The sequence goes on from NC_087375.1 coordinate 29,144,508, forward strand.
CGTAACTGCACCGTGCTTCATGTTGTTTTGACCCGACTATATACAAATGTGGACTGGATGGAATGGTAGGCGAAAAACAGCTCTTTTTGCACCGTCAGAGAAGAACCAGCTAGTGTTACTAGCAGAAAAGAAGAACAGAAGAAAAGTTCCTGGCGCATCAATCCACTTGGGATGCACCTACGCATTCCACTTCAGTTCATAACCGTTTGAGGGTTTATGAACACGTTTTGGCCTATACTTGCCTATTTGCCGAGGTGAGCCGATGTATCAAGCTACTGTTGTTATCCTGCCAAACGAGTCTTGAACCTATTTATCTACCCCAGAGGAATAAACCACTTTGTTGGCAGGAAGGAGATTTCGAACCAGGTACCGGCAGTGCAGTCACTGACGGACCTCTTACGGACTTCGCTACAACTGCCCTTATAGCACGAAAGTAAAACAAATTTTATATATAATTTCTAATTTGTGACAAGCTACAGTTATAAAATCACCAATTACTGGAAGGTGACTGAATTGCTAACATATCTGTAAGGAAAATAATTAACCTTGGTCTTTGTAAAACCGAATAGGTACATTACCTTGCCTTTTCCAGTAGGTTTTTCCTTCCAGGTATCGATGATGTCTTCATTATGCTCGCCGCTTGGCATCGTACGGAAAAGAGTCTCGACATTCCAAGACGAGTGGCTGAAATGGTTCAAGTATGTTTGCTTTGTAAAAGTCTTAGCGATTTTGGTCAAGATTTCGTTAGTCCGGTTTCAATCCTAGGTGTCTGGCTGCTCAATGACTGTGACCTCTATTACCAACCTTATTTCCTTTGGTAATGGTGTTCTTTCAAGTACTCCTGTTCTGCAGGTTTGTTGGACCGTGTCTGAGTTCTCTATTCTCCATGATTTTTTATACAAGTGTGATTTCTTCGAAATGCAATCAAATTACAGACTTTCGCCATTTACTCTGTGGTAGCCAGCATAATATGTTACTTGTACCAGCTGATTTTGTTCCCAGCCATACTAACCTTAACTGCTCACAACGAATACAAAAAAGTTGATGACGAGTGCAGGTGAGGAATACTCGGGTAAATGTAATGGGGAGGGGGCACTCAGAGGCGACCTTATTTCTGAATGTTTTTAATTCGGAAAGGTGCGGATAAAGTTGTTGCATGCATGCTTAATGATCATGGATTGCTATGCATTTCATTTTCGGCTTTTTTTTTTGGAAGTAACACATTATATGACATAGTCATTTATTTATCGTAAACTTGTTTGGAGTAAAATGTATTTGAGGTGGCCGCTAACTGGCGACCTTATTTCTGGATGTAAATGACTGAATCAATCGGGGCCCTAAAACCTAAGCATTAGTCTTGGAGGATACATGACATGTTAGTAAGGTTACTAAGAGAACAAAATGAGATAGAGCATCCAGAAATAAGGGTGCCACTGAGTTAAAATTTTCAACATATATTTTCCTCAAATACTGTATTTCTATGACCACGTCTTAAAGAGAGCAAACCACGAATCTGACGTGGTGAGAGAATCTGAAGTAAAAACTACAGATGGTGTTGTAAATTGTGGGATCTAGGGTAGTTCCACTCATCTCTCCCTGATCGCCGTTAAAAAAGGCGTGGGAACTCCTTTGACTACTTCGAGGTACGTTAGGAGGCTCCTCTACACGTTCCTGTCGCCTTAGTACCAGCCTCTTCATTGGTTTCACTTGATTAGGTTCGTAAGGAAGCATCACTGATCTGACGACTTCCACGCCGTTTTTTTTTACGACAAATAGGAGAGTTGAGCAGAATATCCCTGATTCCCGCAATCTACAACCTCTACCTTTTCCCACAGATTCACCCCCCACGTCAGATTCGTGGTATGCTGCCCTTAATTAGGAGCCAGTATTTCGGAGATCAGTGGAAAGAATGGATTTAAACTGGTTGAAAAATTATTCCGGCTCTTTCCCACTTGTTTCCTTTTTCTCGAGATCATCACATATGTTTTAAATAATCTTTTTTATAATTTTACTTTTTTTCTTCTCTTTGGGACTAGTTTTCTTTACAAGAACAGTCCATTCTTTCTATCTCTTCAACAGAAATTTCGATAATTGGCTGAAATTTCCTACTCAGGACTTGCTACACACTGTAAACAGTTGCAGTCGACTTTTTTTACACTTTCTTTAAAAAACCTCAAGAACAATATCATCGAAATTACTGTAGAATCACATGACTTAAGGAATTGTACAGTCTTCTGAATTTTGCATGGTCATTTCCTAGTTCTAGTAGCACCTGTCTACCGGAAGAGCTCACTCCGATCAAGCATGCTGGTGTATTTCATGACCGTGCTTGGAAATATATGGCTCGTGTAGTGGGTAAACCATGGATGCGTATACTGACAATTCTGGTAAGTTTCGTCATGTTTTTTGCGCGAGAAGATCATTCATTCAAACAATTATAAGCATAAGCTTGAAAGAAAAAACAGGAAAAGGCACACCTTAGCTGCATTAGCGCAAACAACTAGTAATTACGCTGTTCACCTACGCAGTTCATCTACCAACTATATGTTAAATAAGAATATAATAGCCAATTATCACCGCTATTATTTTTGCGTTAGTAATCGAACATTTTCTCCACCAGTTTGAAGATTTGAGACTGTCGGGATCTCAATTTCAATATTTGCCTAAAAACCCCTACTTTTCACTTTTTGCTCCTAAAATTTAGGTCCTCATTCAGTCATTTCACTCCCATCGTCTTCCATAACAAACATCTTTATTACAGAAGCTTTTTTATCCAAACCATTTTGTCTACTGGGATCATTTTTTTCCTTTAATTTCTCGATTGATTGTTTTAATCGGGGTATGTAAGGAGGAACTGTGTTATATACTAAACTCAAGATACATTTGTGTTTCATTCCAACAAAAATGACATTTTTGAAAGTTTTCTGAGGAAAGAAACTGACAAATATTCTCACAAATACGTTGTTGGCATCATCGTCTGTAACATCATCTGATGACACCACTGTACCGGGAATGCCTCACCGAGCTTCCATCCCACAAAGCAAGTATAATATAGAGAACCATTAGGTCGACTTAGAATTTAACCTGTGGCAATGGCATGCCAAGAAATATTAGAGATGTTAATTACTTCCACGAGAGTCAATAACGCTCACTAATTGTCGTATGAATGGTCATTCACCGTCACTATACTGTTCTCGTGTTTGCTTCTTTGAGCCGCTCATGTTTCCAAAAACTATTAAAGGTTCTCATCGTTTACTGGAGTGTCACATACTACGGTATCTCAATTGTGGAAACTGATCTGTCAGTGCAGAAACTTGCTCCTCCAGACGCACGGATAGTAAAGTTCAAGATACGGTACGACCAAGCAATCAAGGTCAATAACAATTAGTTAGATTAAATTTTTTTCCTTGTAGATGCTTATGATTTAAATTAAGGGTATGCAAACATTTGCGGTAGTTGTGACAACACCTGGTGATCTTCGAGATGCAAACAGACTCACAGCAGTGAAGAGCATGATCAAGGATTACGAAACAGCGAGCTACAGGTAACCTTCTTCTAAAATGCGAAGATGTTCCAGACAAGAATAGTTAATTAGTGCGGAGCTCGCACCACGAATACCTTCTTAGCTAAGCTTTCATGAAATGATGCACATGGTCGAGTCAAAACGACGTGAAGCACGGTGCAGTTGCGTAAGCGGCTGCGCTTTATTTGGCGCGGTGGAGATATCGGTTGGAAACGAGCTGGGACCGTCACTAAATGAATGGTGCCAGCAAGGGTCCCTCCTAGAACTCAACCGGTACGCTCCACCTCACCGCTTCAAGCGGAGCCTTATGCAACTGCACCGCATTTGACGCACCTACTATACCTCTGGGAAGTTGCTGCAATGTCAGTATGAAAACTAGATACTGATGCAGACGTGGATAGCGAGGCGGTAGAACCTTGTTTTTACCAATCCTAGGTTGCTGAATCACATTTTTTTTCGTTACCATTGCTTCTTGCATCCAAATCAGGGAAATTAAAAAACTAGACAGGAGCAGCACTTCAGTTCTTATTGTGCTTGGGCGCATGACAAACAAGTAAGCTGAACAACAGATCTTACGTATGTTTCGAGGAATCACCAATTGAACCATACCTTAGAACCACCAGAACTGTTAAAGCCATCAAATAAACAACAGTTCACAACAGTTCACGGGATTATCAACTACCGTAGATGCGCGATTTGGGATCCCAATACCTTAGAGGTCGGAGTAGAGCGCGGCAGAGCCTATTATTCCCGGATGCTTTACTGAGAGTTGCATATCGATAGCTTTAAGCGTCAATGCATTCCTTCAACAAATAATTTTAGGTTTCACTTTGTTCCTGTTCTGAAAATGTTACCGAAATATTTGTTTCAATTCCAGCTATGGTCCTGCCTCAACATTCTGTTTTCTGCAGCCTTACTTGGACTACTTGACATTCCGTGAAGGCGAGGAAGAAGATGAGGTTAGTGGTATGGGTGAAGTAGGAGAATATCTTTTTGAATTATAATAGCGAAAGATCCGAGTGGACTTCTACTGTTACTACTGAAGTACTATGATCTTGGGATGGAATCTTGGATTTTCTGAGGTACCTGCAAAATCGAAGCAAACCTTTAGTGCACCTTTATGCCTCACATTGCAATTTTATTACAGTGATAAGCTCCCTGTATAAAAATCTTCTCATGACCACTTTGGAAGTCCATGATTAGCATATTAATCAATAGAACGAAGATGTAAAATTTGCTGAATATGAGGTGCATTGCCGGCATGAAATATTTCTAGCTGTTACGAAGTGTAGCAATACTTGGAAGGCACCGTTATGTAATACATATTGCAGAGCATTCCGTTCACCTACGTTCACATCCCGTCTTTCGTGGAATCTGATTCCTATTGGAAAGCTACTCTAAGGATTAATGAGACTGCATGCATGATCAATGAACCAACATGTATACAATCATTCCTCTTTACTACTGGTTTCACTTCTCTCGTGAGGTATGAGTTTAAAGAAAATAATTTCAAGTATGGAATCAAAGAAACACATGAAATTTTAGATATAACGAGATGTTTCCACTCATACAGGAATGGCGTGGAATTAGCAGGAAGTATCCTGAACTTGGCGTTTACGCTTATACAGAACGAAGCACTTTTGCTGATCAGGTGTGATTTTTATTCCATATTTCTTAAAGGCTTGTCAAATGAAATTCCAGTACAGTTTTCAGAAGAAGTTATGATACTGCATTTGTTGAGTGAATAAAACTCATTTAAAAGTCAGCCTTTTATAAGATCAGAAATTCTTCGGATTTAAGCCTAGATTCATGGCAGCATGCCTCGAAATTGGCGATGTTGGAGTCTCTCTAAGAAAAGATAGGGTTAGTGCTGTGAGTTGTGGGCGCGATCATGTTCAACACCTGCTAGTTCTGCTTGAAAAATGACGTTTATAACGGCCTTAGCGACTTTGCTTCCTTACGGGGCACCTAATAACGTAAAAGATTGAATTGAGCGCGATCACGCTCACCTTTGTGATGTACATCCACTGACCCTATCTTTTCCTGGAGAGATCAGCACATTTCGCTCTACACTATTAAGCGGCTGCGTTTCCAGTAAGCTTCGAACATCGTGATGTCTTTCGTTTCAGACGGATGCCCTCGGTGATGTTATATGGCAAACACTATACTCCGAGGTGATCTGTATGGGATTGTCTTTTATTATCTTCATCCCCGATGTAGTCTCGATTGTTGCTGCGATGTTCAGCCTCCTCAGCGTAAATCTGGGCGTAAGTCAAACGTTGTCGAATTGATATTCAAGTTCTTCTGGTTAGTCATTATATAATTTTTCCCTATTAAGGTGTTTGGATTCCTTTCATTGTGGGGTGTAGGCATAGACCCGGTATCAATGGCAGCTCTTTTAATGTCTATCGGCTTCAGCGTTGATATCTCTGCCCATATCAGTTATCACTACTACCAAGTGAAAGCACAGGTATTATCTCAGCACTAACTTATAGATTATTATAACTTTACAGTAGCTCTAAGAAATTTTTGGTTCCAGACTCCTCTGGAAAAACTTGAAGATGCTTTTCTAAATATTGGTTGGCCAACGATGCAAGGAGGATTGAGCACGATGTTTGCTATGATGCCCGTTCTTATCAAACCCTGCTATCTAGGAATGGTGTTTCTAAAGGTTAGTTAGAACGATTATTACTATTATTACGTATTGACTTACTGACTTAATCGGCGGGCTGATGTCATCGCCTGACGCAATTACCCGGATCATCGTCGAGATGTGCCGTCCTTGAACATAGCTCTGCACAACCTTCTCGATCCGTCTTGAGTAGAATCAATCACAGGACCAATCCATTTGTCGCTATTCCATATTCTGCGAAACCTTACGTCTCGTCTGAACTGCCTATCCACCTCGAGTGTCCTCAGGTCCTCTTTCACCTCATTCCAGAACTTCCGTTTTCGGTCAGGTGGCTTCTTCCAGCTCGAGCCCTGATAAACTCCTAAAAACTCGTTAAACAAGGCGATCTGCCGGTCTCCTTAACATATGACCAAAGAAGCGAAGACGATTTACTTTAGCCACTTTCGATGGCGGTGCAAGATGTTCATATCTTCCGTATCACGTGTCATCCGTCTGCTTCAATACCTTGTACATAACCCGCGCAAAGAGATTCCTCGATAATTCCTAGGATCCGTGATGGATAACTTCTTGTGGACGCGAATTGTGATAGCGTGTCTCCACGAGTTAGGTATCCTTTCGTCTATCTATATTGAACGGATGATCTTTGTCTTCTCACAAATCCCTAACGGTGAAAGATATTTGAGCATTTCTGCGCTAATCCCGTCGTCTCCACCAGATTTTCCATTTCTCATCTTCTGGATACAGACCAGAATCTCCGACTGGGTCGATGGTTCCTCGTTAAAGGCATCACCCAACGAATCTGAGGTACGGATTTCAGGTGGAGCATTTGTATACGGGATCGCAGGTTGTGGAGGGGAGGGTGATTCCGTCCATTTCCATCCATTTTGCCGTAAAAAATGGCCCGGACGATACCGCTTCGAGTGATCCGGCGCGCTATTTTCTACAACGAATTCGATTGGAGCCCGGCAGCCTTGTGCACGCGCCGGATCTTCCGAACCGTTTTTTACGGCAATTAGGAAGAAATGAGCGGAATCACCCCTCTCTCCATAGTCTACTATTCCGTATACGAATACTCCACCTGAAATCTGTACCAGGTCCACCACGTGCAGGTAGCAATCAAACTCGTATACGCCGCCCCATTTCCTTATTGTTTGCACAGAAGTGACTCATCTCTGTAACAAGAAGAGTTTCTTAACGATGATTTCTTGGTACTAAGCTATTTTTCCGGGAAAGGAACCTTTATTGATTTGTTGGCGTATCTATTCACGAACACCGAAACATTCGTTGGTGTCTTAACCATCCAGGAGAACCGTTAGATGTAAACCTAGCACCGAAACCGTTAATGCAGAGGAGATAATAGGCGTAGTCATGCTTTGTGGCATTGTCAGACAATTTGTTTTTGCAGATTAACTGGACAAATGTATTTGCTCTGGAAAAGTTTTGAAAAAAGGTATCACAAAAAAGTAAGAGGCAATTCATAGTTCGGAATCTTGCAGTATAACTTGTGAACCTGATTGGGAGATCTGTTGAAAAAACACTTTCGCTACCAGCAATGCAATCTCATTACTCTGTATACTGTTAAACACTGAAATCCATGCTTCTCTTTATAGACGGTTGCACTCGTGACAGTATTCGGCCTCGTTCATGGGCTCATTGTACTTCCTGTGTTTCTTTCGATGCTTACAGCTCTCCGACAAAAGTGTTCACGAAAGTACGTTTACTTCTATTCGGTTGAACTGAAAACCTGGAACTACATGAAGTTATTCCTGATTTTTAGCACTATTGCACCAGCTGACAATGATGGGTCAGAAAGTGGTGGGAGCACCTGTTCCGTTCAACCTCACCGTATATCCATCAAAAGCTTCACTGCTTACAAAGCTGACCATTAATTTCACCTCTTTTTGAACGACGTATGAAAATCAGAGTTTATCTTTTTTTTCTATACGCAACGACTCGCATACCTCTATGTGAAGAATGACATGACTATATTTCGAGTGATAGGAACATACCATTGCAGACTGGCCAGTCTGCTTATACATATTTTAATGTTGCTTTCAATACTGCTTTCATTTGAATGTATTTTATTGCTATTACGGGTCTCTTTTTTTGTAGATACTCTGAGAGAAAGTTATTTGCGCATTTTTGCACATGAATAAACTGTTCATCATTGTCACAAAAGGATCTACCAGAGCGATCACTGATCTAATTTCTACGTAGCCTTTGGTTATTAAAGCTGTTCAATCACAGTATAGAACAAACCATTAAACGATACCTATAGTGCGGGGGGTATGTTCGAAAGACAACGTTTTGTATTCACTATTTATCTGATGGGTTAGCGCCTGGATGATATATTGCTGGAATTTTAGATCATCTACTGTATACATATACACACTTGTGCACCGCTTCCATGATTGTTGGTGAAATAGGAGAAGAAAGAGAAAAAATATGACATCTCAAACCTAATGCACCTATTTCCCTGTTTCTCGTACACATGTTTTATAACAGACTAGACTCAGGTGCCTCTGATTTAAAAACATTTGATTGGTACTAAAGACGATATTTAGTGAAATGGTGAATGTATCTTCTAAGCCGACGTGGTGATCCAACAAAAAAGATCAAAGCCATCTACCAGGCTGCTTGTGAAGTTTATGAGACAGATCTAATAAGAAGAAGTCAAAACTCTTAAAATCAGAAACATTTATCGAATTTATAATAAGCTAAGTATTGTAACTGATGTAGGACATAATTCATATGATCAGAATATATCTCTCCTATTTCTTTCTTCTGGATATCTCCTTAGCCATTTCTCTCACTACAAAAATGTCTTCACGTCTTTGCAGTTTCTGCCTGAATTCGTATTTTTCGACTAGTCAGTACTAGAATGTTAAGTAGTTTCATACCACATCAATAATACTATGACTTGAAGTAGAAGAAGCGTGCCTGCGTATGCACCAATAACTGACAACATGTGGGCCGTGACATTTCTGAATTATACTACTTCAAAATAAGCTTTCTGGCACTGTTCCACAGTTTAAGATCCTAAAATCCTGGGAAATGGTACTGTGTATATCCCGCCAAAACTTCCCCTAGTATGCTCTCATCATGCGAAACGTACTCTTTTGTTTTATAACGACATTTCCTGAACTTATGGTGGATGCAATAATATTTAATGGATTTTCTGGTAAATTCCTTCCATTAATTCCTCCTATTCTACGAGGAATAGTTAGATATAAACGAACTTTTAGTTTAAACAGAATTTATTTTATAGGAAACATCTGCGTTCCTACAAATTACTTTTCTGAATAATCTCCTCCTTTTATTATACATTTTCCCAACGTTTTGGTAATTTCTTCATTTTGTTCTCGGGGAATGAAATTGGACAGTTATCTACCCAGTTATATACGAATGTTTCCGCTTGATCGTTGGCCTCGAATTGCTTGCCTCCAAGTGCTCCTTCGAAGAGTTCAAACATGCGAAAATCGCATGGCGATAAGCTTGGACTGTAAGGTGGATGATCAAGCGTTTTCCACTACTTTTCACCATTCTATGTTGCGCTACACCCACTGTATGAGTTCCACGCAGTTTCATCGCCTTCCTTCTCCACTAAATGCTTGGACACTTTGACCCATGACTGGGGAATAGCGCGGATGAGAGATCAGTTCTCAAGGCAAGACCTCAAGTTGCCCGCTGTGCGTTGTCGTGGACTCGCGAAGCTGCCGGATGCAGACTTGAAGTCGACCGTCTGGTTGTCAGGCAGCACTTTCCACCACAACAGACAAGAACTCTCCGTTGAGGTCGACTTGGTTGTGGCTGCCCCTGCCCCCGAAGGCCTCGAGGAGCCAGTAGTCACGACGACTATCATTATCATAGAAGACCCAGCTCTCATCTTCCACGATGATATCCTGCAAAAACTCGGATCGGTGCTGGCGAAGCAGCAACGGCTGACAGACTCTTTCCCAAACGGTTGATTTCAGTAGGCCCGAACAGTACCTATCCGAACAGAAATTTGTGGTATACTGGAGCGTGTAGATAGGGCGTGTAGATGAACCTGGTAGTACACTAGTGGTCCCGTCTCTCAATGTTCCGTTGATGTTGGCGGCCAAAAGACGAGCTGTATGACTTTGCTTCCAATCGTAGAAAAAGATTACTCGGGAATGACTATAATCCAATTACATTGCAACGGCAGTACCAGCACTTTTATATATTTTCGACTGTCTTCTAGTACCATCTAGCTTCGACCCGAACCCTCAGGAAAAAGACGTATACTAAGCTTCAAACGTCCACTTTTTCCAAGTGTAAAAAAATCAGAAGCCAACCCAATACTCCGTAGCAGTTACTGATAGTTTCACTAGCGAAGGACATAGGTGATGACTTGTCTTATAATAGACTAGCAGACTCTTCTAGGGTTTGAGCCTACTATGTTATTTCACCTAAGAAAAGAACTTGAGAACTCTGACAATGAAAGTAGAAAAGCCGTTGACACGTGGGATTTGGGACAGGCTGTGGAATAGTGCCGTGTGACAAAGGTGTATACTCGCCTCCACTGTGACGTTACGATCCAAAATCAACTGCAACCACAACGGCGCCGAACATACTGTGACGTCCTGATGACAGGTCGCTTACTTCTACAGAAAGAGTGGCCATTAGTAGTCTGCCTCAGTGCGCATCCGATCAATGGGACGACTGATCGATAGGGCAATGGTGCCGGAGCTGCGAAGAAGGATTTTCTTTTCTTTTCTTGCGACTGTGAAGCGAACCTAATCATTAATAATTACACAAAAAAGACGAAAAAAACTTCCGGGAAGCTTGTCGATCGATAGATAATTAGACCTCATAGCGGCAGAACTCGTCCTTCAACGACCGCGATGAGACCTTCGCTAGCTGCTATAGGATTCTAGGGCCGTGCAAGGGTCTCAGGGATCCACTTCGGACGCAAACCAAAAACGTCGCAAAATTCCGGGCACATAGCTATGCACCACAAATTGGGTCGTTTTGACCTGATTGATTATTTGGGATATCATCTTACGTAACTTTACAAACAAGGTTTAGCGAGATTTTAAAGGATATATTCTTATTATAAATAACTGTGACAGCATGGAAATCACGTTATGATATAGAAAGATTGCTCTATTTAAAATCGAACTACGAATGGCGTACAAAGTGAAGTTTGAGCAGAAACTTTTTTGGATACTTTGGGACATACTGTAGAACAGTGTTTTTTTTTCAACTCATCGACAACTGTAATAAGTGCTCACTTGTAGACAAATCGAGGTCTGGCAGAGGTTGCGCCCTGGAAAAATATTCGATGTGCTAGTGAAGAGTGATTAACAATGTTTAAAGGCAGCATACCACGAATCTGGGGTGGTATGGATTTGAGGTGGAGTATCCGTATACGGGGTCGTCGATTATGGAGACCGGGGTGGTTCCGCTCATCTCTTCCTGAATCACTGCAAGCACCCGACCCCTGAATGCTGTTTTGTACGATGCCTTCCATTGCAGTGCGCCTGCCTATAGGGACAGTCCGAATTGATTTTCGACGAATCCCAGGGCGGAGGTGGCGCAGAGGGTGGAGCGTTGCAATAGATGGCATCGTACAAAACAGGAATTAGCTTTTTGCAGTGATACAGGGAGAGGTGAGCTGAACTACCCCAGTCTTCATAATCTACGACCCCGTATACGTATACTCCACCTGAAATCCGCACCACCTCAGATTCGTGGTATGTTGCCTTTAACTATTTCATTTTCCTAGTATATGTATTTGAATCGTCTGAAACTCATGAACTAAGAGAGTAAAGAGGCGCCGAGAGAGGAAGGTGAGAGGATAATCGGATTTACGACATATGTCATGGAACAAAAAAGTGTCAATATACCAAAACTTTGCCGTTTCTCAGCAAGTCTCGTAAGAATCACATACTCTTTCGCCCCTCCGAACAGAAACAACAGTGAACAAGAATACATACAGAAGTCGTCGAAGATGCGGCGTCGGCATAACACGTTACTACTTCCTCACTTCCTTACTCGCAGGAATGATCAGTCGCGACCCTGCTATTCCCATTGTCAGGATAGAAGACGCCGAGTACGCAACGCAATGCGTTCGGCACTATGTTTATACATACACATTCACTGTAGATTGCGCATTTTTTCTGCTTCGTGGTTTATTCGGGGAACTTGAGGCGACATGTTCGGAGAGGTGGGAGAGGAAGGATTCTCCTAAGCGCATGGAATGACATACCACACGGTCTTCTTCAACCGTTGTTGGCAGGGTTTTTCTCGTGCTAGTAACTTTTTTCGTCTTCTGCGTTGGTTTCACCGTTTTTATTTCTCTTCTGGTCGTTGCAGTTGTCGTAGTTGAATGCGTTTTAGAAGTGCTATTTCCAATTGTTAACTCGGTTGTAGTTATTTTAGTGGTTTCCTTCTCGGTTGTTGTCGATTGTTTGTCTGTAGTTGTTTCTTTTTTTGTTGTGCTGGTTTCCTTTTCGGTTGTGGTAGTGGTTTTTTCCTCTGTTGTACTGGTAGTGGTTTTCTCCTTCGTTGTAGTGGTTTCTGTCTTCGCTGCAGTGGTTGCTCGAGTTGAGGTTGAAATAGAAGTAGAAGAAGTGCTGTCTTTCGAAGAAGTTTCATTTTCAGCTTGGCGTCTGATCCTAGGCTTCTCCTTCTCCCAACGCCACAGAATGCAGCGCAATTCTTGCAAAGTCAATGTATTTATTGTAGAATTATCAAGTGAATCAAAACAGTTCAATGTGTGTTCATCGCATACACAGGCGACCATACCATTTCCATGAGAACAACCATGTACCTAGTAAATGAGAGTAGATGAGAATGAGATAAAAGTCATACAAAAATCCTACAAAAACCAATTATTTCACGTGTTCTTTGCCAAGTTATCGTACTTCCATTTACAATTATTCGGAACCTTCACCTAACAAGAAAAACTGCTAGTATTCTTCCGTATTCTTCCGTATGTACCGGTGTTACAGTTAGATCAAAATGAGTTGAATTGTGGTCGACTACGCAAGTGCTCGAAATGCTGCGGTGAGACCTTCTTTCGTCTACGCAGCCTGCTTGTAGTTAGCGGTGGGTAGTTCATTTACAAATCTCAGATCGCACTACATTGCATACAGCAATTTCACCTTCCCTAACTTCCCACGGATTTGTGTACTTGTGAACTGAATGTAGTTGAAAGACATTCTGGCCTTTCCTTGCCATTTGCTATTCCTTCGCAACATATGCAGATCCTATACAGATCTAAGATTGAACACCTAACCCATGAAGATTCAAAAACCTCTATTCTGTTTTTATTTTGTTTAAAAAAACACTCAATCTGTAACAAACAACAAATCAAGCTAGTACTTACTCCTTCATTAATATAGTGAGTATGAAAATTGTACTTTGGGCATCCCCCATCCGCTCCAACTTCTGTGTTTGTCCATACGCACATTTTCTTCCCAGGGATGTAAATCTGAAAACGTTTGGTGCATCAAAAGTTAGAAGGGCTGAATCTCTGGAGAAAAATTCTTGTTGAATATGGCAACATGCCCCATATTTTTCACCTTTTCTAAGCCGTCAACCTGCTCAACTCACCTTGTATGGCTGTGAATTTCGACATTCGTTGATGACGGAGTATCCATCAATACGAGCCATCTCTGCTTCCCTATTCAAAAATGTCTTTTCGCTAAGAAGATTCGGAAGTAATGTGGAAAGTGCAGCGAAGATGGAGGGGTACATCTGGATGAGCACATTCGAATGCACCATACTCAATCTTAGCCACATGTTATTAACTTACTCTGAAATTATGATAAGATTGTTAGGAAAAATAATTAATCGGTGTAGCTGTGTAAGCGGTGAAACGCACAGCTTTAAGGTTCCACACAGCCGTGTCGAAGGGTAGGCCTTCCCACATCATTGAGAGAAAGCAAAGTGGAGCATGTGTCCCCTCTTCTACCGTTCATACATACTTTTTGTATACAATTCCGGAATTCATCTCCTTACAATCTTAATTTTAGGAGACTAATATTGTGAAAATCTTCTGCGAAGAAACGTTTTTCAAACTTCCGACGAGTACGACGTAGAGTAAACCTCGGCATGGTAATGTCTCATAATTTGCTTTTTTAAGTTGAGCCAGACACGAGGTTGTTATAATGCTTTATTCGTGACAGACGTTTCGGCGAGATCGCCTTCTTTAGAGCTTGAAATAGCGAAGTCGAAAGTGACTCAACCGCTCTGTCTGCCCTACAGAAAAAGTCGCAAGTTTAGTGTTGGGTCTCATGGTGACAAGTGAATACCGTACCTTATCGTATCTCCTGCCACTGCCAGGTACCTGTGGTGAAGTGACTCAAATAATATCAAATATCGGTTTTAAATATGGCCCGAGCTCCCGCATAATGGAGCGTCATTCCACTTTGCAATTCATCTCTGCGCCCTTGGAGCGCATCCAAAATGCTTCCAGAGCCTTGCCCGCCGCAACACTAAGTTCGCGCGCCAATGCTGTGATATTATCTTTGAAATCTTCGTTATGACGCCGCACTGTATGACCACCTGATGCAGTAGAGTCACATGATTCCCATTTGCCGTCCAGGTGTTTGTTAACTCGAACACACAGAGGTCTAGCTGTTTCTCCTATGTATTCGTCACCACACTGCATCCAGGAAATCAGATAAACAACACATAAGCTCATGCAATCACCTTGTTATCCGAACATATTTTGGACGTTTATTATGTATGAGCCTTTGCTTGATGTTGCTACAGATTCTTCAAGATTAGCTTTCCTGAGACACTGCTGGTTGGCAGCGCTAAACTCATCGGAAAAAAGTAACAGTAAGCAGTATACAAAAGGGTATTTTCTCCGTATCAGATTTTCGGGGTTGTACTCTTTTACTCATAGACCTCATTGGTCAGTAGCCATTATTGACCGTCATTTTTCTCACCAACCTCGATTGACCTCCTGTTCCCACCACTTGTTATTCCTCTCCTCTAGTGCAAGCAGAGATAAATGTGCGAAACATATTTCGTACTAAGGACCTCCTAACTTGTGTGATGAGCAGAAAGGCAGCGTAGTATAATGTTCTTGCTACTGGGTTTCCGGTACCATTCACTCATGCACATTTTTTTTAGGTATGCGCTTGGATAAGGTTAACCACTTTCCTTTAGGGTTATCCCAGGTAAACTTTATGTACTCCGATTGTTCATTTAGTAGCTTGAAACAATTGTCCATCTCTTGAGTGGAGCAACTAGGAAACAATCGTCGATGTATCGACAATAAAGCAAAGGAACCGTTTTTCAAATTGGTGCCTCAATTTTAGCTACGATATGTAGCAATCGGAAGCGTTGCCGCCAACCGTTGTCCCATAGCAAGGCATTGTGAACAAACACCCCTGATTTGTGCGAAGTAGTTGTACACCCATATATAGACATTCTATGAGAACAACCATCAACTGTTCCACGGCAAGGCCATACGGGTTGATTGAGGCTTGGCCAAAATTTCCAGGAGGAGTCCGTTTTGAAAAACGATGGTAACATCGCCATTGTTCTTCTAACAAATTGCCCTAGGCGGTGATAATTAAAACGCAATTGTCAAAATCCCTCTTTTTTTCTTCCAACAGTAATCAAGGTCAAGGTAGGATTATAATGAGCGCAGGAATGCTCACACCAAATAGATCTTATATAAATCTAAATAGCATTAATTTATTATGAGTAATTGACTCACTCCAAATTAGTGCTTTAATCATTGGCTTTTTCTATGATTATATAATAAAAAGTGTCCAAATTCATTCAGATCACGTTAAGGAGATGCTGGAGAGTTTTTGAAGTGAACTCCTCGTTTCTTGCGAAGCCGATGATCCCGGTTTCTCAAGGGAGGTCCTCGTTTCTTGCGAAGCCGTTGATCCTTGTTTCTCAAAGAGGGTCCTCGTATCTTGCGAAGCCTTTGTTCTTAGTTTCTCAACCGAGGTCCTCGTTTCTTGCGAAGCCTTTGTTCTTGGTTTCTCAACCGAGGTCCTCGTTTCTTGCGAAGTCGATGATCTTGGTTTCTCACCCGAAGTCCTCGTTTCTTCCAATGCGAGCACTGTTAAACCATGTTGTCCAAGCAATCTTTCCTAGGAAATGCATACACATAAATCACCATACCTGACAACTATTAAACCCGGAATAAAAAAACGAATCCACACAGCCTTCTCTATTCACAGCCGGAGAGATGTTTGGAATTACGTTCAATGGGGTGATTTATTTATTCTTTGATGAAGCGTGGTTGCTGGGATTCAATTTATCTGCTCGAAGCCTACTCAAACTGCTTCGTAGAAAAGTTAGGTGACTTAAAGCACGGTGTAAGTCACTTAACTTTTCTACGAAGCAGGTGAATTTTTGATGGTTTCAGTCATTTGGTGCAAATCAGAAGTACACTTGGTTCCCATGTCTCAAGATTTTTTCATTCAATAGTTGCCAAAATCTCAACGTCATCGCGAGATTGGAAACGTAGGACTGTTAAAATGCCCATCCACATAAAGAAGTGGGCGTTTCAGCAATTACGTCTAAAAAGGCGATCTCACGGAAAATCAGCGCAATGAAGAGTATACTACTTCAGCTGTTGAAAATGAAGACCGCGTAGATCCAGGAAATATGATGCATTAAAGGCATCACCCCACGAATCTGAGGTGGTGCAGATTTCAGGTGGAGTATTCGTATACGGGATGGGAGACTATGGAGAGGGGGGTGATTCCGCCCATTTATTCCTAATTCCCGTAAAAAACGGCCCGGAAGATGCGGCGCCGCACAAAGCTGGCGCCCTCCAGTCGAACTCCTTGTAGAAAATAGTGCGCCAGAACGCCTGAAGCTGTATCTTCCGGGCCGTTTTTTACGGCAATTAGGAAGAAATGGACGGAATCACCCTCCTCTTCATAATCTACTATCCCTTGTAAGAATACTCCACCTGAAATCTGCACCACCTCAGATTTGTGGAGTGATGCCTTTAACTGAACTGAAATTGCACTGAAAGCAGCTTTTCATTCAAAAGTGTAGGAATTATTCTCTAAACCTCCTCCGACTTGCTTCCTTTGTCTCTCCTGTAGATTACTGCTATTAGAGCAACAGCAATGGCTCCCATTACCACTCCAATAAGTAGTATAAGCATAATTCCTGAAGTATAAACGACAATCTACCGAAAATGCTTGCTGCACATCTAATCCTTGTTTGTTACCGCAAATTAGCTACCTCTTTTCAATACGCTATTATAGGAGCCATTGAAATAGAATTTTGACAAGTGAAGCGAATCTACAGTTAATCGACGCCGAATGCTATGGGCCGAGTTATTACGCCATCGTAAGTGGCTGGGACTTGTATCCGCCTCCCCAAATCGATTTTAAAAAAATATCGCCAGGACCATGCTATCGATATCAGTGCTGACTTTTCCTTGCTTTTTGGGAATTGTTCGTTCTTTTTCATGTAATTCCGCAAGAGTCATTTTTTGTGAACATCGATAGCACCGCTCTATCAATCAATCTTCCCATAGACCGCCAGGTTCTGGAAGGCAGTGTCCTATAATGAAGAAGACATAGCCCGTCAGGCAGACATGTTACGTTCAATGACGATTATTTGCTACCTGGATCCCATATTTGTTGGCGTTGCTATTTTGAAAGTGGATCACACTCCTAATTTCTACATTGACCATTAGATTAATTTTTAATGTCATGCGGTTCAAATACTGAAACTGCATTACCGCAAAAATCTGGTCAGCGTTCAAAATATAAACTGAAAGCCTGGAAATCTGGGTGTGTGCATCATCCCGAATAACCTCCTTCGACAAAATTTGAACTAAATACTGGGACGGTGCCAACATACGGTAGTGGAACTGTGAAGAAAAAATGCCGTTTTACCATAAAACAGGCACAGAATTAACGTTATGTTTCTGCCCAACATTTTGAATTACTGCGTGCGACGAAGATCCAAAAAAGATAAAAAAAAAGATGAAAAGAAGGAACTGATGGCTGAGTATACATCGATGGATCTTAAAAGTTTGAAAGGCAGCATGCGTGGGAATTTTCGATTTCAGGTCCTTTCTAGCGGTAGAAGTATTCAGTACGTACTTGGCAGATAACACGAAGGAAATGCGAAAAATCGCCTCAAAATACAGGAAAGAGAAGCATCTGGTGCGGCAGAGGCCTCGGTTTACCCAACAAGCCAACTTTTCGGAAAACATAACACTGACGAACCGTGTAAAGTTGATTTTTGACAAAAAAAAAATGGATTAATGCAACTCTTTACACCTGTACAAGATATTTCCTCAAAGAGCTGTCATTTCGACGCTCCTATTAGCGTAAAGAGTTATCTCGTTAGGTAAATTGGCATCTTGAGTGCTCCTATGCTTTCCGGATTTGTAAGCGGTGTTTCACATATCGCTCGCTGTGACACTTACAAATAATGTATCCATCCCGAACCGTACTAATCGGACAAGATCTAAGAATCTCCAGAGCGCTATATTGAAAAAAATCGCTCATTTGTATTAATGTACGGAACGCCAGATTTGGACGGTGCTTTCATGTTTATGATAGTTTCCAATTGGATTCTTTTTAGAGCGCGACATCATCCCCACATAGCTTCTATTTGGCAGAATTCCCCCCTACTAATCACAAATCAGTTGGGAGGAAGAAGTTAGTGCTTTGGATGTTATCTTGTGGTTGGCCTTAAAGAGGCAGCAAACGAAGAAGAGAATGATGCGCAAAATGTTAGAGGAATACAGTGTGAATGTAGAACCTTACCTAAAAGGGCATTTTCCTGGTACGCCTCTCGTATTCTACGACGTTCCCTGATATCTTTGTGGCCGAGATTGAAAACTTCCCTTTTATGTGCAACCTTCATGAGATGTTTCTTTTCTGAGATTGGCATTTCTTGGTAAGTATATATTTCAATAGCTTTGTCAGCATCTGCTGATCTTACGGTCCTCAACGCTGAGAGACCTAAGGACTTTAACCCATGGTTGTTTGCAATTTGCAAGGCAGGTTCTGAAACCGACGAGGAGGTTTTTCGAAGAAGAAAATAATAAAAGGATTTCTTTCCAATAAACACCTTCTGATTCAGGATTAGAAATCACTTCTAGGTTCCTCAAAAACCATATACTTTCAAAGTCTAGATTTTGCTGGAAAATCAAGGATCCTTCTTCTATTCTTTCAATCCTTTTAAGCTGTTCTAGTCCACTAATGTTTCCTGAACGGAAAAAAACACATATGCAATTTGTACTTCTACTAATTCGAAGAATTGACTGTTAGGAATCGCAGAGAAACTTACCACTCAAACCGCTAATTACTAGATCACCAATGATTACCCGACATTCTTTCTCTTCTTTGAATTCTTTGAGAAACTGTGAGTCTACGACTCCCCCGTCACATGACGATACTAAAAATAAAAGCTTTCAGGAGGAAAAGAAAGACCTCAAGGAAGGAAGCAAACATACAGCAGCTGCCATCGAAATGCACATCTTTTTGCGCTAGCATTCGCACTCTTTTCCGAATATTTATAGGGGCGCAGATTTTTTTGTTTCCCGAAATTTCTAGCAATGGTTCTCGTCCAGTAATCTTCATAGTGAGCAGATCGTCCACATTGATAAGATTATAGTTATGTTTTATGGATACTGCCGGGGCTGAAAACAAATAATACACTCATAACATCGCATGTTTAACTATTCACAGAAGTGTACACGTTATGGAATCTAACCCTAATATGTGGGTCCTAGGTGAAGACTTGTACACTTTCCGGGAAGATAACTCAAAACAGTAGCGTAATTTCTGCTCATAATTTGCTTTTATTCATAACTTTTTTGGTTATGATTTTCAGCACAGAAAAACTTTGTGCTTAGCAAAATGCAACCAAAAAAATTGAAAGGAACAAAAGAAAATTTTTTAGGGTGTTTTTCTAAATGCACTACTTCTTAATCCCCTTAGGACCGCATAGTTACTTCTGATTCTTTTCGATCACCCTAGGGCTGTATTTTACTCAGTGGAAATAGTTCTTATTAGCTTTTTTTATTGCTGATACATAGCTTCTCGTCTTTTTTCCGTAAAATTCTACGTGAACAGGATAACGTGCGTATGTGGCTACTTATTGTCTCGTACACCGAAACTCGTACAATCCACCTGTATTGTTTTCAATAGTTTAAAACATAGTTTCTCTGAGAAGATCATACTTCCGTGGCCAACAACAATCGCTCCCGCAATCCCTGATAAATCGCTTTCGTTCGTGTCTTCAAACAACAACTTTCCATGAACCACAACAGGAGGATCACGTTTAAACAGCTCTGGCAAATAATTACGGTACTTGACTTCGCCCACAATTCGTCTACACTGTTCATTATTTATGGCTACTTCTTGAAGACAATCTGAAAAACAGCGGTGAAAATACGTCGCTTGTAAAGAGTTACGTACGAAAAGTCTGAACACCACTGCCAAATTGCTGAAAAACGAGATTTCACGGGATTTTTGAAAAGCTACATACTTACATCATCCTTTCGTGATCGATTAATTGGTGGATTTGTTGGAGAGGATGAAAACACTGACTTGATGTATCGGCCACCCTCTACAACAAGTCCTAAGTATAGGTTCCTATTTGTATGCGTTCATAAACCGCAACCGATTCTGAATTGAAGTCGAGTGCGTAGGTGCATCCCAAAGGGATTGATAAACATCGTCCGCTTGATCTCTCCATTTTTCGTGGGTTTAGTGGTCCTTGCGCGTGTTTTGTTTTCTCCGCAATTCTATTTTTTTTCATTTTGTTTATGGGTTATCAGATGTACTATGGGGTAACGTAATAATAAAATCTTCACAGGTGAACCATAACTAAAAGAAGGTGGCGAAATAACGTTTGGTAAATACACAAACATTTCTATTTATCTGAGGATAACGGATTAAGGATAAAGTGCACGATGTTGACGAATCCTCATAGGGATGCGCCTAAGCGTTCGACTTCAGCTCAGATTTCGTTTGAGATTTATTTGCGTGCGCAACGCTTTATAATGACTTGCGGGGCAAGCCGATGTGCCAAGTCAGTATTTTCATTCTGCCAGTCAAGTATGATACCAGTCTATTGATTCCGGAGGGATGAAAGGTTTGGTTTGCACAAAGGTGGATTCGAAACCCTGATCGATTGCAGCCACAGCGGAACCTTCTAACCGACTGCGCTACACCGCCTTCCTAGTTAAGGAAGGCCATGTAAATACGAACACACATAAATGTTGTTTAGGTGGTAAATCTCTGACCAACGAGTTGGTTATCCATAGAATCCAGTCATTCCAAAAATTTTCCAAAATTTCCCGGAGTTAAGTCATTACCACTGCCTACTAAGAGCTCAGAAATATTGGTCGTTCTGTGGTCCTCACCGAGGTGCTACCCTTCCAGACTTACAATTTATGACCCCATTAATGCGCACCATCACCAGCGGTACCATGATGAGACCTTACTTTCCGGCCCCATTATATATCCACGTGATAACATCGTAATGTTACAGTCTTCTGATGTCTCTGTTGAAGTTCTTAATTTATATATTTAAATCCATCACTTTCGCTTCTCTACGTGTATCTTTTTCATTTCCGATTCATCATATTCCACTTTCTGGAGTATGTAATGCCCATTGGTCGGGTCATCTCATAAATAATATGGTATTCTATACTTCCTTCACTTCTCAAGATTAATATTATTTTTTTTTCTCTCGCCTAAAATAGATTCCCTTTCATTTTCAACAACCCTATACCATCTTTTTCTGATAAATTTTCAACGCTTCTGCTCTAAAATTCACTTATTTGTGATGATAGATAATTCTCAAGCGCCAATCTGATCTCATCTATTGAATTTTTATTTCCCTTATAGCTTTGCTATGACAACCTCTGAAATTGATCTGAGCACTTCAAAACTTCCACTAATTCTAGAAGGAGGGTAAATTTGGTAGCTACCAAGTTGAAGCCATCATTCCCTCCCATTCATTCCAGTCCTTGATTATTTCAAGTGAAAAAATTGGGTCCTTCATCGATGACCATGGCTGCCTAGTTTCAAATTGGGTCACCTTATCAAACGCTACGAATTACGCATAAATTTAGTACCTTTCGATGAGCCAAAATCAAATTTCAAGCCCACAGGTGAGATTCCAGTTTGATTAAGGAGCGGATTCACGCTAAAGAACATTTTCTGGAAAAAAACCAGTGTTACAAGAGATTTAAGTAATTGAAAAATTCTCCTGAGTTTGGTGCTATCAGCGGAAATGAAACGCACTCACATGTACTGGTAATTTAAAGTCAGCATGAAAAGTAATATTTTTGAGATGACTGTTTCCGATTATTCTTAATGCGTAGTCAACATCTGAACAACTAGATCGTAACTACAAGAGAAAACTACGAGAAAAAAATGCACCGAATATCACCACAGAAATTTTCGTCATGTACAATTTCTTTTAAAGCTGGGAAATTTGCATGTACAAGATTTGATCTAATAATTGTTACACATCCTGTGATTCTTTCAAGTTCCTGTAATAGGTGACAGATTTGAGAAAATCTTGTTTGGTTTCCAATTTTCGCCCATCAAATCAGTTGTGACCTGCACTTTCTCGTACACGTGATCTGCATCCGAAGAGAAGCGAAGATGCCCAAAGAAATGTACGCATCCTCGACCACGAAATTCCTTTTCTAGATCGGATTGGAGCGGATTAATCATCCGACATGCTGAAGCAAGGAGTTCAAACTTATAGCGCCTTTTTTTACGCGTTATATCTAACTCATACGGAGATTCTTAGTATTTTTCATCTTTTTTGCATTGCAACTGATCACAATGTGATTTGAACAAGTGTCAGTAACTTTTATTCGCGTGTCGCAACCCAATTTTCCCATGAATTTTCTCCATTCAAAGGGCGAGAAGTATAATATATCATACTATCATTGTAAGGCATACGTTATGCAGTCTGAGCATAAATAGATGGTCAATCCATATTGTCCATGACGTTACGAAGTAAGTGTAAGGCATAAGTTCTGCAGTTCTTGCATCCTTTTCTTGTTGCAACACTTACTGCATACACCGTCGCTTATATTACGACTGGCAAAGGAAAGTGTTCCTACTTTATTAAAGGGAGCTTTCAGGAAAATTTTCGATGTTTAGTCCTCTACAGTAGAAGATAGGATCGGGACGTAATTTGGAAGTTGCACGCTCGCGAAAGCCCTCTAGAGAACAAATCTAGGAATCAGACGGCTAGGTATATCGAACAAAGAAAATTCTTCACTCGTATGATGGACAAAATGAGACCTCCTAAAACTGACTCCATTATTCGTACGGGTGCAAAAAGTTGCTTTTTTAGGTTGCTCCGCCACTAATCCACCATAAGCGGTTTTATTTCATCAATCGCGTGTGTATTTAAAGAGTTGCCTTGGATGACACTATTCTTGATGCCTCAGATTCTTGAATTTACAGAAGAGCGTTTTCTCTGTGGTTGGGAAAAGTCTGACATCATAAATCCCCCGAAAAACCGAACAACAACACTTCGACATTTTGGTGACACAGTGTTATCCTAATGTCATCCTGTCCATTTCTACAGCAGTCCATTTCTACATGCACAGTGTCCAGAACTCATACAGGTCTTTCGGATCAACTACGCATGAAAAGTCATTTCCGAGGGATAGTCGTCATGAATAAAGAGAGTTTGAGTCAGCCATCGATGATCGATGAGGATATGACATAGAATATGACACTGAATATTGAATTCCCACTAGATAACAGTAAGATAACAGAGAATAGCGCTTAACGCTGCTTTGAACATTAACGTAAGATAACTACCACCGCTGAGCATTGCAGCGCTCAGATAATGCGAATGAAGACAAAGTTTCGTAGAATTACTTTCCTCATTTAACGTTGAAAGCGTTTCATTTGCACATCATTCCAACTCAAGAAAGATTGTAAGTTGTTAGCTATTTGTGTTATTTCGTCTGGAAGGCTAATGGAGAATCACAAAATCATGCTTTCTCCAAAAAAAAACATTGTGTTCATCCAGTTTAAAAAGGAGAACACCTAAAAGGGCGTTGCTTTTGGAGAAACAAATATGAATTGTTTATCATTAATGTTCCTTGCTGACGCAAAAACTTATTCTGAGCAGCACTAGCCTCCTTGCTTTTGATAATGTTGTTGGTCTTCGTCACGACATTGTAGCATTTGATATTGTATACATTTATTAGCCTGTTATGTCTTTCCGCTGTCAACCTAACACAACCGGTCAAAAATTGGCGTCAAAAACCTTCTTACTGCATTCCGTTGTACCTTTCTCTGAGTACCTTTTTGTTGTACCTTTCGAGGATTCGCAGAAGACATCTGCTCGGCGAGTTTCCTTCGTGGCTGAGCTAGATTCCAACTTTTGCTAACACTCGAAGAAGTTCGAAGAGGAAAAACTTCAAATGAACCTCGGTATAGTAGGTTGTCGTCTTGATTCTTAATAAGCTGTACACAAGGTTGTTAAATAATTTTATTGGCTAACGTTTTGGAAAAATCGCCATCTTTAGAGCCTGGAATGATCAATTCAATTCAGAATTTGAACTACCAAATCTCTCCACAGATAAACTCTAAGCCTACTTTTTGAACCAACCAACCAATTTAGGCTGCCCGCAGAGTTCAGAGCCGCGCGGGCACGAGGTTTGGCGACTTGGCGGTTTTGGTAGTTATTGAGCGCACTGTTGTGAATAGTCAATAACCACCAAAACCGCAGATCCGCCAACCCGCGCACCCGCTGCTCTGAACTCTGCGGGCACCAGTCACTACACTGAATGGTCGCCTTTGATCGGAGATGCCTAACGATCACGAGAGTGGATGGTTCAAATGTCTCATTCGGATCAAAGAGCCGTCCAAGGGGTGCGGGTAAAGAGGGTCCCTACGGAATTTCGAGCATTCCCTGTCCATGCCTCGTCAGAGCAACTAGCGATGGTGCGTAAACTAAAGGGATTCACTTTCGCTGACGCCTCAATAGCTGACTACCGCTAATCATACGCTGCATCACCGGCTAGGATGTAATTCACGGACTACTAAATTGCTTTGGAGAATTTGACACATCCACTGCAATTTTGTGATGTGAGGTGTACTTTTAATCGTACCAGAAGCAAGAGAAATCATCACGTGAAATATGAGATAGGAATGTTTCTAATAGCTTCAAATTACGTATATAAAATTTTTTGTTAAAACGGAATATTCCAGCTTTCAAAAGTAACGGTAATGAGAATTATCGTTATCCCGTAACTCCCAAGCTTTATCGTAGCCTAATTTATTTCCGGACAGAGGGACCTTCTGTATCTCTGACTTCTTTGAACTTACAGGAGGAGAAAGAGTTCAAATTTGATAAGATTTCTAGACTTTCTGAAGGTAATATAAAAACAAACTCACTCTCTTTCTTTATTAGAATACCAAACAAAATCCCATCTACTTCTATCTAACTGACTATATTATTCTTTGACTCATTCGGTAACTTCGACAACTCACACCACTCTTCTTCGCATATTTCCTTGTAACTGCGCAGTTCTTTGCGTGTCTGTGGCTAGACGGTTGTCTGCGTCTTCATGAACGACTGTAGTGTGACCTCATCGAGGTATGTTCGCGTATCCGTCGGAGTATCCACTGGGCACGTTATGTCTCGGAGGCATTCGCAGAGAATCCGCCGGGACCCTCTTTACCGTTCCTCCCGTCCAAGATATGGTGCTAGTCTTCGCTTTATCGAGAGACATTTATTCGGCCGTGCGGTTCATTCAAGCGACTTTCAAACCAACGATTTAGATCCGTACGTCAAGATCTAACCCGATTTCAAAATTGACTCCATCGTGTTTTTGTGTTCTATGGGTCACTAAGAGTGTCCAATGTTCATTGTCCAAAAACTTTAAAATGAACCGTGAGGATCTCTGGATAACGTGGGAACTCGCACCATATCTCGGAAGGTTCTTCTGACCTCAATGCGACATCCGAATCATTCGCTCTCTTGATCTATCAGATAGCAGTCACTACCGAGCTTCTTCTATCCAAAATGAGCACTTAGTGTACTGGTAACTTTAGTGCTTGAAGAAGGAGGCTTAGAGTTTGTGTGCTTAGTTGTGGAGAGATTTGATCGTTAGATTGTGAACTTGATTGACTATTTCAGGCTCCGAAGAAGGCAATTTTGCTGACTTGCCGAGATGAATACGATTAATAACCCCGCGTACAGTTTATTAAAAATTAATACGTTATTCTACTAACTTTATTTGAAGCGCAGTGGTTTTTTTTTAAACTCAGAAATGCAAGCAAGAAGAATTATCGGGCAAGAAACCCATCGAAGTTATCATCATTACTCGTCTAATGACACGCACATGCATGAACTACAGTAAGGCTGAAACGACTTGAAGAATGCGTAGGCGGTTATAAACTGGCGCAGGAAGACCCTCACTCACCATTTCAGTCCAAGAATTCTGCAATAGTGGAGCAACAAACCTTTTTCTTCTGCATTGTAAATGTAATAGTCGTCAACTGGATATGTTTTTTCTAGAATTGTTTATTAATTCAATCATCATGCTCTTGTTTTCAAGTTTGAAAAACCAAGATATTAGTTAAAAACATTAAAAACAACACGATGGATTATTGATATGAAATAGATCTTATTTTGTACTTACGACATGAATTCTAGAATGACATATACTTACCAATCAATCCGTAAGATTCATGGAGAAATATGAGCAACAAATGAATGGGTAGCAGCTAAAAGAACACAATACTAAGGCTGCCCGCAGAGTTAACAGCCGCGAGGGCTGCGCGGCCTGCGCAGCTGCGAACTCTGCGTGCAACCTAAGGCGCTCAGTCTATTCCTCTGTTCGAGTCAAAACGAACTACAAACAGCAGTTGCGTAAGCGTCTGCGCTTGAAGCGGTGCGATTAGAATCAAGGAGAATCACTTGCTAGCTACACTCACTTCTGCGGATCGAGTGCAGCTAGAGTTTGTCCCATCACGATCGTCACCGCTGGCTCCACTGTGCCTTTTCAAGCATATCTGCTTATGCAAGTACACAGGCATCAGGAAGTATTGACCCGACAATATTTTTTACTTCAAAATTCAGATTCTTCTTCTTGCTGCATTTTCGTACATTAAGCCTCATTCGTGTATTCTTTACTAGAAGAGATGCGCCTCTCTACTATTTGATTAACTCTGAACACCGAGATTTCTACGCTTCCACTAGCTAAGTTCCTACGCAATTTTGTGAAGTGCAAATACTTGACGAATATTGAAATCTGTTCCAGTCCAAACATTAATTAGCCTTAGGTTAAGGAATATTAGTTTGAGACCTACCATTCTGCGAGAAGACATATAAAAGAATGGGTCCAAATTTGAATCATTGATCAGTGATACACCCATCCCATTATTTATCAACAGTCTGCATACGGATTCATTCATGAGGTGTTTGCCTTGTGTCAAAGGCGAAATGTCACGAAATTGACGACATTAGGGTATCTGCGGGACGATATAGCAGAGTTCGGAGTCTATTGCGAGTATGAGTACGTTTAGTTCCTCCTAATCCTCCTCAAAGATTGCGTTTGTTTCTACTACGTGCGTGAAAACGCGCTACCGGATCAATTTCATACTCTACATGTATATCCTAGACTCAATGTCAACAGGGCGTCGTCGATTTTGTGAAACGCTGCCTTTAAGCGGAATTTAAAGCCGTTTAAGACACTTTTCCTGATTTTTGTCAGAGAATTGGAATTGTTATAACCACTAACGTACCTCCTGTTTAAGGGAGCGGTGCTGTATTTTGCAATATTATCGCCGAAATCTTAAAGCAGTAAATTTGAAAAACTTTGCACGCAGCATCGGAAAAAGTTACACATTCATTTTTTGAGCTATGGTTACTTGCAACGATCTGATTATTACCAATACGCTGATAAAGTTGACGTCTTATAATAATGAAAGGGTCAGTCCTTGGCCTGACGTTTGCATGTTTTTTATTTACCTCGATTTCTGTTGTTCATTTGCACTTGCTCGTTTTGCTGTTCATGTAACGTGCGTTATTCTCATTATTCGCTTGTACGTTACTCTGTGCTTGTAAATTTATCAATAAACGTTTAATTACCCAAGTTTTTGAGGCAAATTTACGTGGCATACTCAAAAACAACTGAACCACTGCCTATTCATTTGGTGCATCGGTAAATACGAACAACCGAGCCAAGAAGCAAACGGACAAAACTACTACCGCGAACCAACAAGAAAAGGTGTGAACATCACAATATGTCATTGCATGCTCATAATTACCTCCTTATGCCGGTTGAACATAATTTTCTGAGCATCACCTGTTGAAAAAAAATATTGCAATCCGACCAAGCCAAAAAAATGGCAACATCTCTCAAAACAAGTAAGAAAGTTTTGACTAGGCACTCCAATTCATTAACGCAACTTTTAACAAAGCATGCAGCATTGGAAAGCAACGTCAATCTACAGGATAGGGAAGCATGCAACGCAGCATTAAAACAAGTCCAGAATGCTACAGTGGACATTAAACCCCTTCAAGCAACCTTTGAAGAAGCTTTATACGCTTTCACAGACGCAGTGGACAAGATATCGGAACCCCTCACCAAAGAGGAAGAGGATAAAATGTCCGAGTACATTATTAGCGCAGAGGAACTTATCGCCAGTACTACTGACCTGCTTCGTAAGTTGGAAATTACCAGGGGTAGCCTAACGTCTCATAACCCTACATCTCCAACACGTATTGGATCATCCTTCACTAGGAGCACCTGCAGACAAGATAGAACTGCCAAGGATACCAATACCGGAGTTCAGCGACAAAAGCTGGCAATGGGATAGCTTCTGGGAGCTATGGTGCATTCTCCACCGCTTTCAAATTTGCAAAAATTCAACTATCTTCTGGGAGAATCAAAAGGAGAAGTCCGTGAATCAGTTACTCGTTTTCAAATCACTTCTGAAAACTATCTGCTAGCAGTACAGTATTTGAAGGAGAGATACGGCAACTTCCAGAATATAATCACTGAACTACATCGACAGTTAAAGTATTGGAGTGCTAGGAGCCCATAATTAAAAGACCAGCGAAAACTGCATGATCAACTGTCGGGAATTACCACACAACTCGAAAGCAAAGGCGAACCTCTCGATAATCCATGGCTGCTATCAAAACTTCTTTCTAAATTTACAGAAAGGATTCAACGCAGCACGCCTAAAGAAAAGGTCTCTCTGCCCCAAGGAGAAATTGAACTGCAATTGCCAAAGAGGATAGAGCGTTCACAACTCCTAAGCAAAACTGCAAAGGAACCGGAGTTCCAAATCAAAAGACGGTCTCCCTTTTGTTTCTATTGCGATAGCAAGGAACATTGGTTCACAAGATGCAGGAAAATCGCGGCACCCAAAGCACGACTGGAACACTTAAAGAAGAAAAACCATTGCACTGGGTGCGGATCAAAGTCCCATATTTATGCTGATTGCGAAAGTAAGGGCTGTATAAATTGTGGAAAAAAGCATCATACGTCTACATGCTTTAAGCCGTAGCAAGGTCCCGTTTCAGATGCGAAAAAGGAAGAAAGGAAAAAGCCGTCACATGCACGGGATAACTTCACAAGGTGCGAGGAGCAAAGCACACATGTTACGGAGGGCTCAATACGGAATGTCACAGCAATGAGAGTAGAAGATGTTTCCAACAAAACCAAGAGGACCAACAAGAGGAGATATTCTTTTTGACAGCAACCTTGAAGGCATCCAAGAACACAAGAACTCATTACGCTTTGTCAGCGGATTACTCTCTGGGTTCTCCATAGAAGAAAACGGCAACATCCGAATTTTGCAAGCATTAGCCATATGCAGCTTATTGCAAGGAGCTGTAGCATGCCAGGAGGGAACATTTTTCAACATCGCCTGCGAAACTGTCGAACCACAACAGGAAAAAGCACCTGTAAAGTAGAAGTAGCCTCAAAGGTAAAGATGAACCCCTTCAAAAAGGACGTGTGCATAAGTTTCCAGAGAAACAACTCCATCGCACTAAGAACGCGAACGCGAAGGACTGAGACTAATCTGCGACCGCATACCGGTAACATATACCCGTAATGTGGTGCAAAAAATTATCGACAGTAAAAGGTGCCCACACATGGGATCATGTAATGGGAACAAGAGTGCTGACATCAACACGACGAGCATATTGCCTGAGTTAGCCACTCTTTCCCTGGGATTACTGGCTGCATGGAATCATGCGGTGGCCGAGGATGCGACTGTTTCTATCTAAGTTCCGGGTGTTTGTTCTACAGGATATACGCAGTACCAAGAGATGATAACGTATACGAACTCTTCAAATGCATACGTTGGAAAGAAGAAGTGAAACTCCGTCTTGAGATCAGCACAGGCTCTACACTTCGCTCCTACGCATTTGGACTCCACCCGAACATCCTAACCAAATCCAAAGCATGGATGTAACATTAAGCGTACTCGCAACTCTACCATTGCCGGCCTTGGAACAAGTTTTCATTGCCTCGACAAACCAAACAGCGATATGTAATAAAAAGACATATCCATTACTTAGCTGTCCCACACGCGCGCATGCAAAGACATTACGATGTCATTTAAGAGATCGTTGTGATTGCGTGGCTGCCGAGTCTAAAGTAAGGTGCTTCTGTAACGAAGACAGGGTCGGAACAACGTTCTTCGACATCATCAAAGTACTCCCAATTACATATCAACAAATGCGACACATCCACTACATGGAGTCATCGCAAGAGCAGATGAAGATATATCCGCCGAGATAATCTTGAACTTGAAAGAAACCATCGACGATTTCATCACTGAAATCAGAGACGACTTCTGTACCATTGAAAACACGTATCTCAACGGACCTTATCAGTGCAGAAAAGGAGCAACTGCTACGTAACATGCAAATCTACATTCAACAACATCCGCTGAAGTTGAGTGTGGGCATGACAGCTTTACTATTCCCTGTTCTCCTTCGGGCACATAATCTAAAATTGGATTCCTATTCCAGTCCGCTCGAATCCAAATTCAATGTTTCTTGAGATGTGGAACAAAAGCATCGACATTCGAGTTGACAGGAATCTTGAAGTACCCATATAGTTCCCAAGGAAGTTTCATGCATTATATCCAATCAGACCAGAACAGAACCTCTGAGTTCCAGTGGACTGGCCTCAATCACATCTTGGACATTTACCTGCAACGGTACAAGTATTTATTCATTACCATGATTGCAGTTGCAGGAGCTCTTCTAATGAGCTATCTATACCTTCCAAGGGTATGTACAAAGGCGATAATGTTATGCATAAAGCCATCTTCAAAATCATTAAATGTGGATGGAACATACTCCTATGCATATTCTCAGTATTCCTCTTGCAACTAATAAATCCATTTAGCAAAAGGAAGAAGGAAAGGAGCAACGAAAAACTTCTCTAAACGTCCTACAGCATAAAAATTACCAATTACAGAGCATTATCGAACAATACCTTATCCTTTTAGTATAATGGCATCAAATAGCGCCGACGACATGTTCACAAAGAAAAGAAGAGCTGAGGAATGCAAACTTATTGAGGAGATCCGCTATAAACGTTCATGTATTAGACTGGCCTCAACGTTTCCAGCTGAAGAAGAGATTCAGAAGAAGATCCGTAATTTTCTAAAAGTTATTGTAGTGCTTACTCGCTCCAATAATCTTTCTGATATGTTTACTGAAATCCGAGGTAAAAGATCTCAAAACTTCGCAAGGGTAGAAGCAACGCTCTACAAGTGTCACTTAGAGTAGGTTCACCAAGCTACCAATATTACGATGGAAAAGATCAGCGTTGTTGCGCAAGGGTTGTCCCTGACGTACAATTTGTACGCACTTCTTGTGATGGCTGACAATAAATTGGCAAACTCGAGAAACGACTTTTTCAATGACACGGAGGACGGAGTCACCTTGGAACCCAGCTTTACCGCCGACTTCGTTCGCAGAGAAATCGAATTTATCAAGAAATTTCGGAGACAGGTGAAGACCGAAATCAGAGAAGCTGAGCTTCAAGAGCAAAGAGAGAACCACATCGGCGTCTTCGTTCAGGTTAAAGACGCAATCGAGGATCTCCACCGCGAATTCAAACAATATTATGTGGAAATCAAAGGACACAGCCGGAGCCAGAGCGAGAGCATTCACAGCATCAAGGAGGAACTTCGCCGTGATTTCAAGCAATGCCTCACCGAAATCAACAAACGGATTACTAACCAGAGCGAAAACATCAATTGCATGAGGGAAGATCTACACCAGGATAAGGGAAGATCTACACCACCAGATCAGGCAATATTATAAGGAAATAAAGGAACAGATTCGTGACCAAAGCGACAACATTCACAGCATGAAGGAAAGCGTCGAACTGATCAAGAATTCGCTTGAGAAATTGCTGGCAACTCCTACCTGTTACGCACCGGTAGCAGACCAAGACCACGCTATGCCGAAGGAAGTGGCACAGGAAAAGACAAATTCCAAAGACTGGACAGCGGACACTACTTCGGAACATCAAGATCCTGTGGGACGAAGGAATGTCGGAGAGGAGGAAGTTGAAGAAGACTCAGCTCTATATGACGAATACGAATGTAGAGAGCAGAAGGAGGCATGCGGAAGGACTTCAACTTATACCAACGAGAGAATTCGACAAAAAAAGGAGCGTAGAGAACAACTAGATAAACGAAGAGACAAGATCGAGGAATTCCTGAGATATAGTAGGGACGTACCAGAAAATAAAAGCAAAATTTGTTTACTCTCGGTGGGAATGCCCAAACAAAGAGCATTCGAATAACAGGCATCAATGAGAATTGCACTCTCACGGATCTGGTGGGCAAAAACTACTCGAGCACAATCAAATTGGGAGAGCAGCACTGTGGCGACAACAGACAAAGAAGTTGACAGTATATAAACAGTCCAACAGTGTTTATTGCTCAGAGCATCGTCGTGTATTCACCCAATAAACATCCCTTTAAGTTCTTGCCCACTCCCCTTGTACGTTTGCATGTTTTTTTATTTACTTCGATTTGTGTTGTTCAGTTGCACTTTTCCGTTTTGCTGCTCATGTTACGTGCCTTATTCTCATTATTCGCTTGTACATTACTCTGTGCTTGTAAGTTTTTCAATAAACGTTTAATTAACCAAGTTTGAGCAAATTTATGTGGTATACTCAAAAACAACTGAACCACTGCCTATTCACACCTTACGTCTCGCCTAAATTTCCTATCCATACCGAGTGTCCTTAGGTCCTCTTTCACCACCTTCCACTTATATGTACCTCGGTATTGACTTTCCGAAGACGTCTGTAAAACCATAAGATACCTTGTTCGTGTCGTTATATAATGAGTTGTTGTAGAGAGTAACGAATGCGATTATTGATATGTCTTGCTTGATAATGACAAATCAACAACAGTAATGCTAATCCAATTATGCGACCAGTAATATGGTTCGATTATTCTCGTTGTTCTTGATATATTGGAAGAGATATTTTGGATAGCATAGAGATAGCATTTCTCATTGATCCGTCCAGTGACATCGAAAATGAAGCAGATCACTTACGCTATGTATCTTCCTTTTTTGGGTGGAGGCCATAATCTTTTTGCCTGCGTAAATGCTCTGACTTGAAGAAGTCGAAGGATCGCTGAAACATCGGATCCACTGGCTGCTCATCAGGTGGGACACTTGTATTCAATTGTGGTGATTATATTATTGATTAGTTCCTATTGTAAGCTGAGTAAAAAAACAAAGCACAAAAATGACAAATGATGGCAAGACTTTCTGTCCAGCCTAATATAATGGCACTAAGCCATTCAGACTCGAACAGACTCAACAAGGCGGAGTAGAACACGTCAAGCTGCGAAAAATGATAGACAACAGTCTTTATAGTCATTCTGTGGAACATCGGATCCACTGCATCGCTCCTAGCGGAAGGGTTACCTCGATCATAGACTACGGTTGCGTGCGCTTTACAGCTAATCTGTCTGCAGAAATCCTCCTTAGATCCATAGACAGGCAGAGATGCGGCATCCCACTGCATTTGTTCAATACCTACAATATGCTCTAGTGCGACGAAACATCGGCGGAAAAGTGGGATTCGATTTAAAGAGAACGACTTTGCGAAAGATTTTATATCAGCAGGTGATAGCATAGTCTTTAAAATGATGATCCTGAAGCCTCAAACATCTTGCATAGCACTGTTGCATGCACATGTCGTCCAAGTCTCTTTCCGTCTTTGCAGTCTAGATGACTCCTGTAACCTTGTCATTTCTAGGTAATTTCAAAATCCAAGAGCAGGTTTCAGCTCTCTAGCCCCAGGGTTCTATGGGAGGTTGTGGCGTCCCCCTCCCCCCACTCCCCCTCGGACAAAGTGAGCTTATTTGCTGGCCCAAATCGGCTCCTGTACATACCACTTGACTGCAGGCTTATGGCCAGAAAGACGAAAGGGTTTTCAAGTCGAGCTTCAGCTCCAAGTTTTCAAGTCGCTTCTGGTCCGGTTAGACCCTATCCACAACCTGAGGGCGCGCTAACCGACTTTTCGACTAATCCCTGTGTGATCCCAATAGCGAAAGTGATCCGTGGGTTTTGAAAACTTACAACAAGAACAGGGCATAGAAAAACGAGTGAACAAGGGAAGACGTTGTTACCAGTTGCGACAAATCGTAGCCAATAAAAGAATTTAGTCTCCTTACACCATAATATCATATTTATCTTGTTTATGTGCATTTAGTCATCAAAAATGCTCACATCTGGTCATATCTTATAAGGTTAGTGCTATAATACAATCAAGCAATACTTTTCCGGCCTTTTCTGTTTCCAAGAAACATAGACGCCGGAAGACACAACATAACTTTGCTTCCTCTCTTTTCAATTCACCACTTGTACGTTTTATTGAAAATGTAATTTGAAAAGAGGGGAATGAACGGAAAGACTAGCAAGAGTTTTTTTCTACGAAATAATATATGAAAGAGTTGAATCAGAAGGGAGCTATGAAAAGGCTTTACTTTCGAAAAAATTTTAATTTTGAAGGAATTAGTATCAATGAAAAAATGAGAACGACATATTCAAGTAACAGAAACAACGTTGGGAAAGCCCGTGTAACATAGCATTAGTAAATTGTTAGTTGACCAACATGGTAAGGTAATAAAGTGATAGCATTTCAGGAACTTTTAAATAACGCTTTTAGTAAAGAAAACAAGGAACAGAAACACGACAAACAACGAGAATGTATAAGATCGAGATTAGACAAGGATTAGCGCATTAGTGAAGACCGTATACTTTGGATTTTCCATCAACGATTTCATCAATGGCCTTCGTGCGCTCAGGACTACCACGCGGTGTTCGAAGCA
Source organism: Necator americanus (assembly GCF_031761385.1). Taxonomy (NCBI): domain Eukaryota; kingdom Metazoa; phylum Nematoda; class Chromadorea; order Rhabditida; family Ancylostomatidae; genus Necator; species Necator americanus. The sequence goes on from NC_087375.1 coordinate 29,179,990, forward strand.
GATCCTGAAAAATGATGACACTTAGGTTGACTTTGTGACCGCTGCAGTTATAAGCTTTTTGACTACGGTTATGGCTCCTACAATACTTTCAGCATTGACCTGTATTTTGACCAATGGAGCGCAGTTCGAATTTTTTATAGCCTGATGCATGGAACCACAAAACTACGTCTCTCGCTCAGAAACGACTCACGACTATTCCTCACTATCAAGACAGCACCGACTTACAAATACTAACTTTAGAAAAGAAAATTAAGGCAACAATGCGTGCGAGCTATTCACAGTGACATATCTACAACTTAACGTAACTAGTTAACTTGGTAACAAGTAAAGTTTTTAAGTAATAGATCAAACTAAAGTTAACCTGAATATGCTGCACAAGGAGATCAATTGCGACATCATTTTCTCCACCTCTCGGAATTATGACATCCGCCCACTTCTTAGTCGGCAAGCAGAATTCCTCAAATGCGGGTTTCACCTGAAGCAAGACTCGGTCTTTGTGCTAGTGTGAAAAAGCGAACATGAAGCAAATAGACTGCAATATTCTACGTCATATAGCAAAACACTGATAAGCGTTGTATAGCATTTAAATGTGGTTCTGTAGAGTTGTAAGAAAAACTGAAACCATAAGTTTTAGGAAGATTCAAATCTACTTCGTATGAATTTTCTTAAAATCTTCAACTTTACTCTTCAAAAGTTCATCAAACGAACAGAATCTACCAGACTTTCTGCAGTATCCACGAAGGAAGTAATTTGCACCATTTCCAACTCAATATGGAAGATGTATTACACAAGTCTAGAAATACTTCCTACGTTACGCTACATAAAGTAAGACCAAAGCAGGTTTCTTGAGGTCTGAGCCATTAAAGAGAATTGGTTGATTTGGTAATTACGGTAATGGTAATTACCTTTGCTGACCAATTATCGATTTTTGTCAAAGTTCGTTGCAGTGGCCTTCTTTATATTTTCGGAAATTGTCATATATAAGGCTTAGTCAGCCTGAATCCGCCATTCATTTGCGAACGGCAAAATTGAGTGCTGCTACATTGCAGGCTCTTCGTGGTTCAACTCCAACGACTATGCGGCCGGAACTTGCAAAGAACTCCAACGAAGAATTTGACGAATGGGTTGCTATGGAATGAGCGACCGTCCTCAAACTGTGGAAATCCCGTAGAGTAACGAAGCAGACGAACACGAATGGTGAAGATGCGTGTTGGAAATTCGAATGTTACAAACGCCAGTGTAAGATAATTATTGAACGACGTAATTGCTAAATTAATCAACCCTGTTTAGTTGCTCAAACCTCAAGAAACCTGCATATGTACCCATAACAATCACTTTTTTGAAGTAACCCCTTCCCCAGTAACCAGTAAGCTCCTCTTTCCCCAATATAAATTCAATAATACCACGTGTTCTTAAATATACGCACCTTCTTGGTGTACTGTGCAAGAACAATGGAAAGTGGTCTTTTTCGTTCTACAGTATCACGTCGTACTGAAAAAAGCGTCTTTAGGAGAAAAAAGAACTAAAAAAACAAAGAGAGCGATAAAAAGAGCGAAAGCACGTAGATGTATCGAATGAAGCACAGAAAGTCCAAATCTTGCTCACCTCGACGTGCAAGACGTATGTCTGCATCAGCGTCGACGAAAAGTTTCATAGCAAACTTATTCCTTAGGCGAACGTCATAGAAAATGAGAATTCCTTCCACAATTATAACGTCGGCAGGCTCAAGATGCATTGTCCCTTTTCTGAAATCAAAAGAAGCAAACTTTTTGCTCACTGAAAGCAGTATCGATTATCAGAGATCGGTCCGTCATCATGTTCAGAAATTGCGCTACACACTGTGACGATGTTGATGACAAGAAGGTGAGAGGCTGCGCGATAGTTGTGAGGAATGATTACAACAACGTGGAGGAATTTGGCCCAACATCATCCAGATGCCTCTTTTACGAATATGGGAAAGCAGAGAATGCGACACTGGACGTAAGAACCTACACACCCGCGGAACTCGCTGAAGACAACAATGAGGGCACCTCTAATGAACCCAATGTGTTGATGTATGTAATATTAAGACAACAGATGTTCATTGTCGGAACCTAGGCGAATGTGAAGACGAAACTCGCACAACAATCCATTGTGCTAGGAAAACGGTACTCCCTTTCGGAAGAGCGGTAACAGTCCGGTCGATCTGGTAAACAGACGGGTCTCAGCATTGCTTTCAGTTTAAGAAGAATCATCGAAGCCACCCGCTTAGGAAATATGGATCAATCACCTTAATACCTGACGAGCAATGCAAGCGAGAGATGAGAATCCTCAATCTTCAGCTCTACTTCGTTTGACGAGGAACATTCATCAGCACCATCAGCCTTCGAACTCGAGCACGCCCAACATATGCGGTCAATGAGGAACCACCGACCAAATTTCTTGGTTTGTGTATGAAGTTCAAATCATGAAGGATGAAAAGGAAAAAGCGGATTTCCTCCTGACTGAACAAAAGGTGACCAGGTGATCATCGTCAGGAGAGTAATTGAAATGCAGCGGTACTTGAAGTCAATGCAGATAGCTTTCCTGGAATCCGCCTTCGACTCTGCTCATAGAGGCCGTGTTTTTAATGCGCTTTAAAGCAGATGGAATATCAAAAGTGTTCACACCCAAAATTGTTAAATAAAAAACTATTGCATCGAACATCATCACAACATGCGAACATCAGCTGGATACATCATCTTTTGAAGTGTTGACACGAGCAAGACAAATGACAAAGCCATTCCTGCTCAACTTTGGAATCGAGGATATCATGCGAAAATCATCCAAATAATGTCTTACTGATATCGTCTCAGCAGAGTACCCTTGTTCCGATTTTTTAGTACACAGACACTATTGTTATATTCGCGGAAGGCGGTGTGGGAGCACAACGAGGTGTCAACCGTATATCGAAGCTAGTTCCAGCCGATATGGTACGTTCTGATACCCACTGATAACTGTAAGCAGCTGTGAGCCTCTTCGAGACCTTCAATGGAGATCGGGGTTAACGCCTTTCCATCGCACACGAAGTCGAATTGTGCGAATCCATCTATCTGCTATTCGCTCCATCATGACATGTAGATCGGAGACTTGGGCAACAAGAATCACAGTGAGGGCGAAAGTCGTCTTCAAGAAAAAGAAATGCTTAGACAGTTACTTGGTTACTTTTGGCCTAGATATAATAAAAACCTATGCCATAATAAAAACTTTTACGGCGAATCGATGGTGGGAAGCAACAACATCTTGCTCCGCAGTAAAAAAAAAACACCATGGAAAATCACCAAATTGATTGATTCTAGGCAAGCACCTGGCTCGTGAAGGCAGAGTACAGCTCAATGACGACAGGCCTAAGCGAAGATTCGGGCATTCGCGTCTGGCTGATAACATCAGCTGACTTAAGTCAAGTAATTCAAGTCATGAGTTATCAACAGTCATCCATATTGTCTTCCTCGTGAAACAGTAGGCCGTTAGCATTAGTTGACAGAAGCTACTATTCTTCGATGTTATATGTTTTGAGGATGGGAAGCATTCGCAGAGTTCTCTTAGGCTGCCCGCAGAGTTCACACACGCGCGGGCGTCCCCGCCAGCACGGGTCTGTGTTTGATGCTTATTCAGCGTTCACAACAATGCGCTCAATAACCATCAAGGGCAGACTCGTGCGGGAGGAGGCGGGCAGCTATGAACTCTGCGGGCAGCCTTAACTTCGTTCATGTTACGTACAAAAGGTCAATTGGCACGAGAGACGCGTGTCAACGGCAAAAGGCAAAGAAGGAATATCAATTCGACGATTGAAATTGCACTCTTGCATACAGCCGGCGCAAAACGTGTTCTAATGAGATGACGCGTTACAGCCTTTGCGAAAGCGGGCTTCATTGAACACGACAAGCTCCTCGAAGCTCTTTTTGATCGTTCCTGGTAGTTTCTAGTTAATTTTTCGTATAACGGTGCTTGGATGGTATTAAGTAGTTAAAGCACTCATCTACTAATCGTTACTGCTAAGCCGACGTCCTAAAGGCACTATCAAGGTTTTAGTTAGTAGAGATTGCATCCCTGCCGCATCTTTTTCGCCTAACTGTGCACGTCTAATGTTCTTCATGGCAGTATTCGTGGCAAAACCTCATAATCCGACTATGTAGAATATTATATTACACGGAAAAGTCGGTAGAAAGCCAATCGCAGACAGATGTTTTAGAGATACCCTGGCAGCAGAACAAACTATTAAACTAGAAAAGGATTTACCTAGGATTACAATCACGAAGGATGCGAATAGTGCATAATTACCCGAGGAAATGGGGCAGAAATATAACCCAAACCAAATAAACTATAGAGCGCTCCAAGAGCGAAGCAAACAGCATAACTAACGGAAAAGAATATTAGCAAGACTGCTTAACCCTATTCATATAATACCTTCTTGAACAATAAAAAAACTCCTACTACTCTTACTACTCTGAACTCAACAAAATCGGCCAATCCAAACATGAAGTACCATCCTAAAATTCGTCCGAAATACAAAGTGGATGAATGAGGATAATCCATAATATAACAAGCCAGCACTACCAAGAAAGATTTTACCAATAGATGCGAAGGTGCGAAGTATAGCCAACAAAAAAGGTATGACATTGCAAGAGCAACTTACCTCGTACTGGTCAGGAAATCATACTTTGGGATCGTCACTGCTTTACCCAGCTCCAACTGAGATATTGTATCAGTTAGTTTGTCAAAGTCGAAGGCAGCTTCAAAGAAAGATTGTAATAAACAGACAATAGCGTGGAAAACTGCAATTTGGATCGTTCTTCTGAGGATTTCACCGTCATGCTATGAGATGAGGTAAGATGTAGTTCGAGGGGTGAACTAGGGGGCACTCAGTGGCGCCTTTATTTCTGAAAGAAAATAACCAGATCAATCGGGCCCTAAGATCCAAGCATTAGTTTTGGAGGATCTATGACATGTAAGCTAAAGTTATTAAGAGAAAAAAGTAAGGTAGAGCATCCACAAATAAGGGCACCACTGAGTGCCGCCCACCCTAACTACATTTTCCCCTGAGATGTAGGATGAAAAGATAAACACGTCTACTTCTATTCAGCATAGTAGGGGTTCGCATACAAAAATGAAGAGCTAATTGTACAAAATTAGAAAAAAAAGGCGCATGCTAAACATAGGCTATCAACAAAATATAGGTAAACTAACATGGATGGTCAAAATCATACTCTCCGACAGCAGCTTTCGCTCGCTCATCAGCATCTAGTTCTTTGTAGAATGACTCCATTGGGATAGTGATGACCTAGGAATAGAAACTTCAGGTGCACAGTATGGTAACAGATGTCTTGTTTAATGTTCACATATAAGAATGAAGACAGACCTGTTTGTTTCTGCCTTGATTCAGCGTTTCCAAGCGCTCCATTATTTTCTCTGTCACCAGAGACTGAAATATGCACTTTGGATTCGGAATAATCAGTTCTTTCTCATTTTCTGCCATCTTTCATAGCTACTCAGAATTGAAGTAAAACGAGATGATGGATATCAAACGTATTGATTAACAGCATGCACTTTTTTCCATAGCATCAATAACAAAGACCAACTTATTCTCTGCATTACAACCAAATAACATTTAGGTTGTTCGTAGTGCAATGTTAAAGTAAAAATTACAATTCTATTCTACAGCTTGATTTGATCTAATAAATGATTCAAAACAGTACAGTTTTGAGCGACAGCTGTACGGCCCACATTCACAGACAACAGAATGTAGCACTCGCGAAAAAATCTGATTCGATTACAGAACCGATGTGATCATTTGAATTGCTTCATTACACAATGAATTCCCAACTACAAAGCTAGGGTGGTTGCTGCTTGGGACGAAACTGTAGTAAAAAAAAGGAAAAAAAAACTCCGAAAAACTGGAATATTAAAAATAGAGAATTCTTAAAATAGAGCGGTCAAAGAAACGAGAAATGAAAAATTAGTGAAGAACAGGGTCATAAGCGGAGTCGACTTCCAATAGTTTGGAAGCTGAACTAGAAAGGTTGCTTTGTTGATAAGTTGCACTAATTTAGGTGATAAGTCACCCAACGAATTCAAGAATTGCGCGGATGTGAATCAAATCACTCAACTTGGAACTAAAACAAGAAATTGTCGCTGTTCTCCAGTCTCGAAGACTGCAAAGGCATGGGTGAGTATACCAGAACCTTTCACAAATCACCTGCCTTTTCCGTGTCACAATCACACAAAAGCTCCGCTATTCTCATGCATTCTCAAAAGTTGAAGAAGTGAAGTGTTTTCAAAAGTATGCTGCATGCGAAAGAAGTGGATAAAATTACACAAAGGCCAAATAAACTAATGAGAAGTTAGTAGATAGAAAAACGTAGGAACGGCACTATTTTAAAGAACATAAAACAGCAAACCTTCCCTGATGCAGGTCCACCCGCAACACCGATGATACATGGCAAACGTACTTTGCCCATATATACTTAAGTTTCTGAAAGCAGAATGTAGAAGAACATCTAAATGTTTCCAGGCAACAAGAAAGAACGGTGTTGATTCTTCAAGGTTGACTCTTACTAATTTTGGAACAGAATGATGAAGAATGGAATAAAATGATAACGGAACTCAGTCACATATCTGCACACACCTTTAAAATATAATTTCTACAGGACGAGAGGAAAAAGGACACTTAATCCCCTGGTCCTCAGGAGTCGTTCGCACCAACGAAATCAACACAAAATAATTATTTCTATGAGTTTTATGTTTTTGTCTATCACAAGAAGGAACATACGAAAAAAAAAACTCGGGACAAACCCACGGCTTCTGCCGAATGTGTTAAAACGATTGAGCCACAATGCCTTTCTGTACACACTTTCTCTCGCCTATTGAAGTGCTAACCTGGATCTTTTTGCTGGAAAGCCGACTTGAAATCTGGACTTCACAACGACTGGCGCAGATTCAAAGATAATCTGAGTTGTTGTCTTATAATGGTGAATGGGAGCAATAAGGATTTTTATTGGATTCTCTGAGACACGTAATTACCTAAATTACCTAAATCCACCTCTTTGCTATACTGCTTTAAAGAGTTTCAGAATTTAGTTCTCTCAAGGTCTCCAGGCATTCAGCTGAAAAATTATTCCAGGTACACTGTGTTAAGCACGCTATTGTGATGACACACAGCTGCTATTCTTCTCACGTCCAAGATAGGAATCTGCATCGAAACTGACTTTTAATTGCGAAGAAAAATTCGCTATGAATTCAGAGTCGTCCAGCGATTGCTCATTCGTGAAGGAAAGCATTACGCAGCAACTCTTTATTACAGTTCAACATCTCCTGCAATGTATAGTTGGGTCAAAATGACATTAAGCACAGACCGTTACGTAAGTGACCGCGCTCGGAAGCGGTGCGGTCGAGACAGCGGTTGGAATCGAGGTGGGACCATGGCGAACTGCAGAGGTGAGTGGCGGCAGTAAGGTCCTCACGCGATCCCAACCGCTACGCCCCACCGCTCCGCTTCGAGCGCAGCCGCTTGCGCAAATATCCGTGCTTCATTTCGTATTGACCCGACGAAATGCGGTTGTCAGACGAGCCTCGAACATCGCTGTCAGAAATCGACCACCGATGAAAGATCATCGAGTTGTCGTGAAGTATAGTCCTTCCGTCACCGTTACTCGTAACGGCGATGCTCCATACCTGCTATGAAACTTCGTCAATATTGAGCCTTATGTAAGGAATGGAAGACAGACATGGCGCTTGAGAAAACCAATCCTCCAAAGAAAAGTCAGTGGGCGAACCGTTTCGACCGATAACAGTTGGAAAACCTTCCTGCGATGCGGTCGTCAATATTCCTTGACTGTAGCTGGCGAAGGTGGAGAACCGCACTCTTCGTCGTTGCGTCCCATCATCGGCGAAATCCAAACCGACATTCATCGCTACACGTCCGCAATCGATACATATAGAAATCGAAGTTGCGAAGAAAGAATGGAAGATGCTAGACTTCATCAAATACACAACCTAGGAGAGGGTCTCCGCACAAAAATCCTATCTGGAATCTCTCACAAGCAGGACAAGTGGGCGCAAAACGAAAACAGCAAATGTTTGTCCCGCTGTCTTTCGAACATTGTATGGTTTACTTCTAAAAGAGAATAAATAAGGATTTCCTCTCTCCAATAATAAGACTGGCTTGCCAAGAACTTCTGATTAAGAGATTTATTTTCTACCTTCTTGCTGTTAAAAGCAGTGACCCTTTCTTTGGCATCAGCTAGCACCTGCACAAGCACTGGGGTTCTTGGCCAGCGAACTCCTCTCCTTGCGGCCACTTCCGAACATCACCTTAACGTCTCTCGCAATGCCTCCAGTGTGTGATACGTCGTCGCAAGTGGTACGAATGACCTAGACCAAGCAAAAAATACCTACACTCTCCGTAAAAATTCCTATCCTACCGGTCTTCACATTAGCCCATCTCTCGTACGTTCTATGAAGAAATGGGCCTGATTCATTGGTGGACGATCCAGGGAGAGTTATGGCCAAATTCAGCGTCCAAAAGAACAATTTTACCGGAGATTTTAAAAGTGCACACTGTGTTGTACGCGTTGCAGCGGGTCCTCAGTGAGCGCGAACACTGACCGTCTCAACGGACTACCCAAGCCCTATCGGTGCTATTTTTCTGTGCTTCTGATCGTTTCTTGTCCTTTTCTCGTGCAGTAAAGGATGTGTGAGATTACGGGATCTCAACAAACCCATTCTTATTGGTTTTGTTGTTTGTTCCGCTGTTAGGACGCTCCTAAGCTCCTGGTCTGTGGACAATGAAATTCTCCTACATTTCTTTGAGTGGATGTGGATGATTAGAGTTTTTTCCTTTATAATTACAGTAGTAAGATCCTAGAAATCAAATAACAAGGACGCCAGTAATGCATAATTACACGACAAGGTGGAAACAGAAATACTCCTACAAACTGAAGTCTTTAAAGAGACACTCTGTAGGAATTGTTAAACTAGCAGAAGAAGATTTTTCTAAGACTAAAGCAACGAATAATAGTGATCGTGCACAATCACACTAGAAAATCAAGGAGAAGTCCAACCCCTATAGCAAAATATCAGAGGGGTTCTAGAAGAAAAGCAAATGGGGAAGTGGTGAAAGAAGTCCTTGAGGAGAATACCCAAAATTATCGACGTACTATTATTTGGAAAAATGAACGAAAAACATCGAAAACAGAAAGGACCGCGTCACCCCGATTCAGCTCGTTCGACTAAAACGCTTCGCCGCAACGCGGGTCCAGCAGCATATGTAGCTGTGTCGCAGGCCTATGTGAACGTGGCACGGAATGCATTTGTCGGTCCCCGTCGGATTTGAGCACATTCGGAGTCCATTGGAGTACGATAGTGTGTACGACAAGACTGACAGTAGATGATTCGTACGATGTGGCATCGGAAAAATCGCTGGTTTCCACATCAAAACTTGCCCAATGATTTCATTCGTGTTACGTGATGTGCACGTTCCATACTGCGGTTTGCGCGCGTCTCGAGGTTTGCGTTTCGTCGTCCCCATTTCACGTACGGCACCGCCGCACCTTTCCCAGTTGAAGCAGGAATCCATTAGGGTGGCGGTTTTGTTTTCTTTTTGTTCTGCAATTTTCGAAACTTTTGATATTTACTAAGCAATATGAACAATATACTCGTTCATGACAACACGCAAAGAATGAGAATAGTCGGCGTAAGGCGAGTTTCCTTTATTTTTCTTGTTTAGGTGCACCGTTGGTGTAAAAAAAAGAAAAATAAGTAAGACGTTGTACCGCATTCCATGGAGGGTGGTCAGTGGCGCGCACGACCAGTTCCTCGGAGCTGTGCTCTGGTTAGTTATTAGTTCTCATGGTTTTTTCTAAAGAATAATGTGTGTGTAGGATTATGAGATCTTAGCAAAATTCTTTTCATTACCTGCTCTGTGTCTTGTTCCTACGACGCTTTTGAGATCTTTGAGATTTAAGGACTTAGTTTTCGTCCGACATTTTAAATTTTGCGCGATTAACATCCTTTATTATCCTAATGCTAAAAAATGTCTCGCCAGCTCAGTAGTTTCCTCTGATGGCATCTCCTCAGAGGCTTCATTTTGTAGGAACTGGATATCTGCCCCACTTTCCGTGTAACCATTTGCTATCCTTCTAGTGGGGATATTGGGATTTCACAATACCTACGACTACAAGAATCAAATAGATGCATATCAAATCAAGGAATACCGAGTCATACACGATTTGAAAAGAATGGGACAGAGATCAAATCCTTACAAGCAATGGCCTTAGATAGATCCTAGGAGCAAAAGTAACAGCTAATCCAATGGAAAATGACTTTGGTAAGATCACGTATGATGAAAAAGGTAGGAGAACACCGAGGAGCTTGTGGTCAACCTTGGAAACCAAGAAGACCAGAACTCCCCGAAGAAGAAGTGGTCGCGTTCCGTTCCGCGGAGATGCACCACTTCTTCGGAGTGCAATGCGTTCCAGAGCACCCCTCCACCAAGGACGCGATGGCTCAACCCGTTACAAAATGTTTCACACCAAGTATACCTGAACTAAGATTCGCAACAAATAGTTGAGATATTGGTTTTTAACTGATTTTTTGAGCTGTAGCCAAGATTGTTATTGATCTTCTTGTTCCGACCTCGGAACACGATAGTTTATAATTTAATGTTTGTTGCCATACTATCCCCTCCTTGCCGACCATATAGCAAGGAGGCGGCGCGCTTGTATCATATAATGTTGCTTTTGTACTAGCCGGAGCAGGCCGGCAATTTATTCTGTGCTCTTAGTTTCATTACTTCTTTTTGATAAACATTACCACTGAATCACCGTTTTCTTTCTTGGGTATAAAATCCCAAATTATCGTGAGCCATCACAACTCACGCGCAAAATTTTCTGTTATTAAACAACAGCTAACGTTTCGGCGTTATTAACTTCGTCAGAGCCTGGAAAATCAGAGCCATTAGTGATTTATCCTTTCAAGCGCCTCATCACCTTACAGAAAGCATCCAAACGGTATTCAAAGTCAAACAGCAACACACTGGCTAGTACTTACCTCATTAGCTAGACTTGGTCACGCAACAGACCACCACGTACCACACCTATGAGTCACAAGGGTTTTATGTAGGGACCTCACGGCCCGCCCCGTAGATCAAAACCCGCATAGGTCTTGATATGGGGATAGCTCGTTTGTGATAGCAATGCATTCATCCTTCTTGTTCATTTTTGGACTTTTGGCGGTGATCCAAAGCGCCTCTAGTGTTCTGCGTGCTGTGATCTCGGACTCGTAGGATAATATACTAACTTGTACCTCTACTTCGGAGTTTGGATGACATATTCTACGGTGTGCTCCGAGTGGGGTGAAGATTTTAGATTTTGCGAGTCCATCTAGATGCTCCTTGACCCTAATACACAGTGGACGTCCCGTTTCCCCAATATAATCGTCGCCGCACAGCCTGCACGTGATGCGATATACTACTCCTGATCGTGATATGCAATCACCCTCTCTGACATACGGCAAACCACGCAGCTGGGAGTTGTTGAGATACTGTTTATAAAATATCTAAGGCGTGGTAAAGATTGCCGCAATATGAGATGGGAGGCCTTTTGTTGTACTTTCAGAACACGGAGCACGTTTTTTTTTGTACAGAAAGTATCCATTACCTCTTAGCGTAACGGCCGCACATTTCACTGGTTTCAAATAAACCATCATAAAAAGAAACCGATGGTGATATAGATACAAATAGATAATGTACATCCGCAGCTAGTTTTCGCACTGCTTGCACGATACCATTTATTTTTTGCGACGAAAGGAACGACACCGACTGACAGGAAACGACTTCATTTCGAAGAAGACTAAAATGTGTACCAGTAGGTGGCTGCTAAAAACTTGGGAAAGGCAGACACCTCGAAAAGTCTCAAAGTAGGAGGTTTTAACTATACAATACTTTTTTCATGTAGTAGTAGAGTAAATATATAATATACATAGAAGATTTATATTAGTATAGTAGTACTAGGGATTTACATTCCTATCCATTAGAAATAAACAAATGCATCACGCAGCCGAAATACATATTCATCTGTTTTAGTGCTAGAAATGTTTCTCCGACGAGCGGACAAGTCACGAAATGCTATTGCAGTGAATTCGCGTCAGAATATCAACAAAACAAGAGGACATTAACAAGAACATCAGCAAAGGGAGTCTGGTCAGCTATTTTTGATCTACTGCATCAAGTAATCAGTCAGTTCTGCTCTTTCGTCGATCTAGGCATCTACTTCTGGATGGCCGCAATGAAGCCCATCCTTGCAGCAGGTTGTTAATAAGTGCCGATTGCAGATAAGAGCGTCTGCATGATATTGACTAATTTATTCAGCGAACACCGCCGTGCGCTGGACTCACTTCAGAAAGAACCCTTACAGAGCTATCAGGCTTGAGATGTTTACATTTTTCAATTCACATAAACAGGCAAGTCTAAGCAATACTAATCTTCTTCATTTTCTGAACCAGAAAGCATGAATTCCTGCTTATTCTTTACACTAGGTCTGCAAAGTGCTCCCGAGGTGGTTTTGACGATGAAAAAATCTTTCGAATATGATTTTTTCACCACTCAATATAATAAGGCCAAGCTGAAGTCTTTTTGATAACTGAACGTGGCATAAACTCTTCAAGAAACTGACAACTATTTTGGCGCACGGAAACATTAGAACGCAATTAGGATTGGCGAGAAGATGGAAGCCATAATGCTACGAAACATACAGAGGAATGGATTTTGGAAGGTATAAATACCGAGGAGGACGAGTTTTATTTCAATGGTGGCGTGAAAATACCACGTGTGTGAGAACAGATCGATCGGTCGTCACTCGGCTGACTGATGATGACGTCGACAATAAAAAGAAAATTGAAAATACAACATAAATCCTAACTTATTTCCGGGTAATGAAAGTTCAAAAGAATTTAAAACATATGGGCTCGCTTCATCGCCGTGCAAACGAACAGAGATTTTCCGGCGCCCTCCGAAACTGCTGCGTCGCTGCCCATTCTATGTGTGAACTATGTCTAGTGCTCTCCAATCAACTCTATGTGTTGCGTGAACCAGCTATCCGACTCGACCCTCCTGTCCATCGCGTTGTTCGCGTGCGATATGAGTTGATTGTGACCTTCCTCTGGACTTCTTGTTTTGGAAGATTCTCATACATTATTTTTTGTTCCTACGTATACGAGAGCCGCAATAGGGCGTCGCAACGGTTTAAACTTCAGAAATGACGACACGAAACTTCTTATCGAAACAAAGATGAGGTGATACTCGGCAGGTAAGAAGAGTTTTCTCGCAAACCTAACTAAATCGCAGCTGTATGACTGATTTCGAGCTTACGATGAGCCAATGTTCAGGTCACGTCACATTTCGCGATGTCGGACCATTTAGGTCATCATCTTTCGTGTGACGAGTCAACAATTTCACGAACCCGTATGTCATTGTAAACCGCGTTAACCATAAACGTAAGCTTCCCCCACAATTTCTGAATTAGCGCAGCTGTTACACCCGGCAGTGTACAAATAAAGGATTGTTTGGGTCTCGTGGAATTCTGTTTTTCGTGGAGAACACGCAACATCAGGGAATGTTCATTGTATGTCGCAAATAGTGAAATCTACTCCGATGAACTCAACATACTTAGTTCAGAGGAGACTTGAATAGAAATATGAGTTTATTGAAAGATTGTTCTGCTGTAAGGACGATTTTTCGGCGTTTTTATAATGTGCTTAGGAAATAGAGGTTGGACCTCTTTCGCACAACTAAGAAATGTCAGCCAAACTTATACCGCTCGGTTTCCAAGAAGGTTTCAGCATACAGACCGGGCTGAATCTCAAACTGGGTGACCACAACGCGTTTGCCGTAACGCACGCTCCTCTACCTGACACATGCTCTCTTTTATCTCGACCATGTTCTTGATGAAGGCGTATCCCGGTTGTCGAAGATGTTTGCGCTAAGTGAAACCGAGGACTTGCGCGTTTATGGTGAATTGAAGGCGACATAGCACAAAATTGACGATGTTGGGATCTGTTCAGGAAAAGATAACGTTAGGAGTTAGGGTAGATTACGAGCAAGGTCGTGTTCACGTCTACTTACTCCTGTCGTTCTGAAAAAAGGCGTGGGAGAGGTGACGTGCTGCGTCTGCGAGCGAGCGGACTATGATCAGTGAGGGTGTCCCAGAAGGCTGTTCAGGTAGAACCAACGATTAGGGTGCCGAGGGAACCATCGCGTATACAAAGGTGATATTATAAGGTGCCGCGCAGGAAAATTCATACAGGGAGGCCGTTCCCCACGCGTATTTTTTTTGCAGGACGATTAGGGGGAATTGAGCGTGAACGCGCCGACACTCGTAACTTGTACCACTGACCCCATCTTTTCCTGAAAAGGTCCCAACATCGTCAATAGTATGCTGATTTTGAAAATGCTAATAATTCACGCTTTATATTGTTTCCTTGAAATTAAATTAAACTTAATTAGAAATTTTGATCCAGAAATACCAGTAGAACCTTATGCATAAAGACGGTTGGAGGTTTGCATGGGTGAATGGAACACTACGCTGCAGATCTTTGTCTTCCCATTCGTCCCTTACCACTTCAACATATATAAGGCGTCCAGTGACAGCTAAGGAAGCACTTATGACGTCACATTGTTGAGGAAATGATGGCTTCCTAATAATTTCACTCACTCGCAATTTCCACACATCCTAGTCAATCACTCATATGAAATCACGAGGCATCTATAGTCTGATCAAAACGACATGAAACTGCGAATTTGCGTATGCGCTCGAAACGGCGCGGTTGAGGCACCAGTTGGAAACGAGGTGGGACCATCGGAAACTGCAGCTATGGATGATGCCAGCAAGCGTTCCAGTACGCTCCTAACCGCTACGCTCCACCGCACCGCCTCGAGAGAACTCGTGTACGCCATTGCACCGCCATTGCACCATTTGACCCTATTATACCACTTGTGAATTTGGGAGAGAAGTCTCTAGAAATTTTATGCCCAAGATTCATCAATGCAGGCATTTTTGTGTAGTAGTGACGCTGAATGTCTTCAGCCTTCAATAGGTTACTATGATGTGCTTTCGATTAGGAAGAACAGAGAGAACAAGAAATGTGTATCAAGAAAAAGAAAACGTGTGGTAGGATCAAAACCACATGAAGCACGGTGTAGCTCCGGCACCAAAGGGGCGCTTTGGAGAAAGGGGTTGGAATCGACGTGAGACTATCGCGAATCACTGCGAAGAACGGTGTTAGCAAAGGTCCTCCTTGGATTGTAGCCGCCACGCTCTGCCACATCGCTTCGAGCGCGGCTATTTACGCAGCTGCACCATGCATTGACCCTACTATACGTTCGTTTTCTTTTACACACAGACATTCACGTCAACCGTAATATTTATGATAAGAGTTCGTAAAACAAGCTGGCTGGATTAGAAGTCCATTCACGTCATAAAACTGACTATTAAATTGGCTTTTTCCTTCATATCTTTCTTAAACCCAGGCTCTTAAATACAATTTAACCAATAGAAGGAGTAACGGGGCTATTGTGCATTCTTTTCCAATTTTCGTTGGCCTTAGATTCACACGTGTTCCATAACGGCTTATTTCAGCATTCTGGAAAGGGAATACCCGAAAAGTGGAATATTGGCATAGAAGTGTGTGCTGTTTTAAATCTTTTTTGACGAACATTATGGGATGGACTTCTTTCAGAAACATGTTTGTAATTCCCAGGAATTAAAATTATGAGCGAACGTTGAAAGTCAAACTCAGATTAGTTTAAAAGGGAACCTTAAAAAGAACTTTCCAGAACATTGGACTATCAAAGATACAACTATCTTCGTATACATGGAGAAACAAAGCATTCACTTCGGTTGATTATATCCCCAAAGCTCAGTAATTCTCTCAGAAATTTACTGAAGGACTTTATTCTGTGGCTAGTCAATTCTTTTGCCAACAAAGCACCAGCAGTGTATTGAAGCAAAGATTTTTGTAGTGAAAAGGTGCTCAGTGTATGGAGACCATCTCCATTTTCCCCTCTACGATCTCATCAATCGACGTAATGTGGCTTTCATAGTTAGGTTGTGGAGGCCGTAGAAGGTCCTGAAAGAATAAAATTACTGAAGAAGCAGAATTCTACTGAGCTGTTTTGTTAAGCTTGCAGGAAGCGAAGGTGGAATTGTGCAGAAATTTCGGGTGCGGGTGCATTGATTTTCAGATTAGTTGTTCCGTGGAGCACTATGCGATCATTCAATCAGTGGCAAAAAGAGGTGGCGTGTGATAGAATAGGAACCGTCTTTAGCGCCCATGGCAATAATAAAGGATAAAGGATAAAGTGCACGGCGTTGATCAATCCCTATGGGGACTACGCGACCTACGCGTTCGCCTTCAACTCAGACTTCGTTTGAGGTTTATGACCGCAACTTACAATGACTTGCGGTGGCTATGATGAGATGTGTGAAGTCGGTGTTTTATTCTCCTAGACAATTTCTGGTCTGGTACCAATTTATCGACCCAAAAGGGTGAAAGGTTTGGTTGACAGTACAGCAGTTTTGAACCGTCGTCGATCGATTGTAGCCACAGCGGAACCTCCCACCGACTGCGCTACACTGCTCTATGGTAATAATAGCGGAAAAAGCACACACTTTCTTTTGAATGCAATATTTAGGGGAACTTCAGCAGTTGTTTTCTAGCCACCAATAAGTAAGGTTCGGGACGTAGCTTTCAAAGCGACACCGAAGCAGCGAAATTCTCTAGATGTCCAGAATTCAGAGTTGAAATTATGTGGTGGAAATCGGACATGAAGTGAGTGAGCGGTAAAATGGCCTTCACAACACTACTTATAAAATATGTATTTGCGATGAAATCCACTATATGGAGTGAGAAAAATCGTGTTACGAGCTCAATTTTTAGCCTAACCTGGAAATTGATTGTGTACTACTTTCTTAAGCTGAACCAAGATTGTTATTTTCTTTCGTAACCTGGAAAGGCTATGTTCGTGAAAAACTGATGGATTTCTGTCTCGCTCAGGCTGGCAGCAGAGTTTGCAGCCACAACTATGATGTGTTGGCCGCATTAAGGATTTGGTGACTATTGATCACGCTTGAAGCTCCATCCCGAATTCTCCTTCTGGAAGTGCGAGTTGCGATCAGGAGAATGGATCCCGACAAAGCCCTGAGTTTAATTTTATATCAGCAGACTTTGTTCGTGCTTATGGCCATCTTCTTCATGTAGCCCTAGCAGCGCACTTGACGTCCTAACTTCAGAAAGACAGTCTTTCGTACTTTGCGCTTTTCCCAACAAGAGGCGTGGGAATAGAAGAGGAGTAGAAACGAGGCTAATGCTAGTTTTATTGAAACGATCAGGGATCAATCTCTGGCAGAAGTGACATTCTTCCATTCAGCGTAAAAAAGTTAAATGAGGATATTTCTTGTCCAACAGTGATGAATTTTCATATTATCGATCGAAAATGAAATTCAGGCCTCACTATTTCGCGAAAAAAATACATCAACAACTGGAATGGGTTGAAAGTAGTGCAAAAGGAGGGACGACGCTTAGTAAATTTCATGCAGCACAATTCTGCATAGTTAAACAGAGAAAGTTTCTCCATATTTTTTGTAAGATGTGGTGTTTCTATCCTTCCTAATTTTTTTTTTTGAACGTTTGGGACCTACTTGAGAGAGATAGTATATTTTTCCTCATATTTTCGATTTCTTCCAACTAGTTTCAGAAGGACCGGGACAGCTACGGAGATAGAGGATTGTAGTGAGGGTTTTTTTGATACCTTACCAAAAAATGGAAACGCATTTTTCAATCGCGACGTGGAAAACTGCCGAGACTTGAATTTTTGGAAGCGAGTCCAGGAGTGTGTGACTTCGAACAAATTACAATAATTCAGCTCATACTTTACAAAAGCTTGATCAGTTTGAAACATATCTTAAGGAGGACTTTTCTAGGTGGAATCATTTTTACATATCATTGAAGCGTCTCTAGAAATTAAGCGTATCAATCCGCTTGGGTTGTGCCAACGTGTATTACTGCAATTCGTAAAAGGTGAGATTTTGGAACGGGTGGTGGCCTATACAATGATTTGCAGGGGACAGCCGATGGACAAGTTAGTGTTTTTATCCATCCAGACAAGTCTGGTATCGTCACCTGAGGGCTTAAAGGCATGGTTGGCAGTAAGGCAGTTTTGAAACATCGACCGTGCGGCCAAAGTGGATCTCTTACCGACTTCGCTACACTCGCCCAATTAAGGGTGATCTAACTAATTTACAGCGCACACTCTCATCTACAAAGCGCACATTTACTTGCCTTTCTGGGCTTTCTGGCACCAACTTATAAATGTTCATTTTAACCGATCAAAATCCTTGCTTGGCTCTCATTCCCAATCAGGGTCAGCATTGCTGAATTCGGCTCACCCGGACATGTAGTAAATTTATCTTATTTATCTGTACTTGTTCCATTTATTGTTCAATCAGTTTATTATACTCGTGCTCGAGAGAATCTTTTCCAAACTACTCGCTTGACACTGCCTACATGGAATGGGCGACCGAGACGACCTTCGAAACCACCGTCCGATATGTTTGCTGGACGTCCTATTCAAGGTGTTCATGGCGATCGTACTCGTGTACATATCAAAGATGTTGGATGAAACTCGACCTCGAAAATAAACTGGATTCCGTTTTGATTTCAGGCGCATGGACCACATCCAAGACGTGTCGAGGGTCATAGAGGTTTGCCGGAGATAGCGATCGCCCTTTGTGCTAACCTTCCTTGACTATGAGAAAGCCTTCGACAGCGTAGAAACGAATGTAATACTTTTAGTACTGGCCGATATAGGTGTAAAAGCGTCGTATTAGGAGACGTTTGCTACGATTGTTGTACCGGTACGATACAGCTCTTCCAGCGACTCCTCACCAAATCCTCTAGAAAGGGGATACGACAAGGCAATACTGTATCGTGGAGGCTGTTAACAGTTACACTGCAGTGCATCAAGAAATCACTCACTTGGGAGGAAATGAGCATTTGTTTTTATAGAAGATTCCCCTCAAATACTCGTTTCGCAGATGGCATCGTTCTCTTTTCGTGACGTACCAACAAAGCAGCCACCAAAGAGACAGAAACAAGATACGGTCCATGAAGAACGTCTACTGCGAGGACAAAGGAATGCCCACTGGTTCCCTACTAACTCGACTCAGTAGTTCTTTCATCGCTCTATTACGAAATGGAGATGTGACCAGACATTTCTGCGACGTCTGAGAAGCTACTTACTATCCACAGAGCCTTTGTAGGATATCTTCGGTTGTCTACTGCATATGTTTTGGTATTTTGGTATTTATATTTGGTATTAATCTTGCATTAATTTTTATGAGAGGTTTTGAGGGAGCGGTGGTGTAAGATGGAAGTCATATCATGTGGTGCATTTCTAAGGTGAAAAAGAATAAATATCATGATAATGGTCATGATTATGCTATGTATAATAGTAACGGGCTTAAATTGTTAGGTGTGAGTGTCTGTGTGTCTGTATCTCTGTGTATGTCAGTCACGAAATTCCAGAAAGCAGTGAGACGGATCCATAGACGGATCGTTGGATTGATGCACCGACGCCGCCGAACGGTAAAATGGGACGGATCCTAACCCGTCGAACTGGTGCGTCGCGGTGTCGTAGTATCGCGCAATCCACAAAAGTCCAAGTGAATTTGTGAATGAGTAAATGAGACGCTGTAAACGGTTTCATAGCCGAGAAAACTGCATGTTTTGCATTTCACTTCAATGTTCCATTCCAGCGCATGCGTATTTTACCACACCTTTCCTTCATCAAGCTGCTCAAACTCTTCCTTTAGAAATTGGAAACACGCATGAAAAAAGCTGCTTGAACGACTAAGAACGAAGACTAGAACTGTTAAGGAAAACCCATACTTCGAATAATGCTTTCAATTTGCGCTTATATTACATTGGTGTTGAAGGAGTGTAAGAAAATGAAGTTACAGTTTTCTCCAAATAGTACTCCTACTTCTTATATCTACACTAGTTGGACCTCCGGCTTTAGGCGGACGTCAGACCAGTGTAGATATAAGAAGCTATGTCAGTGAGATCCTTTTTGGGGTTTTCTTTAGACGGGAGATGACGGTGAAAATCAGGCGCAGACAATCATATGGCACGTCTGATTTGCCGCGACGCTAGGAATGATGGTTAATTCAAATGAACACCACCTAAAGCCCGGAGTAGCTGCATCTGCGACTACAATCAAAGCGGCACGGTTAGTATCGAGATGGTACAATCGCTAGATGCACTCCGACTGCAGAGATGAGTGCAACTAGCGAGGATGCCCCTAGATTCCAACCTCCAGCTCTAGCGCGCTACTTTAAATGAATCTGCTTACACAGCTGCACCGAGCATCACCAGTTTTGACGTGATTATGACACTCAATGTCGAACTCGAAAGATGATGCAGAGTTTGGGTGCGGCTTGTAATGCCTCACGTGTCTTATTCCCCTTGCGTCATAAGTCCCGGAAAAATCTTCCCAGCCGCTCAGCTCCCATCTTTCACCATACAGTAAGAAAAAACAAAACAGCTTAACTCAACAACGCAGTATTATATTCAATTCAAAACGACCTGAAGACCGCTGCAGTTGCGCAAGCAGCTACTTTCGAAAAGGCGTGGTAAAGCGAGCGATTTTGAGCGTTGCCTCATACTAATATTCATACACACTGACAGCTCTTCTCAGCTGTATGCTTGTATAAATATCTATGGATCCGTCTCACTGCTTTCTGGAATTTCGTGACTGACATTCACAGAGACACAGACACACAGACACTCACACCTAACAAATTAAGCCCGTTACTATTATACATAGCATAATCATGACCATTATCATGATATTTATTCTTTTTCACCTTAGAAATGCACCACATGAAATGACTTCCATCTTACACCACCGCTCCCGCGAAACCTCTCATAAAAATTAATGCAAGATTAATACCAAATATAAATACCAAAATATCAAAACATATGCAGTAGACAACCGAAGATATCCTACAAAGGCTCTGCGGGTAGTAAGTAGCTTCTCAGACGTCGCAGAAATGTCTGGTCACATCTCCACTTCGTAATAGAGCGATGAAAGAACTACTGAGTCGAGTTAGTAGGGAACCAATGGGCATTTCTTTGTACGATGTACTCCTGTTTAAAGTCATCACCCCACGAATCTGAGGTGGTGCAGATTTCAGGTGGAGTATTTTTATAGTATATTAGTATAGATAGTAGATTATGGAGAGGAGGGTGACTCCGTCTATTTCTTCCTAATTGCCGTAAAAAACCGGAAGATTCGGGCCGTTTTTTAAGCTGGTGCGCTTCGTTCGAACTCCCTGTAAAAAATAATGCGCCAGAACGCCTGAAGCCGTATCTTCCGGGCCGTTTTTTACGACAATTAGAAAGAAGGGGACAGAATCACCCTCCTCTCCATAATCTACTATCCCTTATAAGAATATTCCACCTGAAATCCGTGCCACCTCAGATTCGTGGAGTGATGCCTTTGAAGCAGAACACGAGTTTACCTGAATGTGCTGAACGATCAGATCAATGGCCACGTCGTTCTCACCTCCTCGGGGAATAATGACGTCAGCGCATTTCATCGTTGGTCGGCAAAATTCTTCAAAAGCTGGTTTAACCTGCAACGGGGTCATAGAAGTTACTCGTAGCTGTATTTCAAGTAAACACTTAGAAGTGTCAACAATTACCATATTAGTATATTGCGCAAGGACTAAAGGTAATGGCTTTTTCCTCTCAACAGTGTCGCGTCGAACTGGAAGGAAATAATCATCATCTCTAGAAAGTTGGAGGTTATGTGTAAGAATTCAGTGTTTGCATCTCACAGCCAGTGAATATGCTCGTGCAAACCGTTTTTATTTACAGTAATTGGATGTTCACGATAACCAATGATAAAATAGCATGAGAGGGTAGACTTCACTGCTCCTATTTTTTAAATCAATCAAATTAGTTTGTTTCTAAGTTATTTTGAATAGACCTTAACCTTCTGCTGTCATTTGCTTTATTTTCCACTGCGTTCTCTCATCTCTTCCATAATCGTACAATTTCACAAGGTTAGACACAACCACATCCTTTTTGCCAATCCACTCGTTCTTAATTCCTTTCTTTCTTTCTTTCTTTCTTTCTTTAATTTCTTTTCTTTTCTTTAATTTTTAAAGTTTTTAAAAAGTTTCTTCAATTTATTTAAAACTTATTTTATTTGTCTGTGCCTCTACTTGAATTCTGCGCGAAACAAAGCCGATGGTAGCCCTAGGGTACTAAGTTTAAAGAGTACTCGTGAAGACTTCCGCTAAACAATATTCCGTTTTAATCTATGAAGAGTGAACCAGTTTCAGCAACGTACAGAAATGCAGGCGACCTCACCGCTGAAATTTACGAGAGTTAGGGCCGCATCGTCCTCTGCCGAATTACTGTAATTAAGCTTACATCTCTCTAAATGTGTGATTACATGATGGCCTTACCAAGGCCATTTTTATTCTGCTTCCCTAATGGTATGGCTACCCCACGAACTATGGTGCTTGTTTCGAGAAACCCTTTAATTGGTAAACGCTTAGTTACACTACGCTTTCACCTCCAGACGTTTTCTGTTCACAAAACGAATCCCGAGTCTTCGCTTTATTTCCACTAACTGAACAAAATGCTCTTGCACTTGGCAATGGAGCTACAAATCCACTAACTTCATAACATGGGTATATCTTAAAGGATCACCCACGAATCTGTGGATTGTGGGGAAGAGAGTGACTCCGTTCATCTCTTTCTAATCGCCATAAAAAACGGTCCGGAAGATGCGGTGCGTGCACAAGGGTGGCACGCTTCAATACAACTCTTCGTAACAACAGCCCCCAGGAACGCCCGAATCCTCAACTTTCGGGTTGTTTTTACGGCGATGAGGAAGAGGTGAACGGAGTCACCCTCTTCCTCACAATCTACGACCCCGTATAGGCATAACCCTCGTGGAACCTGTACCACTCCGGATTCACGGGGGTGATGCTTTTAATTCAAATACCACATAACAATGACAACGCACATTGGAAAAGTGCTCTTCATGACTGTTGCGTTAAGTGTATGTATTTTACTGTATTATACAAGTTATTTGCAGATACATGTTACAGAAAAATATGCTTAATAGATTGATATTACCGTAGATGTCCGAAAACAATGGTGATCGATTGTGGACAAGACTTACTGGGGCTTCACCGTTCACCATACTATTCACTAGTGCAATGGAGGGGCTTCCAGAGACATTAAAAGTTTTAGTGGTTGACCAACTTTCGTGGCAAATAAACAATGACAACATGATACCTCGTCTGGCTAGACGAACATCCGCGTCAGCATCAACGAATAACTTCATCCCAAACTTCTGCCTAATGCGATCATCGTAGAATACCAAGATACCCTCGACCATAATGACATCGGCAGGTTCGATTGTGATTGTGCCAATTCTGAACGTTTAGTTGTGATGGAGTTGTTTCTGTTGAATCAAGTCATGTTTGATTGAAAAGGTCAACAAGTAGAAACGGATACGCACCTACATCTCATTGGTCCTACTCTGGACAAGAATACTTCCCTCCACTTCCCTCTACAGGGAAAAACGAATGCGGACTAGTTATATTTGCATTGTTCACGGCAGCTTATACAACGTCACAAGTTGAACTATTGTGGCGAAATAAATTTCATCATAATTTGTGGAACTCATCTGTGTTTATGAGTCATAGTAATGTTCGCGCTCACATGTAAACAATCGTGTGATCGACGTGAAAGATGCAGATAACTCCCGTTTGTATTTCGAGGCATCACCCAGGATAATATTCAGCGTCGAGTTCTCTCTGGTAGTAGACAAGTTCGTGGGCAGCTCTTCAGCTGATTGAAATCGTATCTTCAAGAGCGGCACATGATTGTAAAAGTCCGTAACAGTCATTTCAAACGTTATGCATTAAAAACTGTTGGGTTCCGCAGGGTAGTACACTCACAGCTTCTCTTACTGGCGTACACTGCCGACCTTCGCAGTTATTTGAAAACCCATGCTGACGTGAAAGCTCAAATGCTCGCAGACGACATCAAAATATACTTTTCGTATCGACTGGATATTGGACAGGCTCCTCTGATTTCCTATTTCAGCAATTCAACAACTATTCGATATCAAGTGCAAGTTGGAGATCTTAGGGTTATAATTGACTGGATTGAATTCGACTTCGCTCATTTTGACCTAGTCACCAAAAGAACGCTCTCGTCTCTTTTTATAACATTGAGGAATGTGCAGTGTAGGAACCGTGTTTCACTAATACTTCTTTACAAAACATGTGGTTTGCCACATCTAGAACACGCCATAGCGGTTTGGAATCCGTACTTGAACAAGGATTTCTTTGGAAAAAGTACAACTTTTTCTGTCTACTTTTTCTTTTTTCCTTTTACTATGCTAGCTTATTATAGATGCTTTGTCGATCCTGGTTATCCTGAAACACTTCCTTCCGATGAAATTCGACTTAATATTTTGAAATTTAGAGTTAGAAGTCAGACGAATAGTCAAAAATTTAATTTTGGGTTTTCATATCTTACGAATGGAACTCAGGCCAAAGGTAGGTAACTATTAGATTTTTCGATCAACAAGCGGGAGGACAGGTAGTTTCAATTTGCACTCTCTGAAATCAGACAAAGCTCTTCTCAACGACATTCAACTTTTTACTTTTCTGAATAAGGTTCGAAAAATAAATACACTTCTAAACGTTGAATGGGCAAACGTATGTTTGTGGAATATCTAATCTAGTTTCGGTTCGGTCTAATTCCAAACATGTACTGCAATTGGGGTTTGAAAATGCATCTCAGGTGTGTGCATCTATTCTCTGAAAAAGAGTACAATTTTTTTCCAGACAAGTGAAAGGCAAAAGATAAGGTGTACAGTGCTAAGTCCAATCAATTTGGTAATGCGCTTGCGTGTCTGATTTTAACTCAGAATTGTTTGAAGAGTGCGTCTGCAGCCTTACAATGGCTTGCAGGGCAGGAGAAGCGTGTCAAGTCAGACATCTTTTGTTATCCCAGACAAGTTTGGTACCGGCTCATCGATCCCGGAGGGATGAAAGCCTTGGTTATCATTACGACGGTTTTGCACCATCAACCGTGCGGTCACAGCCGAATTTCAATCCGACTGCGCAGCACCCGCTACTGCTAAAGAGGAAGCTTATAAAATAAGTTTAAAAACTCTAGCGTATCAATCTTTGGTGATTTACGAACCCGAATTAATTCAGAACTCCAAACTCTAGAGAAAGTAAAGGACTCTGCATACGTGAAGCCCTTATACGTGACCTTGCTCCAAACCATGTCGCCGCAGAAGCTCTTCCCAGTTGCGTTATACTAGCCTCCGTAAAAATGAAATTCCATCAAAATGTCGAATCAACTACGGTTTGTTTAATGACACATAAAAACTGACCAGTTTCACTCATTGTGGGATTGATAATTTTTTCATTCTTTGAAGAGAGGAAATAAGAAAGGAAGGGAGAGGGAGCAGAAGTCTCTTTTCATTGCGTAAAAAAATGAACAGAGCAGAAAAGAGTTACTGATGAATCAGGAATACGTAATATTAGCTGCATGGCGTAAAATGCGTTAAATGCCATAAGACCGAAGAGACTTTAATGTTTAGACTGGCCCGCGGAAGCCAATCAAGACCACCCGTATAGAAATTCGAAGAAGAAGGCGCAAGGAGGTAGACTCCAAATGCAAATTATCAAACCGTGCAGCACTGTCGATGGCGAAAAAAAACAAGAGGTTCCTTCTTTTTCCTGTCATTGTACTGTTCCGAATCTTATCTACTATTGAAGTGAAGCTATTAGGGTGTTCGAAAAGTATCTGCCGAAAATTTCGCAGCAGCGCAGATTTTTTGAGATGTTCTGGAAGTTCCCGTTTTAAATATATTATATAAGGACACTACCGCTTGTATACACATAACATATCTGGCTCCCTCTTCACTGCCTTATTCATCCTATAATGGCCGAACATTCCACCCATATTCGACACGTACTCCTTTGCGAGTTCGAATCTGGCCACTCCGCTGCTGAAGCCCATCGAAACTTAAGTGAAGTATTCGGCACTGAAGCTCCTTTCGAGCGGTCTGTGCGCGCCTGGTTTCAAGCGTTTCAGAGCCGGAAATAAGAAACTCGAAGATGAGCCTCGCTCTGGTCGACGGACTGCAATATCGTTCGACGAACTGAAGAATCTGGCAGAGCGGCATCCATATGAAAGTGTGCGGTATTTTGCTGCCAGTCTTGGCTGCTCGCTGTCCACCGTGAGCAGTGGACTGCGATCTCTCGGAATGGTGAAAAAGCTCGGTCAGTGGCTCCTACATGCATTGAGCGACGGCAACCGCCAAAGACGCCTGGGCATTTGCACTCAGCTGCTCTCCAGAAGCCGCAGATTCGACTGGCTGGACACCATTGTCACTGTAGATGAAAAATGGGTCCTCTGTGTCAACCACACCCACAAACGTGAGTGGTGCGCTGGCGATGAAATGCCGGATCCTTCCGTGAAAAGTGAAATCCATGAGAAGAAGGTCATGCTGAGCGTCTGGTGGTAAGTTCATGGAATGTACCGTTTCGAACTGCTGCCGGACAACACGACAGTTACTGCAGGTCTACTGCGCTCAATTGCAAAGACTGGCTGACAAGATCCGCAAGGAGCATCCGAAGCTCGACAACGTTCGCTTGCTGCACGATAACGCGCGCCCTCACATCGCGAAGAAGACTTCCAAGAAAATTCTGGAGCTCGGATGGGAAGTAGTTCACCGTACAGCCCGGACTGGCTCCGAGCGACTACCACCTCTTCCGATCGCTTCAGCTTCACCTTGAAGAGAAGCGCTACGGTGATCGTGACCACCGCAAAAATGACGTTCGGGGTTTCTTCGCCTCCAAGTCGCCGAAGTTCTACGCCAAAAAATCCGTGATCTTGTGAGATGTTGGCAGAAGGTTGTCGATGTTGATGGAGATTATTTCGTCGAATAATAAAATGTTGTAAAAAGTTGTGTTGTTTTGAAATTTGCCGTATTTCGGTAGATACTGTCCGAACACCCTAATACAATCGAACATCTGAGTAAATGTCGCTTTAAACCGCAAGCAGCCGGTATCTGCTTCTTTTACACCACATAGTACATAACCACAGGTAAATTCTACGAATTAGCATAAAACATGAAATTGGTAATGTGCTTCGAGATCCGCATTCAAACTTCGTCCTTCACTTGACATTTTTTCCTAGTCTAGTTTCTCATTTGTACATTTCTGTATTGCACCTACCTTGAGCTCGTAAAATTGTCATAATGTGGAATCGTCACCGAAAATCCGTTTTCCAGTTGAGTCATGGTGTCGGCAAACTTGTCAAAATCGAATGCAGCTGAAATAATTACAAAACTTACACAAGGGAAAACTAAAGACATGTTAGAAGCAGAATACGACGTGATTGCAAGGTTTAACCAAGTTGGAAGTCGCTTTCAGTTGTTAACAGAATTTAAGCATCTTGTGCAGCTTTATATTTATTAGTGATGAATCTCGTTGGCGAACAGAGGAGCTGCTAGTATAGTTGGCTCAAAACGACTTGAAGCTCGGTGCAGCTGGGTGAGCGTCTGTGCTCGAAGCATCGCGGTTTAGATCGAGGAAGACCTTTGTTACCACCACTCGTCGCTACTTTCCGTGTGAAGCTAGCGATGATTGGTCCCAACCGCTAGCTTAACTCTGGTGCATCGAGCGCAAGTGTGTGAGCAATTGCACTGGACTTCGGGTCGTTTTGACCCAATTATAGGGATTGATTCTTACAGGGATGATCGAAGTCGTACTCGCCCCGCTCCGCTTTTTTACGGCCTTCTTCACTCAACTCCTTATAGAATGACTCCATAGAAATGGTGGCAACCTGCGATGGTAATCATAAGGCTATCCGTCACAGCGAAGAATGAGCCAGGAATGACCAGGCGTCACCTGCTTACTTGGTCTCTCGTTGAGGGCTTGGAAACGTTCCATAATTCTTTGGATGACTAGAGTCTGAATGCAGAAGAATTCGTTGATTGAGATTCCTACTTAGAAAAAACTAAAATAGGAGGATTCTGATTGAAGTTATGAATCAAATAACCTTGACGAAGTACCTGCAACATCATGAATGTAGGCAATTCGATGGTCCGGGAAGAGCAAGTTATTAGCCTGATTATCATTGGTAAATGTAGCTTCCCAACTACAGTTAGTGTACAAATCGGTTTGTTCAAGAAAATCAATGATACGATATACTTTGCGTCGCGATGATGTAGCTTTTTACTGATTTGATTGGGCTGTAGCTAAGATTGGCATCAACATTTCTTTACTAGCAGCAAACGTTTCAGCGTTATCGCCTTCGTCAGAGCTTCAGAAAAATCAAAGCTTTTCAGTGATGTATCCTTTCAGGCACCTTACCACCATTACAGAAATCATCGAAACGATAGGGAAACTCATACAACAACACATCTGATAGTGCTTACCTCATTTGCTAAATCTGTTAACGTATTACTACGCATTACGTTTACGCATTACATTATTTACTTATGGAGTGGGATACGAAAATGCGAAAGACTAAATGGTATCGAAGTCCCTGTAGCAAAGATGGCCCAGAAAAAATTACGTTCTGTCTCCTTTACTGACTTGATGATATGCCTAGAGCGGCGCGGAGCTATATACGGGAAGTGGGTCTACAAAATGACGTAAGGGTCGTGGAAATATCACAGGCGAATCAGATGGTACGTAATCGTGCGTATGACCACTCTGCACAACTCCTGGCTGCGTGGCTTGCCCGTATGGCCGACTGGGAAATTCGTAGGAGTGAGAACAATATTTTCTTAAACTAAAGATTGTGCTGCTTGCCGATATTACCGCAACGAAGCAGATGACATGAGTACGGCCATGAGTTAGTCTAATGTACTATTATTCGTTGCATTTTTTTCTAGTGGGGCGTGGACGCATGAAATTTGAGTTTGATTTTTTTTTTTGGAATTTGACTACTTAAAAACAGGTATTTCGAAATATAGTCAAAGACATAGGACTAGGAACTAGTCCAATTTATTATTATTTTTTTGCTGTTTTATGCCTCTCATAGCGATATGTATAAGTATGAAGCAAAAAAGCGAATTTTTCTTGGATGCTGAGAGTTTTGTGGCTAGATTAAAGTGAAATCAGCCGTGAAACCCCTCCAAATTAATGATAAACCCAAAGAATGTCGAAGTGTGGATGTAGTATATTGATTTCGAATTGAGTTGAGTTTGGCTACTCTACACTACTAAATCTCACTACTTATACTCATCGATAGACGTGCACTTTAACTTATGCCTTGGTGAGATAGTGCTGTAAACTCGTCATCTATGTTGGTTTGACTTGCCATCCAGTAAAAAAATTTCAAAACTAAGGCAGCTTCATGCAAAATCATTTTTTTCAATGTAAACATTGAAGCATGTTGAAGCCCGTAATTATCTATATAAGTGATCCTATTGAGGATCTATCTTGGAAGATGCAGCCATCTGACCTGCACTCGTTAAAATGGAGAAAGTCGGTTGCAAAGAACTTCACGATGTTCCTATTTATAGCTTGTCTCTTCGGAGGATATATGAGCTTTTAGATTGAAAAAAAGCCCTTGACATCAGAAAGGATGTAGACAATTTTGTCTTTTATTTTCCACAGACTGAATACCAATGAAAGATGTGTTTTCCATAGGAGTTAATGGCAGCAACCTATTGTTGAGGGGAGGTATCAACTCCTCAGGACCAGAAATCTGCACATTGCGGGTTGAATTTCAACGCAATGTCGGCTTTGAGCTTAACGAAACAGTTGTGGTTCTTTGCGAGCGAAAAACTAAGAGGCCCGAAATAAACTGTAACCTGAATGCACACTACTACCGGACTACGGCGGGTGGCCTTCCACCGTCGTTTCTCTCAAATGGTAGTGTTAATTTCATTTCATTTATTTTGCGGGGCTGCGCCACGTAAACATCGAGACTGAGCACACTTCATTGGCGGTGAACAGTTCCACCACAGCATCAAAAACAGTTCGTCAATGCATCAAAAACTTTGATAGACTGTCTCAGAAACTGTCTAATGAACCTTTGGGGACATCGGTATTGCTACGGTAGCCGCATCTAGTTAGTTAGCTGCATAGTAATGTTTGGAGACACTGGGTCTCTGTCATGCTTACTTGTTCTGTGCCGTAGGTTTTGCCGCTGACTTCTGTGGCAAGACAGCCAGGAGGTCAACTTCCAAATAGAAGTCACGCTCCTTTGCAATCAAACACTCCGTTAAAAACATTGGAATGCTGTTTTCTATAATTCATTAGTATTTACAAACAAATTTGCGGTGTTTATCAGCAGATGAAGGTTAAGAATGCTTTACCAGGTTTTTTGCATGATATGCTCATCCAGTGTGAAGGTTCTGATATTTGGGGGAATTCTTGAGATAGGGATCTCTCCACCTGTGAGCAAGGATTTGAGCAGAGTTCACAATTATCATGGTGGAAAAAAGCAACTCCTCCTACAAGTCCAGGAATTTAAAGCACCAAGAGCACTCAAAACCATGAGACCACATGATGTGTTTGAAAATCGTCATACAGGATGACTTACGCGCTCTCAAAGAATGTTGACTTCGAACTAGTTAGCGATAGATTAACGAAAGATGCTGCTGCTCCAGCACGGTGCATCCTTCATTTTGTGAAGGGACGCAACTAATTTGTGTCGAACATCGTGCGGAGATGGGTTTGATTGCTTTATGTTCTCCAGATTCTTAGATCTGTGAAGGAAAAAGTAGTTGCGCATTTCCACCTTAGAGGAGGGACCCAGCCTTAAGAATTTCCGCGATTGTCGCGCTTAAGCCTACTATGACAAGGTTTTCGGTGACTTTGCATAACTACAAAGGCGACTAAAAATAACAGTTTAAGCCATAGCCTAGAATCACTCTGAGAACTCCTGCAGTTTACGAGAACCGCAGTTGAAAGGGTCACTATTTCAAATGCATCGACAAGTGATTTGGAGCTGGCAAAAAACCTGAAGTCGCCGCTGGCGTTTGTTCGTGAAGACAACACAAAGAAAATGCACTTATAATTCTTGCGATGAGCATATATTGCCCGTGTTAGACTGTCTTTGAATCCTAGCATATTGAATACGTAGCTTTTATTGATTTGCTTGAGCTGTAGTCAAGATAAGTATCGATCTTTCTTTATTAACAGCTAACGCCTAAGCCATTGCTTTCGTCGGAGCCTGGAGAAATCAGAGCGATTAGTGGTTTATCCTCTGAAGCGCTTCATCACCCTACAGAAAGCATTCAAACGATAAGTAAACTCAAACAACAACACTGCGCAGATCTGGCTCGTAAGGTTCCAATATGCAATGGATACACAGCTGGAGAGAGATCCATCTTAGCATGTGGCCCAGAAAAATGGCTTTATGTGGGGTTATGAGGCGTCTGAGAGGATAAATCACTGATGGTTTTGATTTTTCCACGCGAAGGCGATAACGCCGAAGCATTAGCTGTCAATAAAGAAAGATCGATACCAACGTTGGCTACAGCTCAAACAAATCAATAAAAGCTACGTAGGGCATTTGTTTTAGACGAATATTCCTTTGAACGGACAGGGAGAAAGTGAGGCTACAAAGATTTACAACCACAACACAAATTTTGCTTGGTTTCTCATCGCGATCACTATCTGACACACTCAGCAGAGTGCATGTTAGTATTTTTACACAAGTAGAGGACGTCTGCTGACAAAACGGCCACGTATTTGCAGCACATTTTGCAGCATCGTTACATATTCTTTTGCAGCAATTTTTATAGCGCTGGATATCTTAAAATGATTGATCAGATAACGACAAACTTTTCCGGATGAAGGACCTCCGGAGACGCCGATTATAAATGGCATACGTTCCTTCTCCATCGTTTGGGAAAGGCTTTTCTGTCTAAAACCTGAAACAGGAAAGCAATTGTTTTGTTTTGGTCTGTTTTGAACGAATATGAATAGATAGAAGAAAATAGGAAGAATAGATAGATGACAAAACGGCCGCATATTTGCAGCACAATCTGCAGCATCGTTACATATTGCAACATTTGATGAATTGTTGATACATAATAATTGTTAATAATTGATTATTCATACATTTGATGAATGGTTGCAAGGGGCAAGTGAGCAAAAAGGAGGGAAATTATTAAATCTCAAAATGATGAGTCCCAGCAGAAGCGTGTGAAATAACTCTAGTTTGCAAGAAGCAACTGAGTGACCCATGGAATTCTGACTTCCTGTAGGCGAGTGAGAGCTCTCCCGGATATAAAAACATTCACTGGAAACAGCTGACATGAGAAATTGCGGAAAAAAAGTTCTAAATACTGACTCGTATCAAAATAAAAATCGCCGAACATTTCGATAAAAAAAGAGAGTAGGAAAGTTTTGCAAGGTGCGCTATTTGACGTATATAAATCTCTTTCCTGAAGTACGGATGGAGAAGCGAGTCCTTAAGCTTAATCCTAACACACGATAAAGCAGGAGCATTGCTCCATATTTTGCTTTCATTAAAAGTGAAAAGACAAAGTAGAAAATGGAATAAGATAAATAAGATAGAGCACAAATGATGACTAAAGGTTGATCCTCCTAATTTTTTCCCCGCTTTGTCCAATCCCAGGCAAACGTTCCTGTTACTGAACGTTGTTACAAAAGCAGATTTGAATAAAAATATGATGTAAGCGGTACGACGTAAGCATAACACAATAAAAGTGTAATTCTCTTGCAGTTACCAATAAAATGACTGGTCGATTTCTATAATAGCCGAACAAAGATATTCCCATACTATCATTGCTCCCCAAGAAGAAATATACCTCAGTTCAAATTCATATCCAATGTTGTCACCTTTCCGTCAAAAGTGCGGGGTCTATAGAGACGTAAGCGTCTGACGATGACTAATAGTAGGTCGATCGCAGTGAGACGTAAGTGCAAGCGTTGATCCCGAAACACCACATCAGTCGAAAGAAAGGAGAATAAACACAAACCACTTCCGGTTTCTTGAACACTGGTTAAGATCTGAGTACTCGATTTTTTTTTCCTAGCAAAATTCCTCTAATTAGACCATATTTCTACAATGTACAAGTACTGAAAAAAAAGAGAAATTTGACGGATTAAACTCGGTATCTTGCCAATCCTTAGCTATCATGGTCGAAGTAGAGGTATGAGAGTAGCAGAGGTAATAAGCAAATAGCAATAAAACTTTGATCGAGAGCACCTGCACTACTAACAAAAAAAAATTTCTAAAAATCGAAATTTCTTTGAAATTTGGGAGTTAGAAATATTGGAAAATCTTAATTGAGAGAGATTATCAGTGACTTGAGGCAAAAAATTGACGGAATTATGACTTCATAGAAGATACTCCAGAAATCGTATTCCTAACAACATATGTTGGCCTTCGGGGAGTAGCTAATCGACAACCATAATGGCCTTCAGTCTTGGAGGCGTGGTTTCATCTAATCGCCGTCGAGGAAAACATTAATGATGTTCCATGGGAGGGAAGTACTGTAGACGATGTTCTATACAGACTTTTCTCGGAACGTAAGGGTTCGTGTGTGTTCAGTTATCTTCGAAAGTGCTATTGATGAGTTACTAAGAGAAGTGATCTGATTCGAAACTAAGGTTAGTGGACAAGAACAAATAATCATAAGTGATTTAGTGCGGAGAAAAATTATTTGAACTCTTACTCAGTTAAAAATGACAGGAAGTGAGAGAAAATTTTAAAAGGGAGAGACGAAAAGCTGGTAGTGCATCCTACGAGAAAGTTTGAGCATCTGTGATTCCAACCCAGAATGGACTTCTGTTGCTAGAGGGACATTTGCATCACTCGAATAATTTATTAATATAATTAATATAATAATTGTATAGGCCAACACGCATTCCAAAACTTCAACGATTACGAATTGCAGTGAAAACGTGTTGGCGCGTCCCAGTGGGATTGATACGCCACTGGCTTTAAACTTTTAAAGGCATAACCCCACGAAGGTGGTGGTCTGAGGTGGTACGGATTTCAGGTGGAGTATTCGCATACGGGATCGTAGATTAAGGAGAGAGAGGGGGGTGGGGGTGGGGATTCCGTCCATTTTTTCCTAATTGCCGTAAAAAAACGGCAAGCAAGATACGGCTTCGAGCGTTCTGTCGCGCTATTTCCTACAACGAGTTCTATTGGAGCGCGTCAGCCGTGTGCACATGCCGCATCTTCCTGGCCGTTTCTAAGCCAATTAGCAAAAAATGGACAGAATCACCCACCTCTCCAAAATCTACGATCCCGTATACGAATACTCCACTTAAAATCCGTACCACAGATTCGTGGGGTGGTGCATTCAATATAGTAATATGGGCAATTATGAGGAGAATACTTAATTTTTTAGCGTCACTTTCTTTCAACGAATAATTTTACTACTACTATAACTTAATAATATAATATTGAATAATAATAAGTATAAGTTGACTCGCTTGATAATAAAATGATTCTTTTTTTGCTAATTTCGTGTTGTATCGAGCATGAGGTTTTCGAATGATGTTTTTTTTTTCTCGTTTCGATTATCAACTACAAAGATTGGATGCAGTAAGTAATTCTATATTCTTAAGCTCAATTCTTCGGTAATAAAATAATTCTGATTTACACGACATCGCTATTTGGCAAAGAATAATAGTAAAATTTTTTGTTGAGTAAGGCGAATACACAAACGATGTCTTCTCCTCATAATTGAACTGTCTTTGGTTCTCGGGAAGAAATGTATCCGAGCTAACAGCTCACTATTTATTAATAGTTAGGGAGTAAAGTCGAAGTGTAGTAATTTTTGATTCCTCAAGATCAACGAGATCCACATCGGCAGCCGAAACAACGGGAACAGTTGGCAATTCTTGCAGCTAGACGTCTTTGACTTACTCCGTGGTATTGCAAAGCATTTTAATCATTTGAGTGGAGAAAAAGTAGCATTTCTCAAATAGACACAACGGCACGAATGACAGATCGAAGCGACCATTTCAAAACACAGGTCATGGAATAGGAATGCTCGCCAACAGCAGCAACATCCCGTTAAATGTAATCATATGTGACAAAAATTATAAATACAGCTTTATAAATGTTTCTGTTCCTTTTTTCATCGTTCATTAAATAGAATAGCGAAAAATGGTGACTTTATGGCTATCTACACAAAGGGCGGACATCAATATCTTGACCAAACAAAATGTTGATTCACGATTCGAGATCCATCCATTGTTCATTTATTTTGATGATGTTTTTTTTGTGGTGCACCACGTGTCATCGCCCTCCTCCTCCGGTGCGACAGTTTATATATTTTTCAACAGATTAACGCACACATGTCCGGCTCCGCCATTTTTCTTTTTCGTGGAGCTTACGCTTCAGTGCAGTTTTGTTTGAGATTTGCAATAAATCGTGAGAGGGATGTTGTTTTATGAATAACGATAGATTTGCATCTGTAGGTACGGTGGGAGTAAAACAATTACGCTCGTTTACGTTTAGTTGTCTGTAACGGTTAAAGTGAAGGCGCTGTCAAAATAAACGAGAGAGAGAGAGAGAGAGAGAGAGATTAGGACGACAAGTCATGATTGGAATACTGCTATGCAGGACCGAAAGAAATATGTAAAGAGAGTAAGATGTCAGGCAAGAGCTAATTCTTCTATTTCTTTAAAATTTCTATATGTTTATCATGAGGATGAGCTGAACAAAATCTCAGCAAAAAAGCGATCAAAGTCAAAAGCGTATGTCACGTCGAACACTTCCCGACCTGTCACGGATCAACACCCACGGAACCTTCTTTTTATCGATGTGGTGATGGTGACCATACGGACTGCCGCAATGTCGATAGGATCGGCTGTTCGCCGCTCTTTTTGCTCCCATTGTATGCATCGATCCGAACTGTGCTGTTGAGAAATGTCGTGCACAAGACTTCGTTGATTATTAAATATTTCTCAAAACATCATCGGCACGTCTAGGAGCGGCATCATATGATGCATAGAATTTTACTGGGGAATCTGTGTGTTCGATGTGCTCGCTTTTATGTGAACTATCCATATGCTGCAATCGCTTGCGCTAGGAATTCGCGAATAGCATCAATGAGATCTGTCATTTTTATAGCAGAGGAAATGAAACTGATGGTTCCTCCTCGTATTAAAATAGAGGAATGATAGGTGGAAATAATATGGAAAGCCTGAATTGCGTGATTTGTAGACATACCGTTTCATTCAAAATACGAACGAATGATGAGGAAATGTCCTTGTATGCAACATTTCTTTTCTTTCACTTGTAGGATAAGAGATAAAGTGCACAATAGTGCGACTAATCAATATGGGAATGTGCCTACGCGTTCGATTTCAACTCAGACTCTGTTTGAGGTTTATGAACGCGCTTATAGCCTTACAATGACTTGAGGGAGCTAGCCGATGTGTTTAATCAACGTTTTTATCCTCAAGTTTGGTACCAATTTATCGACAACGGACCGATGAAATGTTTGATGATGATCATGGAGTCACAGCGAAACCTCTTACCGATTGCGCTGCATCGTCCCTTCACTTGTAGAACAGATGTAAATAGCAATCTTTTCTAGATTGATTGAGGATTTGGATAGATCGACGAGCACTTTTTTAATCTGGATGTAGCTTCTCCACCAAGGACTATTCAAAAGAAAACATTTCCTACGGATTTCGCACAAACTACTTATTACCATTATACTACGTACAAACAACACGCTATAGTATTTCTATTAAAATTTTTGTTATTGCTATGAGTAAGGCGAATTTAAAAGAGAGAAAGATGTAAAGGAACCAATGAACGCTTGAGAATGAATGGATGTTTGAGAATTTAAACATGACGAAAGTAGAATGAAGGGATGTTTTTTATTCTGACACACGGAATATTCTGCAAAAATCAATCTTTGTTTGCTTAACTCTTGTAACTCCTTCTTGGTTACTGAGAAGGCGCCTAACTAGCCTGATTTTTCTGAAATGAAGTGAATAACAAGAAACTCTAACATTCAAATCGAAATGATACCTGTTTATTCTTTTCGCTTGCATCTTTTCTTTTCACGAGAACTAGAATAGTTCCGCATAGCACCATCAGGAACAAAGATCCAACAACGACCACTATTATGGCTATAAAATTGATTGATTTGACTCCAACAAAAAATAATTAGCTTTTGATAAAAAAAAACAGAGTGTTGGTCTCAATTTTCTTACTACCAGGAAATTCTTCCTCTTAGCACTACGGATTAATTATATTGACCTACAGGTTTGTAGGACAGAAGTGCAGCCCCTGTAGTGAGATTGAGCGGAAAATTAAAGGCAGCATACCGCGAATCTGACGTGGCAAGGAGATTCGCGAGAAAAGCTAGAGAGTGGGATGTAGATTGCGGAATTCGTCGTTGTTCCGCTCTTCTATTCCTAAAAAATGGCGTGGGAACCGTTTCAGTTCTTACGAGGTACGTTAGAACGCTCCTCCATGTACACGATCCGGTCCCCTCAGCAGCCGTTTTCTCTTCGGTGTTGCGGAACGGTCCCGTACTTTCCATGGAACGCTGCCCGCAGAGTTCAGAGCAGCGCAGGCGCGCGGCGATTGGCGATTATTCACAACAGTGCGATCAATAACCAATAATATCGCAGAGCCGCCAAACCGCACAAACGCGCCGCTCTGAACTCTGAGGGTAGCCTTAACCGCGACGTTGTGTGACGTTGTGGGACCAAACGTAGACCAAAAATGACCTTGCGCACAGACATAAATATACACAGTGTACGTACTTCCGCTTTCCTTGAGAGAGGAAAAACTTACTGAGGAAAGTTTACATGTGCGTGATTGGATGTGTTCGCCGGAACACAGATATGGTTTTACACATCGGGTTAGCAAAAAGCACGTACCAATGTGGATGGAAGAAAAAAAATAGAGCTCCTTCTAACAAATAATTTTCACATTCTTCCCTTCAAGAGGAGACAATTTCATGAGTAAAGAATGTCAGGACGGTGTCATCTGTTTCTGGTGATTTTAGTTTTTCATGGTAGTTATTTTGAGTTTACAATAGCAGCAAAAGTTTTATGTAATATGAGCAATTATTTGTATAATTTAGTTTCTGTTGCATGGAATGTCGTTGTAATTAATGTGGTCAAATGAGGACCTCAAAAATGTATAAGTGGTGCTTCCAACAATGCTTGTACACCACCGTGAAACCAAAAATTTCGAGATCCCAAAGGAGCAGATTGATTTTCGGAAAACGGGAGTATCAGGAAGAGTCACTCTCTGCTTGAATTGTGTTCATAATTAATGGATGCAATTTCTAACAGGTGAAACAAGTAGGGTATAGGTAAGGATGTATAATTAGACACTTTACATGAAATTAAGGAGCATGTGTGCATGTTTTTTTCTTTGTTTTTTTTTTCTCAGGGCAAAAGGTGTCTTCTCATAAGGAGAAATTGAATGGAAACGTTAATTTGACCTTACCAATCCACATATTCCCGCTTCGTTCTTCATCTTCCTCACCCTCAGATTCTACATGAGAAAGGAGGATTCGATTCCCCGCCACGTTTTGCAATGTGTTCATATCCGAAATATGCTGTCCTTCCGCATATTTGAGTACAACCAAATATTCTGTTTCTCCAGAACGAATCTCTTCTAGATGTGGTAAGCCCAACGAAGTTAAGCCGCTATTATTCACCAGGATTAATGGTGGCTCTGAAAATGGAACGTGACGTTTTAGCATTGCGAGAAAAAGAAGGAGTGATGAGATGCTCACCGGCCAACGTTGACTCTCCTATTCTCCGTAAATATCGGAGAAAATCGAGATTTGGTATATTAGTATTGTTGGCGATGATCAAGAGTCCATAAATCTCTTCGACCTGCTGTAGTTTCATAAAACTATCCGGAACACCTGGAGTACACGCATTAGTCTAAATGCACTGCAAATACGAAATGTTCCAGTTTGATACATTTGTTACGAAGTGGTAGTTGCGTTATACCTTATTATTTAATATTAATATTAATATAATATTAATATATTATTTAACAACATCCATGCGATTTCGCAGGTTTTCGGGATTTGTTCAATGCATTCGTTGCAGAGTCGGCGTTTCGCCACTCCCTCAACGCGTAGTGCTTCTACGCGTCGAGGGAGTGGCGACTGCCGGTGCAGCCTACCAGAAAACGGAGCCAGCACTTAAGACGGGCTATCACGAATCTGACATGGTGAGCGAAACTGCGGGAAAAGATGGATGTGGGGTTGTAGATTGCGGGATCTGGCGTGGTTCCGTTAATTTTTCCTTAATCTTCGTGAAAAAAAAACGTCCTGAAAACCTCTTTAGTTAATACGAGTACGTTAGAACGTCCCGCGATGTTCGCGTTCCGTTCGCCTCAACAGCTTATTCGTTTGTCGTAAGAAGTGGCGTCTTCCATCTCTTCCATCTTCCTTCTGTTTTTTTACAACTATTAGGGAGAGAAAAGCGGAATTCTCCTGTATCCCACAATCTGCAACTTCTTCTCTAGCTTTTCCGGTGGATTCCCTCTTCACGTAAGATTACTGCCTTTAAATTTGGAAAGACCTCTGATAGCGCCGTCTTCGTCTATGCAAACTCTGCTGGGAGCTTTATTTCGTTGATGAAGGTAGGCACCGTTGTCCTGCTTCTCTGCAGCCACTGACCGATAGCACGATCAAGAAATAGATAGTGGGATCAGGCTAGTGCTAACGAGGAAGGATTCTGCTACGATAATGATACAATCCTACTGTGGATAATTACATGAAAAGCGAGATTGTTATTGAAAAAGACCTAAAAGGAACACTGTTGACTGACGAGTGCAAACGTTTAATTGGACAAAAAAAAAACGTCTTGAATATATTTTCGGATATCCTAGTTAGCGATGAAAGTGCATATAGTACCATAGTAGGATCAGAGAGAACTTTTTCCTACCGTTCACCTTTTACTTTTTCCTACTTTCTTACCATAACGTCAGGTGACAGGCCATTGCTGCCTGATGTAGAGATATTCCTCCTTCCAATTCATTTTTGGGCTCTCAGCGTGGATCCAAAAGACTTCATAACTACGCACGCTGCAGGGCAGAGTTAGAGCCAAGACCGTAATCTTGACATCAGAATTAGCTACGCTGTAAGGACCTGTGCTCTGTGCCTTATGAACATCTTATACCATGGAGTCATGTATCTTTTTATCTTTTTTTTTAGTAAAACATGTGCTAGTCCATTTGAACACAAAGTCCTTCAGTGCTCTCCTCCCCACCCATGTATTTCACCATTTAAACGAAGCACCACAAACTGACAATGTCGGAAGCACTCCAGAAAAATTAAAGAAAAAAAGAAGAGTTAAAGGTGTAGATTGCTAGTATGATGTGACGACGCTCAGTTCCCCTTATTCCTCCTGAGAAACGGTATTCCCAAACGATTTTTTTTTGTAGTAGGCAGCTTATAATGCGCCACTCTTGCGCCACGCGCGGCGTCTGCGAGCGAACGCACGATAATCGATGAGGTTTCTCCAGCAGTCTATTTAAATGAAACCTAGCGATAGGCTGTTAAGAGAACCAGCGCGTGTACAATATAAGGTCGTTGTCGTTATAAGGTATCTCGTAAAAAAGACGTACAAGAACAATGTTCTTCACGCCAGGAACATTGAGAAGGAATTGGTCTTGGTTATTCTCATACTCGAAGTGTACACCACTAACCTAATCTCTCCTTCCTGCAATAATACCAACACTATCGATTTTCTTGAATGCTGCTTACAATGTATTTGTCATCACATTCTTTACCGGAAGATAAATAAATCGCACATGAGCGCTTACAATCCGCTTTGATATCCGGACAAATTTTGCAATCCAGTGCGGCGAATATACGGCCACATAGGTCGAAAACGGTGAAGAAATTTCCGCTGTATTGGACCAAACGGTACTGCCCATAACTGGCGGCAGAGATGCGTCATACTCGAGAACCTCTAGCAGACGACCCAAGGCTCAGGTCTCGCGACAATGTTTCAGTATATCTGTGAGCCTCATTTCCGCTGTGCACAGAGGTTACTATTTATGCTTTGCTTAAAGGAAGCAAACCAAAAAGCTGACGTGCAGGGGAATCCACGGCAGAAGCTATAGATGGATTGCGGGATCAGGGGTGGTTCCGCCCACCTCTCCCCAGTCGTCGTAAAAAACGGCGTGGGAACCGCTTTCATTCCTGCGACGAACGTTAGAACGCTACTCTATGTATACGTTCTAGTCCCCTCAGCAACCTATTCATAGGTTTCACTCGAGAAAGGCAGTTGGAGAGAACTCACTGGCTTTCGACCGCTGCGCAGCCGGATGCGGCGCGTGTATAATTGCTGCAACTAAAATTGTCATGAAAACAGAGTGTTTCATGCCGTTTTATTACTACGATTAGGGAGAGATGAGTAGAGCCAGCCCTGATCCGGGAATCTACGTCCTCCGAAAGCCCGGACATTTATCATCGATAGCAAATATATCCCAACGAGCTGCAATTTCTTCCAGATAATACAGTTGTTATGAGGTCGGGACAAGCTTAACAAAGTACAGATAACAAATTACCTTTTCTATTTTTAATCAAGAGATCCCCCTGAATTCGTGAGCAATAAGTTGGGAAATGGGCCAGATAATCTTCATCGACTACTCCGCCCATGCATTGTTGCACTGTAACGAATATTCTCCTGTAATTGAATTAGCAAAACAATCAAAATAACCTACGACACTGAGAGTTGAAGAGAAATGGTCCGCCCGCTTTCTCAATAAGCTTCTCACGCACTTGGATTGTATCACATATCATGGGATTGTCGACAAATACTGCATGAGGTGGTGGCCCATCAAAATTCATTGTGAGTAATGCGCGAATATCCTGCAGATTCTTGTTGCTAAGCACCTCCAAAGCTGGCGCTAAAAATTGAAGATAAGTATGAGGGAAAATTTCCCTCTCTTAACAAATAATAGAGTAATAAAAAATAATAGTAGAATAATAATAGAATAAATAATCTTGTGATCCGCGTTAAGTTTTATCCGTTTCAATCTTCTACAGAAATTCCGCAAATAAATTCTCTACGGATCCATCACTCTCTGAGTCCATTAGAGTCCAAGACTATGTCAACCATTCTGAGCTGGATAGTATTTTTGACTCCTTGTATCTTCTGGCGTCTCTTCCAGAGGGAAGTTTTCAAGCCAATCTCTCACGTGTTTGGTATTGTTTCATCTTGTTAGGCGTTTTTGCTAACTGTTACCATGATGGATCAAAGTAACTTCGCAGAATTTTTGCCGTTTAAAGGCAGCATACCACGAATCTGGGGTGGTACGGATTTCAGGTGGAGTATCCGTATACGGGATCGTAGATTATGGAGACCGGGGTGGTTCTGCGAATCTCTCCCTGAATCACTGCAAGCAGCCGGCCCCCGAATGCTGTTTTGTACGATGCCTTCCATTGCAGAGTTCCACCCTTGCACTCATAGCGTCCCTTAATGCCTATCGGGGCAGTCCGAATTGATTTTCGACGAATCGCAGGGCGGAAGCGGCGCAAGAGGTGAAGCGTTGCAATAGATGACGTCGTACAAAACAGCATTCTGGAGGAGGTTGTTTGCAGTGATGCAGGGAGAGATGAGCGGAACCACCCCCTTCTCCATAATCTACGACAACGTATACTGATACTCCACTTCAAATCCGCACCACCTCAGATTCGTGGTATGCTGCCTTTAAGGAGAATGAAAGAATGGGTTAGATCAACGGATCGCATACAACAACCTTTACAAAACTGTGTTCCGAAGTAGTAAGATTCACACCCCCTATT
Source organism: Necator americanus (assembly GCF_031761385.1). NCBI lineage: Eukaryota > Metazoa > Nematoda > Chromadorea > Rhabditida > Ancylostomatidae > Necator > Necator americanus. The sequence continues at coordinate 29,222,879 of NC_087375.1, forward strand.
TTGTTAACGCAATCCCATTGAAAATGGCTCTAAAGACAATTTCCATTTATTTCAAAGCACATAATGTACCTTATTGTATATTTGATGAAGTTATTGTAATTTAGATGGCTTCGATACTATCCAACTGTTCATTTGACTTAAAAGACCCTTAATCCATAACTGTAGATACGAAAGTCGCTGATGATGTTAGGAAAACATAGCTTGCAGTGGAAATATGTATATTCTTGTAGGAATCCGCATGTGAATGTCACTCTGAGTCTATTCCACAGTGTACGATCCTTTGAGTGGACCGAATGGAAATTGTTCGGAAAGATTGATTTCTTCTTTCCGGAAGAAAGAACAAAGAATGGATAATATGAAAAGTAAATGAAATCATCCTACACTCTTCAATGATGATTGTGAGATTTGAAATCGCATCCAAGGTCACATCATTGGTATCCTTGTAAGTGAGCCTTCCACGAAGTACATGAACTATTTCGAAAACTTCTTTCAATTCCTCGGTGTACACAAATTCTCCGCCAAGCTCCTGGCAATCTTTGAGATCATCTGGGGCTGCGGTGTTGTCACACTCTGAACAACAGTAACTTGAGAAATAGTTATGGTGAGAGAATATTCCCGAACTTACGTCCTTTTATTAGTACACACCAAATAGAAAATAGCAAAAGCACCAAAAACTGTCGCTGAAATGATAATTGTTTGAAGTGATCGATCTTGGCTCAAGTTGTAGTGCTTCCTGATGCTGACCATCTACTGGAGTGCAATAGTGTGAAATGATCCATACAGCCTTGAGCCTTTTTTTTATCAGTCTTTTGGACCAGCTCTTGTTTATACAGAATTGGTTCTATTAATTTACTCTGCCAGAAATCCCGACACATGGTTGTCTCCTATGATTATGGTTCTACCGACGGCCACAAAGAAAGAAATTACTGCGGGTCGTAACCGCCAAGGACAACGGAGCACTGCGGCATAGGCTTGCAACTGATTTGAGTCAATATGGAAAGAAGTTGTGGAACCAGCATTGTGACAAAGAACGTCCCCTGTTTAGATAGTGAATGTGGAGACCACCGCCTCAGTTGTTTGAGAAGAGATAAATGGTGAAAGTTCAATGACTACACTACATAGCAGATATTTGTTGGTCTCTAATAACATTGCGCTGTTGGAAGTTTGTTAATGTGAAGTATCGTTTGAAGCCGGTTTTTTGCACTTAAACAGATGTTGGAACAGAACTTGCTTCATTGTTTATCTCCCGTTCATTTTCATGAGACAGCTTCCGATCAAAACTTGTGTTCAAGATCACTAGGAGCCTACACGTGCTGCAAATACCTTCACTACTAATTCTTTTCAAAATCAACAATGGGAATTCTTCATAAATGCACTCCTACAATCGTCTTTATTCTTCTCTACTTTACGTTGCTGCCTTCCGCAGAAACCCTTGTAGTGCTTAATGCAATCGTTTTAATCTGCGAAGAAAGAGTCTTAGAGGTTAGTAGCGGGATCTGAATAGAGAGGTCCTTTGGTATGATCAGAAGTTTAAAGGATATAACCCGAAGCTATAAAAATACTGTTTGATCTTGCTTTGAGAAAGAAAATAGTGTTGTTTGCCCAGGACAGTATACGCTTTTTTTCCTCTTAGATTGCTGCACTCATCGTACCATTGTTGGTTTTCGCTAGATTACGACAGATTCTTCGCGAATCTGTAATTACTCCAGTACCTTGCTGGAGATGGTTTGAACGGCTTTAACATCAGCACCTTACAGATTCTTTGAAAACTCAGGGTTTCCTGGCATAATTTGAAAAGTTTCTTTTGAAACAATCCCAACTACTCTCATGGAGATTGAGTCCGTTCTATACTGCAATCGCGAAATACTTGATCATATGTGTTGTAGATGTCGTTACAGCCGAAGACGAGTAGCTTCATTGAAGCCGAATAAGAAGAGAATGTCAACATAAAAAGAACAGGGTGGCAATACAAGAGTACAATGTATCTAGTGCGGGTTTGCACTACGCGAGTAATACGTTGAAAATCTCATCCTACAAAATCTCCCCTTTCAACTTATCTCGTGTCGAATTCTTCGTGAGTTCAGTCCCTGCAGTCGGCGTTGCACCATCGTCCTTGCTCGCGGAGTCAAGTAGTGGTGAGTCGAACACATGCAAGAAAGTGTTAGCCGCTGTTGTGTCGATCCTAGATCGCAACTGGTTTATGTGCCGAGTGCATAATTCTTTTCAACAGCGAACAGTGTAGGTTGTTTTTTCAACACGGCGTGTGATGAAAGCGGGAGTCTAAGAAGGTTTCTGTCCTTAATAATCCTTGGCAAAAATCACTTTGCCGATCTCAAAGCGGCGTAGTGCTCCATTTCGACGATTGAGTTGAAATTTCATTTTGACATCTTCTGTACCGCTTGCGAGATCTGTAGAAGGTAACATTAGATCGAGTTCCGTTCGCATAAGGTTGTTGGTTCCTCCCTCTTCAGCTTTGTGAGTCCTCTTTTGAAGGTGTCCACAAAGCGTTCTGCTTGTCCGTTGTCCTTCGTGGATAGAACGGCGCCGTGCGAGTGTGCAAGATTTCAAAATTTATCGATGACATCTGGACGATTTCCGACCACACGAAATAGGCTTCCACGATGAGTAGATAGAGTCGTCCCTCCATCGATCCAGCGAAATCAGCATGAACTCGAGTCCACGCGAGTGCGGTTTTGGCCATGCATGTAGTTCAGCTTTGGTCGGATCCTTTGCCACGGATCACATCTTGGGTAGGTCTTGACGAGCTTTTCGATGTCCGAATCCATCGTAGGCCAGTAGACAAAGCTTCTTGCAAGCATTTTCACCCTTGTTTTGCCTGGATGAGCTTTGTGTAGTGTTGAAAGAACAAGATATCGAAGTGATTTTGGAACCACTCTGCGGGATGCAGTCAGCAGACATCCTTCGACTGTCGTCATGGTGCTTCTGCAGTTGTAGTGGTACCACAGAGAAGAATGGCGGTTGATTTTGGGCCAGTTTCCGGAATTCGTTCAGTCCATCACAAGCTGGATAAGACGATCGGCTTGCGTAGCAGTTCGAATGAATTCGGCGGATACTGGAAGATGACAGTTCTCTGAGAACTCGGAAGTGACATCAGCATCTATTGCAGCTGGCTAGCAGAAGATGGCTAGCAAATCAAAGAGATCCCAGTTGATGATGGTTCTGTGACTTCGCTTTTCAAACTTTGCTGCTTTCTCTTCCCTTCTTGTAAAAGAAAATCTTCCTCGGGGAAGACGGTAGCCCGGTCGTGTAAAGAGCTTTGGTACAACGGCGGCGTAAGTCAAGTAAAACTTTTTACTAGCAATGATGTGGTCTATTTCGTTATGGCTCCCTCCACCGGGAGATTCTTACGTCCAGCGTAGTTTGTTTTGTTTCATTCGAATGATAATCCTTAGAGCTGATTTGAAGTGGGTGCCCTTCATTTTAGTCTATGTTTTCTTGAAGTATTGTGAGCGGATTGAGTCTGCTGCAGCAGGGAAGGTATGTGGAGTTTAACGACTTTGGTGAATTTTAACGACTAAACACTCAAACTTTGAAATCTTTAGATTATTAAACAGTGCTTATAGTTGTGCATTGAGTAAAAAACTAGTTCTCGTAGAGCCGTAAAATGCGCAAATCGCATATCCTACAGACAACCTAGCATAGCAGCAGATCACATACATTTTGCGAGTTCATTGCCAAAACCATACCTTCACTGCCTGTCATGTTGAACACATTGCTGCCAAGGTGTTAACGCTCATTGGAATAACCTGCAAAGTACGGAGAGTCCAGCGATACAGCCGCTCAATATATCTCTTCTTTGCCTTACTGGAGTAAAGCTCTTTAGGAGGTGTTCGAGAGGTAACCAAGTTGAATGTGTACGTGATTTACATCTGCCCCAATAATGAGCTAGCAAGGGATTTATTTTGATACCAGTCTGAATGTCCGGCTAAAGCCGGACTTCAGATTTTCTGTGGTATTTGCTTCGCTCGCCTTCACCGATCACCGAAAATTAATATTAGCGCCGTTTTCTGTGAAATTGAACTTGTGTATCTCCAACAATCTTTCTTCTCTTTTTATATTATGACTAAAAGCGGAAGATTTCATGGTCTTATTTTTTTACTTCATGGAAAACATTCGAACTTCAGCTTTAAACACTTCTTACCAATATATTATAGACAAAATTTAAAAGTATCACTCGAAATATGGGTTCTCCTCCTGTTTTCCCCAAACAGTTATCAAAGAATGATGTTTTGGCACAAAGTGACGTGAAAGACATTATCCTAATGATAGAGATAACATTCCACGCCAGATCACATAAACATCTTGCTACTATTTAAGCACCTGTTTGCATGCGTGTTCCACTTTCTGAGAACGGCATGCTACCAACTTGAGCCGAACGAAGAAGGAAATAGACACGCGGAGGAGTCATAAAGATGTAAAGCAAAGCGCCCAGTGGCCACGGCCATGAAACGGCTGCAACCATATATCTATTGCGTCATGCACACGAAGTTATTGCGCACCATTTTGACGCCGGTGGACCCGTCGCACCTCCCCTTTTTGAATTTCGTGACTGATACATACACAGACACACACACACGTGACAGAATAAGCTCGTTATTATATATCATGACCATGATCATGATACCGAGTATATCTGAAGTGAAACAAAATAGTAAGTAAACTAAGAACACTTGATGCAATATAATTCAACTGAACATAAATAATGCAATAGAAACTGATCAAACTGGCATGGGATTCACATATATGTAACTTTTTCTGATAAAACTACTTTGATATTGATGAACAATCGATAAATACTAACTTTTCAGTAGATGTCTGTTTTAGGATTTGATCAGTGCAGTAAAACCCAGAGAACAGTTTAAGACGCGTTTAGGACAAAATCGACCAAAATCATTGTTAGCACACATTGTTCTCTTCCGAGTTTGAAGAGCAGAGATTCAAGGTCGTTCGCGGGAAAAAAAATTGCGAAGAAGTTTACTCGTCTAGAAAGGGCCAATAGTTCATTTCACTTCCAGAAAGTTCTGGCATCAAGGGAAGAATCATGGATTCTCAGTTATCAAATAACTCAAAACGGAACAAATTCAAAAGAGCATTTGTCGCACCATCGACAGACCTGGATACTACTTTCATAAATCCCCCAACTGCTACTACATATGGTAAGTTAAACGATTAGAGAATAGTAAATAATTAGTTCTGTCTTTACGTCTAGTATCCACCTCTTTCAAACGATTTGTCACATAAATAGCAAAGCTAGAATGGAGTTTTACGGCCTCTTCTCCGGTGAGTATTCAAGGTGGAAAACAACCCAAAGACCTCGTTATCATTTTGAATGCAATTGGCACGTCGTTCACTTCTATCGTCAATTACTATTTCCTTAAAGGCATCATCTCACGAATCTGAGGTGGTGCAGATTTTAGGTGGAGTATTCTTATAAGGGATAGCAGATTATGTTGAAGAGGGTGATTCTGTCCATTTCTTCCTGATTGCCGTAAAAAACGGCCCGGAAGATACGGTCCGGAAGATTCGGCGCCGCACAAGGCTGGCGCGCTCCAGTCGAACTCTGTAGAAAATAGTGCGCCAGAACGCCTGAAGCCGTACCTTCCGGGCCGTTTTTTACGGCAATTAGGAAGAAATGGACGGAATCACCCTCCTATCCATAATCTACTACCCCTATAAGAATACTCCACCTGAAATCCGTACCACCTCAGATTCGTGGAGTGATGCCTTTAAAGGATGCACTGCTGATGTGACCAAAAAGTATGGCTTAGATCAAGTCGTGAAAGAATGGTGCATACAACCAGTGCCTTTTTAAAATCCAAGTAATAACTTTATACAGAACTCCAAAAAATAAAAAAAAATTGTGAAAGAACATACACCACAGCAAATGTGTAGTCCTAGGCTATACCAAGTAAAGAGGGCATAACAACTGAGATCATAGATTGAGTGGAAAAGTTAAAGAAAATGATAAGGCTGTCTATTCTTTTGCAAACCTTGGCTTATCCTTAATTTTTGAGGCGGCTTTCTCTTCTTTCAAATGTAGATGAACCCGAAAGAAGCAGAATGTTAAAGGCATCACCCCAAGAATCTGAGGTGGTACTATCTTCTACAAGGAGTTCGACTGGAGCGCGCCAGCCTTGCGCAGCGCCGCATCTTCCGGGCCGTTTTTTACGGCAATTAGGAAGAAATGGACGGAATCACCAACCTCTCCATAATCTACTATCCCGTATACAAACACTCCACCTGAAATCTGCACCACCTCAGATTCGTGGGGTAATGTCTTTAAGTGGTTATAAAAAGTTATATAAATGCCTTTTAGTAGATATGAAAGCAGCCAGTGACACCCTCTGTTCGCCACAAGAAGTGTGAGGTGGAGCCGTAACAGCATACGGTTTCAAACCAGAACGTTTCAATGTGGCAAATGGCGCACACAAGCAGTATACTAATTCTCGTTATCACACCGTCGTCTGTGATTGTCCTGTACTTCAAATTGCCCAAGCGATAATATCTCTCTGCGTCCCGATCACTTGCAAAAATTGCTCCGCGGCTTCTACACAAAGAACACTGAAATGTTCTCGAGAGGACTTCGTTAACAAATCTGATCAACGGGTCGGCTGTGTTCCTATGGTCCCTTTAATATCTCGTAAAACCCAATCGCATTAGGCTCTGCTTCAACGTTGTTGGAAATTCTCTAGTCCTTGATCGCTGAAGTTAGAAAGAACTTCTACTCCTCCACTTACTTCATTCACTTACTTGATATATAAGGGATACTCCAGCACCACTTTTCCAATTCAAGGTTCAGTAAAGCTAACGCCACATTCCTCTTACTTGCGGAGTACCCAAGCGCCAAGTGAAGAATAGATCAAAACAGGGAGTACGGTATCTGGAAACTACAGTTTTTTTCTTGCTCATGGTGGAATTCAAGTCATTCACTATTTTCAGCTTCTGTCTTTAATATACATAGTGGGTTTATTCCTATGAAATGGGCGTCAGGGCACTGAGCGTTTTTTTTAAATAGTATCTTGCAGATACATTTAAATACAGCGAGATATCACATTTTAAGTAGCCGTACTCTAGCGACACTCCGATAAGAATCGAAAAACTGAACGAAACGTCGAATTCAAATTTATGGTTTGCTCGCATGGCCGTCCTTGTTCCAATGTTTTTTGAATCACATTAAGAAACGCTGCAGTGATACAACACAGTGAACACATACATGATCGTCAGCAAACAGATTTTAGAACGTGTAGTTGTAGACGTCTTATGGAGCCCTCATCTTGTACAACAACAGGGTTTCATAGGTCTTTCAGTGACTAAAAACCTTGATTCTCACAAGTATTGCGTTCAGATCCTTGCCGGAGTGTACTGCAGAGGGCTGTCAACGAGGCCAAAAAGAAATCGTGGCTATACCCCATCACTCTTCTCGAAGAAGTCCTCTTAGAATCCCGCGTGCTGCCTCAACCAACACTACTGCTCCTCTCTCTTTGAGGTCTTTGTTTATTCCTTCCGTAATGCACCACGATGTCGCGCGTAATTTGACTGTTCCCTGCGCCTCAATGCTGGTGCTTCAGCTCGGAGATTCCAGAAACTGATGCAATTTGGTATTAAAATTTGGTTCTCTCGTGCAATCACAAAAATGCTCTTCAAATCGTTTACATTCATTGCCGATACAGTCCGCTGAAGTATTTTTCCAAAACCAGCTAAGAACCGTCGGATAATGGCCGTAAGAGATCGCTTCGAGAACTCAATAGATCTCACCTTTTCAAAATAAGGAGAACTTTTTTTTTGCTGAAGGCAACAATAGTCGAATCCCGTATAGAACTTTGTTACAACAGCAATATTCTTGGAACATGAACTTTTACAGCCTGCTGTGTGGTCTCTCTACCAACCGATGAGACACCCCGACGTCGGGTGTGAAGAGAAGAGCCTGTAGGATTGCGAGTTCTTATAGATTGCGTTGACAAATTAAGATAGTGTTCCTCTGTTCGTTCCATTGAAGGCCGTTGATCTCGATGTTTGGTGCTCTTGGGGTTCTACGGTGGCCAATTTTGATGTTGCAATCAGCAACAATTCAGTTTAACAGTTCCACAAAGAAGTTCGTATCTTATGGAGAATGAAGTATTCTGTAATAATTCTTTGATAAAAAGCTCAGAAAAGCCACTCCCTCTTCTTAAGTTCAAAGTTGATGTGTAAAGGATAAAGGATAAAGTTTCTGGCATTAATCAATCTGTTTGGGATGCGCCCCCACGTTCACTTCAATTCAGAATCGTTTTGCGGTTTACGAACGTGTAACTGTCCTATACAATGACTTGCGGTGGCTAGCCGATGTGTCAAGTCAGCGCTTTTATCCTCCCAGACAAGTCTGGTACCAATTTATCGACCCCGGAGGCATGAAAGGCTTGGTGAGCACTTGGAACTTCGGATTCGAACCTCCGATCGATCGTCCAGGGAGCGGAACCTCTAACAGCTACACTATACCCGCCCTAAAGTTGATGTGTAACTTACAAAAATGTTGAAGGTGCCGTTAGCATACATCTCATTTATAAACATCCAGTTCCAGTTTTCAGTTTTCCGCAAAAATTAACGATCATTGCCGCAGCCGTGTTAGCGATGGCGGTTTTACAGAAACAGGACTTCACCAACTACTCTACTGTCATATGTCTCTAGAAACACTTCTTCACTATTTAGTGTGTGATTTTCGCTCTCGCTCAACTCGTGCGACACCCACTTGTCCATCTTCTTTGATTTCCCTATTCCTTTCGGATGGGCAAAAGCAATGCTGTACGACACTCCAAGTTCCGAAGCGAGCTCTCAAACAGAAACTCTTGGATCTGCTTCAACCAAGGACTTTGATCGAACGTCGTCGAGCTCTGATGGTCAGACCTTCGCGCTCCGCATCTTCAAGACTTCCATCTCCACTACAGAATTTAGTGAAACAACGCAAACGTTCATTAGCAGTACCTACTCCGAAAGGAAGGTTGATATCGTGAGCAGTCTCCGTTCCAAGCAAGTTTGAATTGGAACAAGAAGAACAAAACCTTGTACTTTGTTCATGTGTGATAGAAACACCTATAAAGATATTATATAAAGATTTTGTTTTTTTAAAGATTTTATTATGTATAAAGATTTTAAAATTAAATAAGGGCCACACCTTTCTCATATTTGGATAGAGCAAAGAACGCGCTTTAAAACTGTCTATAACCTCCCGGCAAGTGAACAACCAAAAAAAAAGATAGCTAAGGTCGACCTGGCAAAACGAGCTTTACTTTCCGAACGACACAAAGTTTCTAATAAAGTTAATAGATGACTAATGCTATCCCATGACTAGGTTCGTATCATTATCATTATTCGGATCAATTTTGTAGCCCCTTTGTCTTTGTTTTGTAAATCTTAACTCACGATTAAAAGCGGAGTAGAGAATGTCGACAAGTCAAGTCCACGAAGAAACATATTGTATAGTCTGTAAAATGTCAGAATATCAGTTGTTGTTCATTTCTTGACGTAATGTTTTTATTCGCACTTTATCCGTATATAGATCTTGGATCGTGCACTGTATAATATATAAGCAGTCGATTTCCTCGTTAGAGGCCTTTGATGCAACAGGGGTAAAATAGTCCAAAAGACCGGTGTTCTGTTCTGAGACAAGTGTCCTGGTCTGTACTCTTTGACAAGTTGATCTGCTATTAAGATCTATTAAGTCCCGCGTGGCACCAGACAAATTTAACTAAATACTGCAGAGAAACAGTAAAAATAGAAGAATAGCCATTATGGTTAGAAAGATTTGTATACGTAGAAACAAAGAATCGGTTTTCAAAGCAACCTTTCGCCCATAACCGTTGTGTTCCATCCTTTCCCAATATTACTCGGCGACCATAACGATACGTGAAACATTTTTGGTATCCGGATAAGCTACCGTTATGTGACTAATCGTTTACTCCTTTATAAAAGCGGTAAAAAAATTAAATTCAAAATATTAACGTCTGTCGTCACAATCTATAATATTTTTTGCATTCTTATTCACCTTTGCTCAACCAAACAGCTCTACAACAAAATGTTTTCTAGGAGGGCCACCTACTCTTTCCTCAGAAATCGATGGCATTCATGACTTCGAAACGATAGGTAGGAGGATTCGTAATATAGTTTGACGACATCCATCAGATTTGCTTCGTAGAAATTTAGTTGTATTGTAATTTTCGCGAACAACTCAGTTTGGTATGAATTTCTATTTAAAAAAGGATAAAGTCTCTGGCGTATCAATCCACTTGGGATGCACCAACGCGTTTTACTGGAATTTGTAATCGTTGGGGTTTTGGAACGCGTGTTGGCCTACACAATGACTTGCGAGGGCCAGCCGATGATCAAGTCAGTGTTTTTATCCTCCCAGGTAAATCTGGTACCAATTTATCGACCACGCAGGGATGAAAGGCTTGGTGAGCACTAGGGCGGTTTCGAACCCTCGGCCGTGTGGCTGCAACGGACCCCTAACCGATTGCGCCACACCGCCTAATTTCTATTTATGAAGAGAATAAATCAAAACTGTAGTGAAAACTACTGCAAAAAAAACATTTTGGTTCGCCGCATGAAAATAGTTTCGTTTAAATAAACCGCTAAGACGTTAATTTATACGTAGGTTTCCCATTATTTATTTTGTTCTATCCGCACACACATGTCATTGCTTGCTTCTGAAATTACACTTAACAAAAGCATACAAGAAAATGTAAAGAAGACGTATTAAAGAACTCACTCGAGCATATGGAACCAGTTAGAAGAAAATGTCAATGCACTAGAGCCGATTAAACTTCGTGGCCGCAAGGAGTAGGGCCCTATCTGGCTAGAAAATGATATGAAGCCAGTATTCCACTTGAAATTGAAGATTGGGAAAAGTACACGAGTACGACCACGCTCAATTACCACTAAATTATGAGGAAAAAATTGTGTTGTTGCGGTAGATTTCCCTACGAGGCACCTACGAACACACTACGTCTGCAAGAATAGCCACTGCGAGAGAGTGGACAATCAGTAGCCTGACGCTATTCCTCCCGCTCGACGACAGATTCAGTGCACCTACCTGCCCCTGCAGATGTGGCATGTTGTTAGGTGCCTCGTAGGAAGATCCAATGCGAATTGGTGATTCCCCTAGCTTCTTTCTGGATCAATAGGAGGAATTGAGCTTGATCGCGCTCAAACATGTGAAATGTACAGCCCTAGCCGTACCTACTTTTCCAACGCCAGTTCCGTATATAAGATCTCTTTAATTGTATTTTATAAAAATTGGTAGTAGAGCTTTTGCTAATGGCATGACGACATTCCAATACAATTGTTCCTTTGAGTGATTTGCTTGAGTTGTAACCAAGATCAGTATTGATTTTCTTTCTTAACTGACAGGCTAACGTTTCGGCGTTATTGCTTCGTCAAAGCCTGGAAGAAATTAAAGCCATTAGTGATGCGAGTAAGCTGAAGCCTAAACTTAAGGCCATGCCTAAGCCCCTCAAACCCTTCATAATCCTTGTTGATTGTTCCTTTTGTCAATAATATGATTGATAAAGTTTGTACAGCTGTTATTCCCTTTGAGATCTGACTGACATTTCGAGCACAAACTTCTTTCGATATTATCAATCATCGGATCCCATCCTGCCTATTTCTTTGGCTACTTTTTGAATACAATTGCTTTCTTTGCCTTAGTGTCGCTTATTGGAACAAACGTATTCATGATAATGCTAAATTCTAAAGTTCTAACGAGTTCCGTCATTATCATACTGATGGTCTCCCTTCCTAGCTGATCGACAACTCCACATTTGCAGCTCCTCCGCCCAATTTACCAGGGATGGATTGTGAGCTTTAAATTTGCTTAGGTAAAATAGTATTTCAAGAGAATGAATATGTAATTTAACAGCATCGAGAGATTTCTCGCAGAGCTAATCGTAGTCACCATAGTCAACTTCCACATTTTCTTTCTACATTATTTCTACCATCCATGATTTTTTTCGCCCATAAAATAGCAATTTTAGTAGGGATAGATACCAAAAAGAGGCGGTATTAATAAGAATTTATCGTATTACGACGGAGTTATTTCGAATTTTTTCAGACCTGCAAGAAATATGTCAAAAATGGTCCAATAATTGGTTCCTCATAATTGCATGCTCCAAATAAATATTTTAATATTGCTCTAGGATGAATTCTATTTTCAGTCCTGCGAATAGCTATCGGAGGTGCATTTGCGCTTATTTTTCTGGTCATTTTCACAATTTTATATTGCTGTTTCAGCAGCGGTAGTGGAAAGGTTAGTCACTGTTTTGATATAATCTGATTCTGTTACAAACTTATCGCGGATATATTGTGATTGTGAATATGTTTCTAACCACTCTTAAAAGATATCAGGTGAAAATCTTTGCAGAAACCTTTGAAGAAAATAAGGGACAGCCAAGTCGGTGTCAAATCCGTGAGTGTGCTTTTCAACTTTGTGTGCTTGTACATAGGTAATGTGCGAGTTTTGCTGTCGACTGCACGCTCAACGGAGCATATAGTCAGTCATTTCAGAATAAAAGATCTGCAGCGGCAGTTACTGCTGGTTTGGTTAGGTTCTCATTAATCAGATACTTACTATTAGGACGCAAAAGAAATAAGAAATACATGTCTTTTCTTCCATTAGTTTCAACACTGTATTTGACTTTTGAGACTTTTGAGCGACGTGTTATACATCGTTGGAAATTATGTTTACTGCCCCTTCTAAACATGTACTTAAAATTCAATTCAGGTCACTATTCAATTAAATATAGTTAACTAAAAATTTTGATTTTTATTTTTAGGTGTCCAATCATTTCAAATCTATTTCTACGAGATCGAACTTGGCCGAAATCCCGCTCAATCCCCTCGAAACATTAAAACAGTATCGTGCTAGCGATTGGACAGTAAAACGCTGGTTCAAAAAACTTCCTTGGACCTGGCGCCTTACTATATTGGTGTTTCGAGTGGTTTGAGCGATTTGACCAGCAATTCGGCCTAGTTTGACTCGTAGAAGTAGACTTAACGGAAATTGTGATTGGATATCTGTAAATGAGAGTCAAATTTTTCCTGAAAAAGCGATTTGAATCAAACTTCACATGCATGTTTAGAAAGAGCACGAAATAGTCTTTGCAACAGTTTGCAACGGTTTCTCCGAAAGCTTACTTTGCTACTATAACATAGTGTTGAAAATAATGGAACAAAAAAAAAACCTGCATTTCTTTTGTATCAATCTAATAGATCAAATTACTTAAGCATCCAAATGACTAGAAATGCACTAGGGATTTTGTCAGGATGGCGCAAAAGTAATAATGATATTTGCATACAAAAATCCTATACACAAGCTTGCTAATATCATAGTGTTTCTTATGTATTTATTAGAGCCTGATAGTTCTCTTTTCTTCTTTCATGTCAGATTGCCCTAAGTTATTATAGGTCGATTTTTATTGGAGAAAAATGTTGACTTTGATGCTTCCAAATTATTCCAGAAAGAAGGTGATTCAACAGCTAGCGTCACATCGGATACAAGTCAGTGCGAAATGATATCAGGAACAAGTCCGTCGGCTGTTCTAACGGCAACAGTAACAACCGAACAGTCAGAGTAGAAGATTCTACATTTGAAATTGGTGCCATATTTTTGATGATGTACTTTTCAATTTACATTAGTAACTAATATCTTTCCACGGATGTAAGAATAGCGAAGTTATGCGATTAAAAATTAATAAATATTTCATAGCTTGTTTAAATGGAAGAGAAAAATCTTGTGAAAGATATAAAATCCTCTTTCTTCTTTGATACTCCTACATGATTTACAGAACCAGTACTTGTTACTCAGGCGATAGGGTCCTTACTGTTTTATGGAGTATAATTATTATTATTTATTATTAATTAATATTTATAATTAATATTTGGGATTATTTATGGAGTGGAATCTGAAGTTTAGCAGCCATTTGTCGCTACTGTAAGCTGAGGTAGTTATCAGCATTAAAGTTCCCGGATATTCGCTACGTATAGTCTCTCCCCTATCATTTAGCATTTGGGGATGCAAGAAAAGGTCATGAAAAAGCGTTTAGAAACCCCTGAGCAGCTCTTCCTATTTTCAGCTGAGGAAGCTGGGAGGACAGAAATCTACAGATGAGTGGTAGAGATTATGACTGAGCTCATGGCTTCTCTTCCATTAGAATTACCCTATTTACCTGCAACCACGTCATTTTTGCATTTTCAAAAAGGATTTCGTATTAATATCATCATTTGAATCAAAAGAACGATCTGCTTCTCGCAAATGAGAGAAAGAACTCGACACTTATTCTCACGCCAACGAGAAGATTTGAAAAGCTGGTGCCTCTGCCAAACAAAGTAGAATAAATTGGACCGCACAAATGATTCGTTTCATCAACAACCGTTGCACCAGTGATGCGACTTCAACTGATATCAAACGACGTATAGGAACACCATCGATCAGATTGGTCGGATTTTTTCCACAAAATCTCTTAAAAAACATTTGGTGTTTCTGTCACTAACGAAAAGAGGAGCTGTTGAGCAACTCTTGGTTACTTCTCAACTCAGGACCCACGTTCACCTTCCACAATGCTTCACTCAACTATCAGATTCTGCGCGATTGACCATGCATTTCATTTGCACTCACACTCACATAAACCTATCTTATATTCATTTGTGATTGTTCTTGAAAACTGAAGCAACACAACATTCAATTCATTATCACTAAAGAACAAAAGAACATTATGGCGTCACGACACAACTTCTAACATATAATATATTATATTATCATGCTACATAATAGCGAGATTATTCTGTCACGTGTGTATATGTCACGAAATTCCAGGAATGAGTGGGACGGGTCCGACGGGGTCGAATTAGTGCTTTGACACTTGCCGCCAGATAACAAAAAAATTTAGATTTCTTTTTTCAGATTTAGATTTCTACATTGGTTTTAAGTGAGTCTAACTGTGCGTTTTTAACAAGTTTATCTTTAAATTTCATTCCGTTATTGAGCAACACATCCGAACCATGCACATTTTGATCATGCAATTTCGTCAAATGAGTGATAGGACAAAAATCAGTAGGAGCGAAACGTTTAGGAATGTTGATGGTCCATTAAGAGATGTTGTTTGCTCCGGTTGACGACGTGTTGTAAGTGCCTCAACGCTGAAAAAGACTATAGTTTTGAAAATTATGAAAAACACGACTACCTGCTCTCTGTATAAAAACAAAATAAAATAACGCAATCAACAGTTAGTAAAATAAATGCAGATGAATGGGAAGAAATTTACAGCTTATGCTCAATTTGGCGGTGATTTTAGCGATGAACATTTATCCTATTTAGGAATGAGAGCAGAACTGGTGCGGATATCGGTTGCTGGAAACAAACATTTATGTTTGCTGCCAAAAATATCTAGAAAGGCAGTAAAGGGTGGATGTTTTAGAGGAAAATTTGCGAAATTAAACCCAAAGCTATAAATGTGAAAAATTAAACCCTTGGAAAGCTATAAAAAAACGGTGCAGTGAGAGAGCAAGATATTCATCCAGAAACCAGCTTTGGAAACTGGAGCACGTGTCTCAAAAGTCTTCTTTGCTATCCTTCAACTTCCTTCAATTTAAATTCTGTTTCGGTGATTTACGAGGTGCAAAGTAGGAAAAATAAGAGAAAGGGATAAATGTCAGAAGTTTGCGCAGCCCTTATTGACAAAAGAATTACGTCTGTCTGTAATGAAAATTCTAGAAGATTTTGATGTTTACGCTTGATCGCAGTTTTATTTGTTTTTTTGTCATTTCTGTCCTTGCAGTAAAGGTTCAAAACGATGACAAACCGATATTTTACAAAGATTTAATTAAAATCGTACAAATGAGGACATACTGATAAGTCGTCAATTTCATGTTTTTGCCTTAGACAATTTTTCTGACGTTTTCATGAAAGTATGAGTGCTTGATTCCTTGATCACACGTTCAATTATGACCTCAGGGTATGTTAAGTACCAGTTGTTGTCTTTTGGGAAATATTTCGCGGTGTTGTAATCCCTTCTCAACAGCATGCCTGTTTTTGGATAGATTCTAAAGAGAGGAATATACAAAATTCCTTAAAACTTATCTTATGACAAGTTGAGAGCGAGCGACTGTGGGCGAAGGTAACGCACCGCCATTCGCTAACGACTTTTTTATGTTCATGCATAGCACTGTTATTCTAGAGCGAGTACTAATGCATAAAAAAACTTTAGTTTACAACAACTAAGTATGACTACTGCTGTTACAGCGAGGATAATGAAAAACTGAACCTTGAAGGATAAAAAAACGCAGCATAAATGACGGACAGCCTTTTCAGTGGTATAGTGGAATCAAAAGTATTTGAAACTGAGTGCATTAGGTAGGCGCTTTGGTTTGAAGAAGCGCGGTGAAGCTAGCAGTCGGAATCGAGGTGGGACTATCGTTAGCTTCACTAGGGTTGCAGCGATGAGTGGAGCTAACGGGAGCCAGACGCCCCTAGATTCCAACCGCCAGTTCCACCGCGTCGCCATGAACACAACCGCTTGCGCATCGAGATTCAGGTCTTTTGATCCGCAGGTATTGTAGGTACTTTGCTCGTTGAGTTTCACCAACATTATGATCAAATACTCTCTTTTCAGACATTATCAATCATTTAGTCATTAATCGAGCAGTAAATAGCAGTAAATAATGTGCTAAATAATAGTATATCACCGCGCGGGGCCATATGAAATCCTGATTGCTCGTGGTGGCCCTGTACGCAGTTAGCCATTCGAGTGTACGCGCAGGTAACGTACAAGCTCTATAACCTGTTCAGTCATATGCTGCAAGGTTCTCATACATTGCAAAAAGCTTCTTTTGTCCAGCACACCGCCAAAGCTCACAAACTGGAAAGTCAAGTGTCTGAAGGGAGCACGGAATCTTTAGCAACAACCAATCGATTCGTCACGCTGTGCTGCCAAACACTGTCGAGTGAACTTCAACAAGGAGCCCTGCCTATGCTACTACGATACCTCTGCATGTCGTGTACAGTGCTACAGGAAACAAGCATCACACACCTGGTCGTCATCAATATCGGAGACTTTGCCATCTACTGGGGCAATGCTGATGAAAAGCTGGTAGGTGGCTTGGCAGTAGCTGGTACGAACGACTCCAAAAACCTGGTGGAGGAATTTGGCTCAACCTTGCTTAGATCCGCCTTTGTGTGACTGGGTGTGTGTGTGACCGTAAAGTCTAGATCGTAACTGCATGAGCAGTTACGATCTAGACTTTACGTTCTCTGCGAGGTTGAAGTCTGGATCGTAACTGCATGAGCAGTTACGACCCAGACTTCAACCTACATCTACAGAAACCGCTGAGGACAGAAACAAGGAGGTTTTCTATTATTAGCTCAACGCGTTAGTGTCTAAAGTACTCAATCAGTAGGTGGTTCACGCAAATGCGAAGATAAGACTTAAACAATGATGCGATGTGCTGAGAAAATGGTATTGTTTAGCGATGCGCCAAGTTGGCGCTTAAAGAGCAGCGCAAACGGAGAATGAGTACTCTCAAACTTTAGCTTTAGCTTCGTCATCACGAGGAACATTGCTCTGTTAGATATCTGAAAATCTAGAGTTGTTCGGGTGGGGGGAGGAAGGGAGGGATGGCCGTTCCAAACAGCTCTAGATTTTCGGATATCTAACAGAGAAGACTCTGTGACAATCGCCCACTTCTTCTCAGTTTCAAGATACGGTTCCACAAGAGAGAATGAAGAGTTATTTCTCAACCCAAAATCAACATTATAGGTCTTAAAGACAAAAAATGCAGAACGAAATTCCGCCAACATCTGTTTATTTCATGTCGGAGTGCGGACAAAGAAAAAGCTTTACAATCCATATTCCTCATTGCCTACAGATCTAAAAGAGAAAAATCCTCTAGGTTCTAGTGCTGCGGAAAAAATTCATCTTTCCATCTGCTCAGACACGATCCACGTATAATTCTGTATACGATGCTTGCAGCACTAGCAAACTCAGCCAGGAAAAACGTCTGAGAAGTAAGTTGAGTCGTCAGCTGCAAAAAGACCGCGAAAACGAATGGACGTAAGGAGTGCACGAGTTCGAAAATGTGTGGGAAGACAAGAACCACTGAATGCGGTTAGATGAGAAGATTTTCTCCATCCATCAACACTGCAAATGGAGTGACTGTCGGCGAAGCAACGCT
This sequence comes from Necator americanus, assembly GCF_031761385.1. Lineage (NCBI taxonomy): Eukaryota > Metazoa > Nematoda > Chromadorea > Rhabditida > Ancylostomatidae > Necator > Necator americanus. The sequence goes on from NC_087375.1 coordinate 29,241,095, forward strand.
ACCAGTTTGACATAAGATGACAAAGATCATCTGCTCAATACGGATAAACAAAAAGGTATACCAGACTCGTGGAGACAAACTGTGTCAAAAGTGTCTGGCGTTAATCAGTCCGCTCGGGATGCGCCCCCACGTTCACTTCAATTCAGAATCGTTTGAAGTTCACGAACGTACAATGACCTGCGGTGGCTAGCCGAGTCAGGTCAGTGTTTTTATCCTCCCAGACAAGTCTGGTAGCAGTTTATCGACCCCGGAGGGGTGAAAGGTTTGGTGAGCATTATGGGAGATTCGAACCTCCGATCGATCGTGCAGGAAGCGGAACCTTTAACTGCTACACTACACTCGCTACATTTCGCCAGGAACACCAGCCGCATGAACAACACCGTTTGATCTGGTAAGTGGAGTAAAATTTGGTCCAGCGGCGCGGCGCTTCCTGTTCAATTCGCCATCGGTGACAGTAAGCGAAAAGCAGTCAGTATCCTGCTGACATCGTCTTAGCACCATCAGGGTGCTCTTTGACTAATCTCCGAGTGCTCCGACCATGTTGTTATACTTGAGGAAAGCAGTACAAAACCACTCTAACATGCTGTTAACTTTGTATCGAATCTGGCTAGAGCCTATAGACAATGTCTACGCCCTCATAAGTGTAATCTGATGTCGGTCTCTTCGAGATCTTGAACAGGTATCAGGGTGGACGGATCAAACTCAATTATGATGAGTTTTGTTACTTAGACTGTATGCTGAGGAACGTTACGAGAAAAAAAAGTTCAGCAAAGATGCGCTGGCGCTACTACTGCGCTCAACTCACTTAAGTGCCTGTGGTCGACCTCATCACCAACAAAGTCATGTGTCGCTTTCACTAGACCCTCTTTTTGTCTACCGCTAATCCTCGAACTGGTGAGGCGGGCGTCAATTCTTTCATTTGTTCCGATTGCATGTCATAGTCGCCCGGTGGTTCCTCCTTTCGCGTGGTACGCGAAGAGCATCATAATTGTTTCTGGAGAACTTCGTAAAGAAATCTGACAATCGGGTCGGCGGTCTTTTCGTAGTGCGCTTAATATCGCTGGAAACCTCCGAACCGAGTCGGAGGTTTCCAGCGATATTAAACGATAAGATATTAAGCTCTGGTCCAGCGGTTGTCGTTAAAGCGAATCACGTGTCCGATTCACCTTTTTTTACTTTCTTTGGCAAACGTGGCAGCCTCTCTAATCTTCGATAGCTGACATAGGAGAGATTCTCGAAATACGTCTCTCACTTGTGTGAGGCGGGATACTGCTAGCATTACTCTCCCAGTTGAGCATCACCGCGTTTTCTTCCTGGTTGCGAAATGCCCAGGTTTGTGAAGCATGTGCCAGAGCAGAAAGTACGGTGATGTTGAAGAAGTGAGCACGGAGCCGGGTGATCTTGATCTTCTTCACTACATCCTCGATGATCTTACACGCTCCCCTTTTCTCCTGCCCAGCTCGAGAGTCAAGTCGTCCATCATGTTCATTACCCGACCCAGAAAAACGTAACAGATGCATTCGGATATGTTCGTTCCGTTGAGCGTAAATGAGGCATCCAAGACCCATCCGTTCCGCATGAACATCTTCTTTTGGAGATTCAGCTGAAGACCGATGTATGCACATGTTTCGTCTAGTTCGGTCAGCATTCGTTCCGCTTGACTGATGCTAGATGCTGTCAGAACGATATCAACAGCAAAGCGCAGAAAGTGTAGCTGCCGACCGTCAACCTTCACTCCCATGTCGCCCCATTCCAAGTTTCGCAATGCGTACTCAAGGGTGGTTTTGAATATTTTGGATGAGATTGTATCACCCTGTCGGACCCTCCTCTTCACGTCAATGATGATATTCTTGTAGAAAACTTGACCGTAATTCGCTTCATTATGGTGCAAGGATCGGAGATTTGGGCAGCACCGTCTACAGTGATGGAGAAAATTGATTGCACGGAAAGGAAGTTGCTCAGGTGCTTACTTGGTTAGTTTGGCCTAAGGTATGCTACAATGGAGATCTTTGCGCGGAGATCGATGTGGTGTAGCGGCCGACGACACGTGGAAGATATCAACGTCTTGCACCGCCATCGAAAATGACTACAGAACAATGTCTTCGCTTCTTTGCTCATATAATAAGAAGACCATCAGACGAACTTGTTCAACATGCTCCGAGGAGCTGTCTGATCCAATCTAAAAAAAATCACCTGGATGAAAACGGAAGTTCTAAAGCCGGAAAAGGAGGTGCTGGTGAGACAGTGAAGAAGAACCTGAGTGCACTTGGCGTAAATGGCAGTTTATAGGGCGCGTGAGGTTTCTCAGTATATGGAATAACGACGAAAGTATGGATTCTGTGCAAATTCTTGCTGAAGAGGGCAGAGCTATAAGCTACACACTCCCAACCAAGATTCTGGGTATCGGTTCTGACGATATCATCAGCCCGCCGATTATGTCAACTAGGACAATATCACCGCAAAATAGGATATAACGATCCGCCTTATTAATTTTCTACTCGGTGAGCCTAGCTCAGATAAATAAGACGAAGATGATGAAGTAATTGCCAAAAAACAACTTACGTAGTGGGATTGGAATGAACAGTTGTTTCTTCGGCTTCACGTGTTGTTGCATCAAGTTTTTTTTCGTATTGGGGCAGCAAAACCTATGCGGCGTTCGCCAATGTCGAACACTGTGCAGTACTCACGAGTGAAAGCAGCGCCAAAGTGCCAATTTGGACCGAAAGCAGATGTCGCCACTGGACGAAAACCGAACAAACACTTCCCATTGTCCAGTTAAAAATGGAACAAACCTATTTCTTAATAGCAATTAAATAATTACTTAATATTAAATTAATAATCAGATAGTAAGTAGCAGTTCAAGCAAACATAAGCAAACTTATCTCTATAATTAGATTCTCAGACTTTATTTCCAGCAAAGTGTTCTTCGCCGTAACTATGAAAGAAGGAAATTCTGCACTGCAATCTATATCGTAGTAACCATCCTTGTTGTACTGCAACACGTTGTTTAAATTTTGTTTCTGACAAAACTATCACGACGATCACAAGCACCACTTCTTATTGATGAATAACAATAAAAAGTAAGGGTTTTCATTACATGGCACAGAAAAAAAAACATGCGCCAAGATTAACTACGAAAAAAGTTAAGCAGGAGGTTTGAAACACTCACTATCGCGCCAGCATCCGCAGCAAAACGATCAAGGATAGGTTTTGGCCCTGTAATCCACGTACCAAATCCTTGGACCACATCACTTTGTTTTGGATATTGAAACTCGCCAAGTGAGACGGAGATTATCTAAATATAAGCTTTTTTACCAAACATTAACCCAACTTCTAGCAATGTATTTTCTGTAGCTTAGGGTACAATTTCAAAAACAATTCGACCTTTCTTCAAAATCTTTAGAATGATCATTCACTTAGAAAGCTGCAATGATTTGCATATGCTTTTTCCAAATGCTAACATAGCCTCTATACCTTGTACTGGTAGGCGTATGGTGACGATAGTTCTTCGTAACTGAGCACATTTCCACAATTCACAGTATCAAAATCTCCATATGTCATCACACCGCCTGCTCTTCCACTTTCAAATATGGTTTGCGCAAACCATGCGGTAAAAATCGGCTTATCGAGATAATCTAGTAATGCAGGTAATTTGGACTAGCTATTACAGGTACGGCTGTACGATTGTGACAAAGGATTACTGACGTTGGTTGATAAGGCTTGCAATAAAAGGATTGCCTTTAGCTCCTTCGGTCGCATAAAATGATAAGCCAAGTACACCATCAAATTCACTCTGAAAAGGAAAAAAGTAGTTTTTTGGAGTGAAGTGACATCACTTGCCTGTTATCGGACTATTTTTGAAGTCGGATAGAAGTCTGTGTGTCTACTCGACAATGAGGATATTGCCGTACTAACACACTATTAGCTTTTATTTGTAACCAGTGCAGACAAATCATGTTGTTGTTGTGTCGTTGTTCTGATATTTTCCTCTACGAGAGCTTCATTATCTTTCCTGCTGCGTCACACGTGGTGTAACTTCTACTATATAATAAGGGTTTTTTGTGTGTGTTTTGTGTGTGTGTGTGTGTGGGGGTTT